>NC_084762.1:55604672-55919047 GCF_028858725.1 Colius striatus
TAAGTAATCTGTCGTTACAATATTATGCCAAGTATTTTAAATCTGTCTTTCAACAGGGACAGGAATATTTGCTGTAAGCCACTGTAAACCTTTGCCACATTTTAAAAGAAAAGTTAAAAAGATCTAAGATACAGATCATAAATACACAAAGCCTTGGCACTCTGCACCCATATCAGCACTCTGTACTGACCTCTACTGGTTTCTCCATCACAGCTGTCATAAATAGTAACTGCCTACCTTTATTGAACTTTTACACTCCCTTGTTCAACATCAGGGATAAAGCAAACTATGTCCCACCCTGCCAACTTCTGTCTGTCTGAAGGTCAAAAAGTGATTAAGCTTCCAAGAATTTGTTGGTTTTTACTTATAGTGAGTGAGACAATATGAAAAATCATCAGTTAACAAAACCCTAACAGTACATATACAGATGTAGACAGATATTAAAATCAGAAAATTCCATCTAAACTACCTTTTATACTGAAAAATGAAGTTCAACCCATCCACTTTCTATCTGATCACAAGAAAAAATAAATCTATAGCTCTTTCTGTGCCTCACAGCAAAAAGCAACAGTAGTTAGTCATAAGTAAATTAGCAAACTTTTCCATCCTCATTTACTAAAGAGCACTTTCATTGTCAGCAGCACTCAAAACTTTCCAATTTTAAAACCCTATTTTTGGATTTCTTTGTTATGCAAGTCTTTAAGTATGAATAATAGTTTTGCATATTGTGAGAACTTCATTTCTTCTCACTGCTCTATCAGTGACTCCAAACAATTTTTTTTTTTTTGTAAGTCACCTGTACTATCTGGAACAAAACAACGATTGTTAACCACAAAAATAATGAAGTTTAATCGTTCTGCTGGTATACCTAGTAAAGTAAATCACATATTGTTAATTCAATTTCAGAACAGCAAGTTGTGCCTATTATTCATGACGTTTTTCTGTGAAATGCATTTTTCTTTCCTTTTCCCTAAAAACCTCTTTAGATCCTCAATATAAACAAATCAGTCATATATTCAGCGTGACTTTCAAATAGTTTTGTGCTATATAAATAAATATCTGGGCAACAGTTTGTTTGTTTGGGTTTTTTTAAATCATCTTCCTCAAATTCTTGAACACTCAGATTTCTCTCCATTCTTTTACCGCTGCTGAACCTTCTATCACTACGTCCTACATCTGTCAGTTCTTAGAGCCACCAGCATCAGCATAAGGAAGCCCCGCAGAGTGTCCAACAAGCAGGGCTCTCTCCGTAGGGAGGCAGAGAGGTTCCAGCCCCCCCCATCTCCTTGTGCCCGCTGCCATCGGTCCCCGGTGCTGACCAGCAGAGGGAGGCTAGGGGTTGCCCGCACAGCCCCACGTCCCCCGGGCACCCCACCAGCTCCCCTGAAGCCTCAGCTTTCATGCCTGTGATGAAAACCCACGAAGGCTCTTACCCAGAGAGCGCACTTATGCTGGGTTTGTTTCTTTTTTTACCCTCTTACCTTTACCTAGTGATTGAGTACGGGTGTCCAGAAGATCTCTGTTGCCTGGTCTTGCTGGGTTTGCCAACACTCTGATTCTTGCACTGCTGCTTCTAGGACTTGGGTGAACAACTGGATCTGATCTGCTTATTCTGCTCTGTGTTAGAAAGAAAATATTTTGATGTTCTGTCACTAGAACTGGGTCTTTGCTCAACACTTTAGAGAAAGTAGATTGTCATTCTGAGGTCTGCAGATCAGCATCTTTTTCCGTAAATGGGAAATAGAAAATCTTGTAAGACTTCTCATAACTTACGAAGGAGTGAAAGACATTCAATTTCACTGAGCAAAGTGTTGATTGGATCACCGTGAAACCATCTTCTTTCCAAGAGGCATTTTAAAGCAGTACTTTCGGTCAGCTCTGTGCAAAATATTCCACAGCTGCCCCAATAACTTTTTTTCCTTACCTCTGATATCCCAGTGAGGTCACATTCTGTTAAAAACATCCTGTCAAGCTTGGTACAAAAGGGCTCCAAAGAATCAGAATGCAGAAGCTATGCAACTTGCTGACTAACTTTGCTCTGTGTTATTTACCAACCACACAAAGAAAATGCTGTCTATTCAAAACACAGTTCAAAACTCTCTTCACAGAAAGTGAGTGAACAAACAGTCCCATGTCTGATGCTGTAGTCACATCTCCCATGAGGCCCGGTGATAGCTCTGGGGCATGGGACGGAGTGACACCACCAGCAGTCACTACAAGGCACTTTTGTAAACAAGTTTGTATGTGTGTGCAGAAGAGGAGGAGGAGGCGAGTGTCACTTTTTCTCTGTCTTAACATTATTATTTGCTTTATCATCTCTAAGCAGAACTTCAGTCTTGCGTAGTCTACTGGGTATATTTGCTATAGTCCTTTCACAGTATTTTCTTCATTAGAACCTTTCTTTTCTTCCATAAGGGATCTGAAAGGAACATCTGGAATTAGTGCAGGATCTAGATTTGGAACCCTGGAGACAGGTTAAGCAGCGGAAGCTACTTCAGAGTCTTCCAGGCCCATCACAGAAACAGACGAAGAAAATCAGTCACTTACCCTAGTTCAGACAACAAATTCCAAAGTACCTGTGGGAAGTTTTTTTGCATTGTTTCATTAAAGAAATAAAAGCTATATCCAAGTTTCAAAGGTTCAGTACCCCAAAACTCAGTGGGCATTTTGTCCCAACATTATGACTTGACCTCATTATACAACTGAATTCAGAGGAACTTTATATTTCAATTCAATAATTTCAAGCATTTCTAAAGACATGTACCCTCTTTACTTGCTTTCATTATTTTAATCCCTTCTATTCTTTGAAAACTACCTCACAAGATACAAAGCTATACTTTGTCAGAGAAGTAGAAATGTCTTCTTCAACTCCTTATAAGAAGTACCATACAGACTTAGCATTTCCAGTCCTGGGCCTCCACTCACACCACATCACTTCAATGCTGCTTTTCTTATCTACAATAAATCACAGACAACAACTATTTCAAGATGTGGAAAGATGAAAAATTGTTCTCATTCACTTGTTTGTAATTTCCTCTAACTGGCAGACCAGCATTGGAATCCTCTTTCTGCATCCACTCCAAACCATCCTTCTTTCTTATCTGTATGGCAGCCCTTCCTATACTTAGTTTTGGGGTTTTTTTTTAACAACTTCCTGGTAAATATTTTTGCTATGCTTTCAAATGTCTGAAAGACAGGTGTTATAAAACACCTGCCATGTGTATTTGTTAGTGAACAACATGAGACACGGTGGCATTATGTTGTAAAATAAATACCAGTCTGCTTTTCTTTTGGGGGTAGGTTGATTCTGCATTGTACACGTGTATTCTGATGTCAACCCAAGTGAAATATCTTTATAAGTTTTTACAGGTTTGTGACACACATTTTTCCAAATTTCTATTCCAGGAATAAAGTTCATTCTAGTTATGACATAAAGGACATTCAACTGCTGATACTCTTTAACAACTGAATGATTCATGACCAATAATTGGATGAAAAAAGCATAGCTTTTAAAATGTTAAAAGTTTTCTAGAAATACACAAAACCTTAAAATACCCAGCTATGGTTTTTTTAATCAGTACTTTAAAATAATGGCTTTAAAATGACTACTGAATGATCTTGCAAGTTGAATTGCCTAAATAATTCTCTGGATTTTTAAAACAAATGTTGTTGTTTCCCAGTACCCAAGAAACACTCAGTCCTTGGTCAGAGTCTGCCGTTGTGCCATGTGAAGAACAGTACGATTCTCCAAAAGTAATCACTTAGAGAGATCGAGTGAACCTTCGTTTTTCCATAATAGCTGAAGGTACTACAATAGTTGCTCTTACTTTTTAAAGAAAGTTTTTAAAAGCATCAGAGCTAAAAGGAAATTCTCCACTGATCTTTGTATATTTGTTTTATTTTTATTCCAAGTTTGCATTATAAACTCACTAAAATTAGTAATATATTATAGAATGACGTTTATATTCTTCCTCTTTACCAATAATCTCAGTGTTCCACTTAATTATGTCTATCTCAGAAACACATACCCTGCCTACTGAAGTACTCTAGCACACAGTAGGTTGAAACTTTTCATAGTATGAGGTCAGAAAGTTTCTGATTCCTGTTTTATGGACTTGGAGAATGTCAGTTAAGTCTTCCTCTTAAGCCTCTTCTGAGCTCTAATAACTATTTCTTAATAGATCAGAAGCAGCAAGCAGAAAGCCATATGCAACAGTAAGTCAAGCTCAGATTCTCAGAAGTTCCTCCTATCTACTTCTTGCAATCTATTAATTATTTAACAATATCAGTTACAGTCTTTCTGTGTGCTTTTCAAAAATTACCATCAGTCTCATGGAGAAAGTAGGTTAGAAAGTTTAAGTTTTGATGTGAATTTGCCAAAGGAAGGTCACATGGGAGCTAAGATGTGAACCTAGTAATGCATTTAATGGCAAAGATTCTTCTCTCTCTCCCCATTAGCCCCATCAGGGAAACAAAACTAAGCAAGATTGATGTTAGTTACGCACATAGAGAAGCCCTAGCTGCAGTCAGCCTGCTGCAGAATTCTCTAGGGACAGCAAGCAGAGTTGGAGAACAAAAGTGGAAGGGTCTAGAAAGAATGAAAGAAACAAAAAGCTTTTTCTGGATATTCACAAAATATAAGCAGAACAGTAAAAAAATCACATCTAAATATATAAAAAAGCTAGGCATGCCAAGTATAAGCCATTTAGTTAGGTGTTTAATAACTGCAGTAGCAATGTTGGATACCAACCAGTCACATGCTCCCATCAGGTGGTTTAAAAATATGAAACAAAAGAAGCATTCAGAAAGCCCCTGCTTCCTCCTTTTCCATGTAATTGCCATGAGTTGGAGTTTGGAGTGATGTTGTAGAGAGGGGTAGGGGGAGTGAGGTGAATTTGAAACAAATAAAAGCTGGGTAACCCACTCCAGTAGTCAGGCTCATGTAAAAGTACTTAACCAGAAACAAATGCTGCTAATGCTTTTGTTCTGGTCTTTCACTGAAGCTTATTCTGGCCTTCTGATGTGCCTCCTATAAGTTGTCTCTGCCAGGCAACTGTGCATGTGCTCACAGCCCCAACTGCTAGCATTACATTTATTTATTTCTTTTCAACACAAATAAACTCTTAATGGCTTAACATAAAACATTTGGATTTTTTTTTTTTTTTGGATGCACACTGAACAATAAAAAAGCCAGAAGCACCATGGGCCATAAGGGAATGAAAGGGATGGTTGTTCAAAGCCCTATTAAAAGGTTGTTGCTTTATTTATATTTTTTTTTTTAACACCACAATTTCAAAGCCTTTTAAAGAAGACTCCTCCTCCCTAGTTGCCTGCCAAGATAGTACTTAGCTGAGGGAGGGAGTGGCTGCTCTTTAAAAGATGATAGTATCTATTGGAGAGTGAGGGAAAGAGATATATAAAAAGGCTTTCCCCAAAACAGTTGTCCACAAAGGCCAATGAAAAGAAACAAAAGGTATGAGATGAGGATTAAATGGAAAGAAGATGGGAACATTCAAACAGAGAGTATTGAGAGAGACAAGAGATTTTAAAAGCAAAAATGGTTCTGTTAAGGTCCTTTTAGCTATGCTATTATGCCAGCCGTGCTCCATATTTAGGCATCTGTCAGGTAGTAATTGCAAAGCACTTCACAAAAATTAACTCTGACAGCCCTTTTTCATGAGATAGGTGAGGGACAGAGACCCGCTCACATGCAGGCAGAGACCAGGATGTACAGCTGGTTTCCATGGAAGACTCTTTGACAGCACATCACATTACAAAGCAACAGGCACAGGAAGGTTATTCTTCCCCTTGATGTGCTACATTATTTCATTGCAGGTATTAAGGGACTTGTCTGAGTAGAAGACATAACAACTGCAGTTGAAATATCTGGAGATAAAGCTGAGCTTTATATTCACCCTCCTTTCTCTTACAAGCAAATAATGCTGTCTAAATTTCACTCTTGGGAATACTCCTCCACAATCCTCCATTCCCTCAAAATAGTATCAACAATCACCACCACAGATGTGTTTGCAACCCCCCCAGATAACCTATGCAAAGCTGAGTAAAAGCCACTCCATGAGGTTCTGTGTTTGCAGTAGGGAGCTGGTGCAGTCACCACTGGTGGCATGTGAGACCATGGTAACCTCTGCTGCTAGATGACAGTCCGTAGCTTGCTATGGCTGTAGTTTCTCCACAGCTCATAGAATCCTCCCTAGAAATTAAGAACTACACTCCTCTTTTGGGTGTGAGAAATCTGTGTGGTTAAGGAAGGATCAACTTTTACTGGCAGGCTATGATCAGCTACATCAGCTTGCACTATCAGAGCCCTTGAGCTCTGAGGCAGCCTACATCACAAAAATGTTGCAGAAGCCTTTGATACTCCCCATCTGTTAAGAACAAGAAAGAAACTAGTGCAAGAGGATGTTTTCATTGCACCTTGGCTGCAACAATAACAAAAATACTCCTGAGGACAGCTCTGTAAGAAATACTTCTATTTCAGAACTAAAATTTCAACCTGTGAAATTAAAGGTAACTTTCATTTTCATTTAAATGTTTCTGATATAAAACACATTTCAGCGGAAATCTCAGAAAAACCCTCTACTGAAAGCATTTCAAGGACTTAGATTCTCAAACTGAATCACTAACCTTAGTAAAAATGCTCTAGTTTAGGTGCAGATAAGTTAGTCAGAGATTATATTTTTCCTAACCATATGATTTTTGCCTGGGTTTGATTTTAGAAATCTCTCAGGTGCTGCATTTGAATGCATGAGACAGTAAAGACTTTGAAAACTGGTACAATGCAGCTTTCTGCATGATAAAGCTCTGAAGCTCCTAGCACACTGACTTGTATTTCTGAGATCAAACCAGGGCAACCTCCAAAGCATCTTATTTCAGTCATACGGAAGTTACTTAGATTAAACTAACAGACTTCTA
Source organism: Colius striatus (assembly GCF_028858725.1). NCBI lineage: Eukaryota > Metazoa > Chordata > Aves > Coliiformes > Coliidae > Colius > Colius striatus. The sequence continues at coordinate 55,611,606 of NC_084762.1, forward strand.
TTATAAAGAATACTGCTTGTACACTAGAGTCCCATAAAATTGTCTTTATTGTATTGTGCTGTTTTGTGGTGAAATAGTAACTAAAAGGTGATATAGGCAGTGAGACCAAACAGCCCCTTGTGAAATCCATTAAAATTACCACAAAGAGAAGAAAGTGAAGCTCTTTCCAACAGAAGGCACAGAAAGATTTCAGATAACTAAGGAAAATTTACTTTTTATTCAGCATGGACAGAACATGGCATTTTTTCTTCACCATCCTGAAAACACTATTTGATCCTTGTCACCAGACTTTTGTTTCCTGCTGTCTAGAAGGAAGAAATGCTAGCAGTGCATCACTTACCGATGTTACTTGAGGCAGATCCTTGTCCTGCTTGAATGGGGCAGTACTCCCCATTCAAACACTAGCTCTGCTTTTGAGGTTTAGATTACAATACAACAGGCAACACTAATTATTGCAATCACAGGCAGAAGCCTCCTAGAAAAGCAGATCAAAAGTGCTATCTCTCACCACTATAAAGATCTACTTTCTTCAGCCATGCTTCAGCATGCTTTAAAGTGTAGTGCTGTGTGCGACACACAGTACACGGCTTTCGCCTTAATTTCCTGCTTAAAACCATTAGATGTCTCCAATTAATTCTGTCAGTAGAGAGTGTCCATGGTGAAGGTTTTCATTTAAGGAATTCTCATTTTAAAAAACAGTTTGCATCAAGTAATCACTATCTAATTAAAACACAATATGGGAACTGCATTTTGAAAGGCCATTAGCAGAAGTGAGATCATCTTAATATGGGTAATCAGAGTCCCTGAGGGTCAAAAGGCCAACACCTGACTCACTAGATGTACAGAAAAGTCTCATGAGTTTTACAAAAAACCAGTAGTCGAGCATGATGCCTGGTTTTTTAGCTAAAGAGAAAGCCTCTGCTTTTGGGTTTGAGAAGAGCTTGGGCTGCCACCCAGTGGAGTCAGGTACCAGTTTTGTACAGATTCAGCCTCACAGTCACAGTAGAAGACCTGACAAAAACCTCAAACAAAAAAAAATCCAACAGGTGCCTTAACTGTGTTATTGTTTCTTGCAGACCAGTTATTATGGATCAGCATGTTCCATCTAGAAATTTGAACACAGCTTTTCTAAATGCTAACCCAAGATCTTAGATTCAGGTTGACATTTTAACTTACATGTCTGCAGTAATAGTTTCTGAAGGACAAAATTAGACTGATTGTTAAATAAACTTAATAAATAAATAATGTCAATATATTTGAGATATTATGGTTTTGGCCATAATATAACTGTTCTTCTACATTCTCTTTGGTAGCCTTATTCGAATGTATGAACAAATATATCACTTTTACACAGATAGGATCATTTGCACTGCCTTGTGGAAATAAATGGCAAAACAAGAGGACATTCCTATAAAACATCTAGATTAGAGCTGGAGTACTATGAGGACAGAGGGAAAAGACATATTAATTCCCATGTATTGACATTTAAAAATAAAAATAGGCATAGCTCAGCATCTAAACTGACTCAAGTAGGTGCTGCTTGTGTACAGGAACCAGAAAGTGGAACCTAACAGATAAAATAAAGGGAAATATGTCTATTATCAGACAGTGAATGGGGACAAATTGACAGTACTAAAAAAGAGAAAAGTTCCACACAAGTCCTATTAAAACTGTTTGTTTCAATTTATATTTTGGTGGTTTCATAATAAAACTTTACTTATTTTATTATTATAGATATTATGCAGATTATACATAATCCCATATATTTTACAGGTGGAAGGAAAGAGAAGTAAGTTATCATAAGAATGCTTATAAGAGCTGCTGAGTTTTCAGGCTTACGAAAGCCTCCTCAGAAAAGGAGACTTCTGATCCCTAAAACATCTAAATTATTCACAGTGTAATTCTACCTATTCTGTGTTCTCACATTAATTTATACTGTCTCTCTTACCTGCAGCACCCAGTTCTGGAAATCCCAATTCTCAGGTGGAGTATATCACGTTTTATAGAATGCTTCTGAGAACACGAGATTTCTTTCCCCCTTTTTGTTTGACAGATGTGCAAAACCTTTTTGTCTGACTGCAAATAAGAGTACTTTCCTTGTCAACATTAGTCTTGTTTTCAAATCTCTGCTTTAGCTGACTTAGAGCAAGTGATGTTTAGATTTCTGAAATACCAGACTAGGAATCCTTCACATGCTCATTAGCAGTCTCTTCTGTTAAAAGCCATTCTACTTATGATAATTATTCACCAGACAAGATTATATTTGTCTGCTTTATAGCTGTATGGTTGGGACATTTACCTGGGACACAGAAAGTATAGACTCTTGTCTTTGGTGTAATAAGAAAAAAGTGTTTCGAAGCCCATCTCCCATTCTTTCAGGGGATACTCTTTATCTCAAATAGTTAAAAAATTCCAATATTATAAGGCCAGGAAAGTTCCTGTGGAACAACTCTTCTGGATCAAGTTATAGTATATGTGTAGATGTCTTTTGTTATACTTTAAGAGGCACAGGTGAATCTGAGTCCTTAGGACTGCAGCTAGAGAAACAGAGATAGAGAAAACTCTTTGACACAAAGGCAAAAGACATTTTCCCTTGTTTGCTGTGTAGTTTCTGAAGTCTGAAACAAAATGTGATGCCAAAGCCTTTCTTTGTTATTTTGAAACTGATGACTAAACTCTGTAACTGAACTGGATACATTAGATATGGGGTTACTTTATCTAATCCCTGACCTACAAGGACAGATGTTATTTAGGAGACTAAGAGTTTGTTGGTGCTGAATTCTACGTGCTGATCAGCCTCATGTTTGAAGGACAGGTCTGTACCTTCACTCCTTCTGAGCTATACACTCCTGGTTCCACAACAGTTTCAATTGATTTGGCACTTGCAAACATTTTACTACCTTAGGTCACTCTTTATATTCAGCTATATAGCAGTGATTTCTTAAGACCTCATTTGCTTTTCCAAAGGCAGGTAATGCTTAAAGGAGTTCACTTTGAATAGACATTTATATTGCCTTTTATCTTTGTTGTGCTTTCTCCAGCCTCTTAGGAGATGTGATACATATTTGGTAACTGTCAGTCTGGCTTTTTCAGGAACAAGTGTGTCTAGGTAATTACGTTCAAGAAAGTGGTCTTGCAAACTACTGAGAGGATGTATCCCTTATCAGTCATTTTTTACAAGACAATTATTGAAGACGGTTGGTAATCTGTATAACATAGGCTTTAATAAGAGGAATAACAATTTATTACTTCCTTATACAGCTTTTATTACTCCTGCATCTGCACTAAATGTTGCTACTATATTCCACTAATACCCTGAGGTAGGGTCCTCAGTTTTTCTGAAAGCTCCTTAAAACCTGATATGATGTCTGCTATTCCTGATAAAAAAAATATACTCCTCCACTGATATAGGCAAACACTTTGGACTGCTCAGTGTATAAAACCTGATAGAAAATCAAGACAAAACTAAGGTGTCTTGATGAGTTGAGAGACCATTGAGTCTTCAGGACTTCAAAACCAGAAGTTAAAATTAAAACAAAGCAATCTACAATATTTAAGAACAAAACAAAATGACATTTTAAAGGATTTTCCTTAGCTATCTGAGATGTGTTTTTAAGGCTTTAACACGTCTGCTGCAGGTACAGAGCAGAGACATCTATCTTGCTATTTGATACAGCAACCTTGGAAAAAAAGTCCTAGCAGGAACATTAGAGTATACAAACTACCTTGATCCTGAAACAAAATGTCAGGTTTTGTCAAGCATGAACCAGAGTCCATAAACTCTTCTTTGCGAATATGGAGGTGTTCACCGTAATTGGATCTTAAAAACTGGGACTGAATATAGTGCAAGAAAATAGAAATTTCAGTTATCCTTTTTTTAATACTAAATTTCTTTTTGAGGTACAGTACAGTACAATACAAACTCCAGGAGTCTAATTCTGGCCAAAATTTTAACTTGAAGCTTTCATTGCACCTCTAGGAGAATCCTTAACAATTTAATTAAGACATCACCCAAACTGAGCATTAGAAAGCAGTAATGCTCAAATATGAGCTCTGGAAAGGCTAGACTGTTTTCTAATGGTTCTGTTATGATTAGCGAGTTCTGGTAAAAATATTTTCATGCCACAAGAGGGAGACACAAGCACATAATTTCTTCATTAAAAATGAAGAAAAAGCCTTAATAACCTGTAAATGACATTTACCCAGAAAATTATCTAGCCCACTTGCTATCTCGTGAACACAATACTAGTTCTGGAACTGAAGAGACTGAAGAGCAGTTTCTACTCCACATCAGCAAACTAGAGAAAATAGAAGTAAAATTCAGAGACATTAGACACTCACTGAGATGTAAGGAAGGAAATATGCAGGAAAATTCCAAGTACCATTGTAAGGACATAATACAAAAGCTGAACTTCTAAGAATTTCTCTGAGTTTGTCCAAGGAATATTAATGTAGGATAAGTTAAATTCATTAAATTCATCTTGCTTTTGTATCAATTATATTAGTTTTGGTACCAGAATTATATTTTAGCCATAAGGGAAAGTATTTGAAATTACCATGATAAGAAATAACACTTTGATAACTGTAAGAGAGCTCTTACAGCTCTTTGATAACTGCTCTGAGCTGCCAGACAAATGAAATTTAGCATATTTGTTCTCCATCACTGCAATGTATCTCAGTTTTGTTAAACACTTCACAAAACAGATTAAGAGATGCACTACATATCTTGAAGCATTTGCAAACCAGTATCAATAGTGCTATAAACCAAGATAAGGAAACACTGAGGGATTGGACAGCTGTGTTGACAGCAACACATGAATTCAAACAAAACTGGTATTTGACAAGGGTAAACTAGAGAGGCAGCTGTTGAAACTCATAACTGTGTAATTTCTAACAATCTAAACTGATTAAAGAACCTGACAGGGAAGAAAAAAGAATGCAAGACAGAAAGTAGAAAAGGTAGTAAGCAAAACAAGCATTGTAATATGAGTTAATCAGAAACTAAGGCAACTCCTTCACTGCAGTCATCACTTTAAGTATCTTAAAATTATTTTATATTCCTCTGTCCTTCATGAGAATGATCATCTCTAGAAAAACAATCAGTATATACTTAGTATACAGCTAACACTGGATAATGTCCAACAATTTTATGTTTGAACATATAACAAAAGCAATTTTTCCTGTATATTATTTAAGTACAGAATCCCTCCTTTTTTACAGGTCAAATGCAATAGATTTGTTTTTCTGTTAAACAAGACATAAATTCTGGAGTTATTCCACTTGTTCTCAAAGGCCCTTAACACAACACATTGCTCTGACTTGCAAAAGAATTTGTTAACAGTGAAATAAATTATCCTCTTGAAATAAATCATTGTGGACTTTTGAGATATTTCCACCTCTGGATTTTTAGTATTATTGTAATGCGTTTCAAAGAGGCCAATAATTATTGAAATCTGAAGTTAATTTTCTCAAAGGATTGCATAAAAAGATATTTTATCTTGACAAATACATTAAGGGGAAAGGGAGAACAAACACAAGTGATGCAGATCCATTAAGACCAACCTTTGTTTAATAGGAATGGTTGATTTTGAAAGCACTGAAAGACTTCATTTTGAAACTGAAGCTAGTGATGGTAAAACAGGGAAGAGAAAACTGCTTCAGTTAATTTAATTTACCAAGATCTGTAATGAAGACTTTTTTCTTGGTAAACTTGAAATACTTATATGATGAAAAAAAATATTTCTGACAAGCTCTACAATGGTTTTGCAAGCATATATTTACTACGTTATTGTGTTAAACGGAGGACCTGACAAACAAAGTAGAGCCCTGCAAGGAAAACAACAAGATAATGTACATGAAAGCTCTGTAAGGAAATTTTACTTTCTAAACATTACAGCACAAACTCCTAGTATAGAGTGGTGTAAACAATACAGTAGGAACACTACAGAGGTGTATAATTCAATAGCAATTAAAAGAATCAAAAATTATTATCAGACTAAAAAGAGAAGATAGATGGACAGATGACCAAAAGCACCAGGTTTTTCACAACCTAAACTTGAGTGCAACTTTCATAAATGTCTCTAAAACAAAACAAAACAAAACAAAACAAAAAATCCTTGTGTTTGGTTTTTGGGTTTCTTTTCTAGGACATTCTAATCTGAGAAAAGCCATGAATTTTAATGTGTATGTAGGGACTATAACTAGATATTACAAATTATATCTGAAATCCTTAATGACTGTTCCACATACTTTATTTTCCCAGTTCATCACCAAGAAGCATTCACACTTTCCGCAAATCTTAAATACAGTCTCTCTAAGATGTGATAAAAAACAGTGAGGAACTGTGAACAGACAAGAAAAGCAGCATTTTTCCTGAAAAAAGTCTCATAAAAGAGACAACATCTCCTATGTATAACATGAATCCCCTTGTCACCCTAGAAATCCCGTTTATTTACTTATGAAGAACACAAATTTCTTTCCTTTGACTGTATTTTCGACAGTGGATTTTTCTTGGTTTCCTTAATATATTTCCAGATCCATAGATCATCCTTAAATATTTAAGTGGTCCATTTCACCAGAAACAGTTACTTCATATTTCTCCACCTTCCTTTAAACCTGTGGCAAGTTTATGAGAACATCTAGCAAAATCTCTGAGCCTTTCTCCACCATGCTGCACAAAGGCAAGGATCTTTCAATCTATACTTAGGACCTAATGATCCATAAGGTCTCCTTACTTATCTCCACTTATCAGAGTAAGAAGATTTTGCCAAGAAGCTACACAGTATGTGCTCATCTGAACACAAGAAATGGATTAGGATAGTATACTGAATGATGAAAAAAGCACTACAACAGCACAGTTTTGAAAGTTTTGCCAGCATGTTTTTACAATGATAGTAGTTGCCCAGCTGTACCTGTATTTTAGACCCGTGATTCCAGGCCTCTGCTGTAAATGTCATTTGGTTCCTTCCTTTTCCATTGAGCTTGAAGAAAACTGGGTCTGAGAGATCACAGAGCAAAATGAAACATTAATAATGCTTGCTTTTGTTCCAGATTAAAATTAATTTTTCACAAGCTGTGTCTGTTTTGCCCATGAGAGTAATTGGTAAGGAATTTCCCTGTCTTTATCTCAACCCAAAAGCTTTTTCATCTTATTTCTCTCCTGTCTCCAGTCTCCTGTTGAGGAGACGAGAGTGAGGCTGCAGCCGGGTGGACATCTGTCAGCCTGTTGAGGTCAACCCACCACAATCTTTGTCTCACTTTAAAAAAATGCAGCAGTCAAAATCATAGCACATCTGTGTCCATAAATGTATCTTCTTTTCTCTGCTTTTTTTTTTTTTTTAAAGGCAGAGTAATGCAGTGGTACCCAAGAAAATACATTATGGCAACTAGCAGTAGATTCCCAGGCTGTGCTGGCTTCCACAGTGAAAAATTATGTAGGATAGACTTCCCAGCATTTTAACTAACTTATGTAGAAAGAATTCCTGAAATGTTAATTTGAAAAATGGCATTGAGTAACTACCTAAAGAGAATAACTTTTCTGAGTAAAACTTTGTTCCAAAGTTGGATAAATCTCATAACTGGAGACATGTACATCTTCACTGGCATGTCAAAACCCCATATGGCTTCTTAGGCATTATTACTGACGCATACATTGTAGTAATGCCATAGTATTTATAATAGAAAGATTAAAATCCCAATATTTATTGCACTACTTAGCATAGAATCATAGAATCATGGAATGGTAGGGGTTGGAACAGATCTTTAGAGATCATTTAGTCCAACCGCCCTGCAGAAGCAGGTTCACCTAGATCAGGTCACATAGGATCTTGTCCAGGCAGGTCTTGAAGATCTCCAAGGAAGGAGACTCCACAACCCCTCTGGGCAGCCTGTGCCACTGCTCTGTCACTCTCACAGTTAAATAGTTTTTTCCTATATTTAAATGGAACTTTTTGTGTTCCAGCTTCATCCCATTACCCCTTGTCCTGTTACCACAGGAAAAGGGGATGTCCCCACCTCCTGACATCCACCATTTAGATGTTTGTAAATATTAATGAGTCTCCTCTTCTCCAGACTAAACAGCCCCAGTTCCCATAGTCTTTCCTCATACAGTATGATACAGATTTTTTTCTTACTTTGAGGGGAATTCTGTTCTTTGATACCATAATCTGTGTAACACCAGAGGATACATTAAGGATGTAAGTTTGAGTGGTATATGCAAATGGAATACCCAAAAGGGAATACTCAGACAGAGCTGTCTGAGAGGATGTTTACTCAAACCCTAGTAACTTTAAAGAGGAAATAAACGATGACATTTCATAGGACAACTTTCAGGTGGATTAAATGGTAACCAGGAAGTTACCAAGGCTTTTAAGAAAGAGTCAGCTTGACAAGATGTATAAGAGGCATGAAAATTTATGATTGCAGAAAGAGATCTGGAAAGCCCTCAGCAGCAGTTAAACCATGTTTAACACTGGCAAAAGTGACCTTACTGCCTTTGTGACAGTCTAGGCCTGACACAGCATTCCCTCCCTCCCATGCAGAGAACCGGCTCTGCCCAAGCAGATGGACTGACAGACAAGCAGCAGAAGGACCCACAGCTCAGGATGTATGTAGAGTCATCTCACCTGCTTCATGAACTAATAGATTTTAGGGAGCTGCATCATGCAGGTGCAAACTCACCTCTAGCAGGGCAGGCAAACAGGAAAACCCATACCTCCAGTGAGAGTGGGCATGAAGGTAACTATTCATATAAGAGATATATATGAGTGGAAGATGTATGTGCCAGATTAAAGATTTCTGGCATTACTTTTAAAAAGGATATTTAGAACTTTGTAAATAGTCATTAATATTTTGTAATTATCAAGTAAGAGATATCTACTGTACTAGTGGTATTGATCCAGAACCAGTTCATTGATTTCCAGTTAACCGTATGTCACTAATTTATTTTAAAAATGTTTAATTCCTGATTTGGTTTAAATGGCATGAGTTGATAATTTTCCTAAGATAACTTTCCATATAAAGAGAAGAACCTGAACAAAATTGCTGGACAAGTTCCATATGTTAAATGATTCACCTGTGATTCAACAGCTCCATGTGCACATCTGAACTGATTTAGTTACAAGAGAACAATGTTAAGGGACTTGGCACTGTGAAATGGATGATACCAGGCTGAGTCAAAAGACTAGAAATGGAAATGTTGCAGCATTTTTCTCTATTTCTGAGGACAGGGAAAAATGTTAGACCTTGAGCAGCCTTGCCTAGAAATTTCAGCCTCCCTGATGTTAGACCTTGAGCAGCCTTGCCTAGAAATTTCAGCCTCCCTGACTGTCTTCTGTCTTGGTTCTCTGGCACAGTCTTGTCTTGTGAATTGAAGATAGTCAGTTTAATTTTTTGCAAAGATCAAACAAAATCTGAGCTTGGTCTTGACTGAAGATCTCTGTCTAACTTTTAACTTCTTACCAGATGGACTGTCAGTTCTGAACATCCGCTCATCAGTAGTTTGCAGTCTTCAAGATACACAGAAAAACTCTCAGCTCTTTGCCTTTATAAACCCGAAAAAGATTAAAAAAAGATAACAGGTTACAAGAACAAACCCAAAACCCAACGACATAACAAAGGGGGAGGTGGGGGATGATGGAAGATATTTCTAGAGAAAATTACTATCTACTAATAAAAGCTATCAGATACTGCAAATACTTTAGAAATCAGTTCTCAGATATTCAAGGTCAGTAAGTGCCTAAAAATTTAAAATCCAAAATGAATACATAATCAATACATAGAAAATACACTTGAGGCAGAAGGCAGCTGTAGAGTGGAGCAGACTCCCATAATGCTTTGGATACTTCTCTCTCATGAGTGCTGACTAGCAGTACTTTTAAGTGTGAAGAAGTACTCCAGAGAATCAACTGAATTCACATTGCCCCTCTCTGCAACAGAAGCAAAAGCCCTCAGACTTACACTGTCAGTAGCAAAATAGGAGTGCAAGACTAGAGTGCCCTTTATGGGTAAAGGGAAAAGAAAGGTCTTATCTCTTTATTACTGAGCACAAAAAGCTAGTCTATTAATGGATATTAACAAATCTATCCTCATAATTTCAAAATTGACTGATGCATCTGTCATGTGTATCTGTTGCAAACCCTGATAATACAGAGATTCTGAGTCAGTGTAGTTTTGAGCTAACAGGGTGTGACAGTGACTGGAGACTTACTAATAACTCCCAGTAAACAAACTACTGTCAGTGAGAGGAAGAGTCAGAATTTGATGAAAAGGGTTAGGGCTGAAATTAAAAATAATTGCTAAGGTAGGAAATTAACATGTTTTTAACTATGACCCCAATTACAACTCAAGACAAATGGTATCCTTTAATACAACAACTGGTGCCAAATGTGGCCATTTTAAATTTCACTCTCAAAGAAGCAGGCAATGATTTCTGGGCTTATGACAGTGGTTATTAATTTGTTTTCTTACTACGAACATCTCTGAAGTTGAGATACTATAAAGAACTTTTGCATTAATATGGGCAGGTAATAAAGGCATTTCTGTCAGTGAGAATCCATTAAGAAATATAGAAAACACACTGGAATGTGTTGGTTTAATATACAATCTTGTTCAATGCTTTCATAAATATGTAGGATATTTTCTTTGGTGTATTTCTTCACAGATAGACAAGCGATCACACAAAACTAGGTCCTCGGGTACTAGTGGATGGGTTTCTTATTTTTTCTTTTTTTTTCCTGTATTTGTGAACTTTTTTTTTTTTTAATTACAGATTACACACATAAACTCTTGTATCTCAAAAAGACTGGGCCTTTGTCAGCAATCTTATATACATTCCTACACAACAACACTTTAGTCACTATTTTTCAAGTCAAGTTCTACTGCTTAAAGCAGAATATCCAGTTGGATTTTTTTCTCTCAGATCCCAAATCTTACACTCTCTTATTACATGTAAGCAGGTTTGTTGAAGCAGTAAGCACATCAGAACTGTCAATATTGAGTTCATTATGTGTTAGACTTTCTGTGTATGCATAATTTTTTTTTGAAAGCAGACAGCAAAATCATCCAAAACTATGGATGATCAATCCAGGAGATAGCCAATTTTGTTTAAAAGTAACAGTCTCTAGAGAACATTGCCTTTATACCATAGTTTACAGTTTGTGTCACAATCTCCTTGAACAACTGGATCTTGTGATGAGAGGCTTAGGTTCAGTCTCTTACAAAAAGCACATATGGATATGGATATGGATATGTATCTCCCTTCACATACACAAGCTTTCAGAAATGTCTTGTTCTCTAGCTATCTATCTCAAAATCATTGTTATAGGTGGTTCATTTTAAAATGATGCATTGTGCACAAACATACATGGTATATATGATACATGATACATGATACATGATACATGATACATGATACATGATACATGATACATCGTATATCATATATGGTATATGATGTATGATATATGATTGATATATGATATATCATATATCATATAAATAAGATGGTGAGCACTCACCTGAGGACTAAAGCCAAGTCTCAGATGGAGAATACCCTGGTGAAGATTGATGCATTCACCTAGACACAGGAGGATTGAAAAGCTCTGCAGAGTGAGACCTGGGAGTCCTGGTTGACAATAAACTGAACATGAGACAGCAATGTGCCCACATGGCCAAGAAGGCCGATGGCATCTTGGGATGCATCAAGAAAAGTGAGGGTAGCAGATTAAGTGAGGTTCTGTTCTTCCTCTACTGTGCCCTGTGAAGCCTCATCTGGAGTACTGTGTCCAGTTCTGGGCTCCCCAGCTCAAGAGGGACAGAGAACTCCTGGAGAGAGTCCAGCATAGGGCCACCAAGATGATCAGGGGACTGAAGCATCTTCCTTATGAGGAAAGGCTGTGGGAACTGGGGCTGTTTAGTCTAGAGAAGAGGAGATTGAGGGGGGGGATCTTATTAATATTTACAAATATCTAAATGGTGGGTGTCAGAAGGCTGGGTCATCCCTTTTTTCTATTGTATCTAGTGACATAATGGGGTAATGGGATGAAGTTGGAACACAAAAAGTTCCATTTGAACAGAAGAAAATACTACTTCACTGTGAGGGTAATGGAGCACTGGAAAAGGCTGCCCAGGGAGGGTGTGGAGTGTCCTTCCTTGGAGGTCTTCAAAACCCATCTGAACACATTCCTGTGTGACCTGATCTAGGTGGACCTGGTTTGGCAGCGGGTTTGAACTAGATGATCTCTAAAGATCCCTTCCAACCCCTACCATTCTGTGAGTCTATGGTTCTTTGATTAATAAAAAAAAAAAAAAAAAAAGTATGAATAGAATATTTTTTAAAAAAAAGGTTTAAATCTCAATTTACTGAGAAGAAAGTAATGATAAGACTAATTATATGCCTAAGAGTAGTGGTAATATATATTGCCTGGAAAATACATTTATACTAACATTGGAAAGAAAGAAGCTCCTTGCATGTTCTCAGGCAGAACCTAGAACTAAGTGAACAAGATATGTCTCTAGAGAACAAGATGCAGAACCTGAAAGGACAAAGAAATAAAAAAATGGAACTTTTCCAAATTTCAATTGATGTCATATAGAAACATTAAGCTTTAATTAAAGTTACTCTATTGAATCAGTTGTATCCATTAATCAAGAATTTGGTCTTGGCAAGCTATATTTGCAGTAATTTCTGTAAAATCTATATTTAAAAAAATGCATTTTTTAGACAGAATTAAAGACATGAATTTCAGAAGTCTTAGTAAAATTCTCAACCACAGTGTTATACACGTCATCTACAAGAAACTAAACAGTGAAAGCAACAACTGCCAGCATGGCTTCAAATCAAGGCATGGGGTTGACACGAGTCTGTGAATATCCAGATATATCCCAATCTGGTATGAAAACCAGAATCTCCACTATTGTTCCATCTTGCAAAAAAAGAGATATCTAAAAAGCACTTCTCCAGAACAGATTATAACTGTAACTTTTTTAACACTGGGAGTTTCCAGAAAAATTTGGCTCCAGAGGACAATTTTTAATTATTTTTTTCCTTATAGAAGAAAGTATTTGTGAGGGAGTGGTTTTTGGTACAAGTCATTAACCAAAAGTCTTTTCATTCCAGTCTACCTTACCTGAGATGACAAAGAAAATGTCTTTTAAGAGACAGGATAAGAGTGGCCTAACCTGCTTACAGAAAGATACATTGGAATAGAGAGAAACCTGGCCCAGCAGATAGATCTAAGGTATTTATAGCCAGGTCCTCTCAGTGATAAGTCTGACATGCTTACTTCCATCACCACAGCTGTAACTAAGTGGATCTGTATTCCCCATCTGTTTGCCTCTCAGGAAGAAACATCTCTTTCACTTTCCAAGTATCTGCTACAGCACATGAAACACACTGATACAAACATCACAGTCATTCAAAGAGCTCATTTTGAGATTTAGGAAAGCCGCAGATTACAAATGTCTGTTCTTTCTCTTCAGCTATATTCCCTTCACACAGGACTAGATAGTCAAGAATACCCACTACATTGACCAGAAAGAAGGCCCTTAGCAAGATGGCACCTCTAAAATCTACCCTGAACAGAGGAGGCAGTCCTGTGTTAACTACAAGTTCCAAATGCAACAGAACCTAGCTGTAAACAGAGAGAGATGTCTGTACTTGTAGCAGTCAAATACATGATGCCATGTCTCCAACTCTGACATCCAGCAGTCTAGGAAGAATGCATTGAAAGAGCTAGTGGCTTCACAATGTTTCTCTTACTTTGTCAAACCATGTTAGGCACCTACCAGTCAAAATATACCAGCCACCAGACTTCTGAGTAGTATGCTTTTGAGGCAGAAGTGTTTACAAATGTACTTTTCTAGTTGCCTGATGAGTTTATGCTAAAAATCTATCAATCTCTTTAAATGCACACAGATCAAAACCCAAGTTAAACAGGATATCTAAGAGTAAACAACAATAAAATATGATGTTGTTCATCACCACAGGAGCTTTTATCCCTAGAGAAGATGAAACAATATATGCATGATCACTCTCTAAAGCAATGAATAGGGTCTCTTGGCTCAATAAGACGGCAAGGTTATCCCTTGCTTACTTTTACCCTTTGTGCAGTCATTGTGCATGTCTAAGGCACAGAAGAAAAGCAGTATTAGAGGCGATTCAACACTATTTCTGCTTTTCTCTGTAACTATAAGTTTGGTTGTCTTCCTCTCTCGTGGCTTCAGAGCCTCTTTGTTAGATGGCAGGACCATGATAAATAATCTGTTGGTTTTGCCTTGTCAGTCATATCACCTTTATTAACTCATCTGTTAAACAGTTGAACAATTTCTCAGCTTTATTTACATGCCATATAAAGGCAAATGATTCTCCCAAGAAAGAGGTAAAAGCAATATATTGATGCTAAATAAAGCATCAAGACTATTATCTATCTGTATAGAGGATGTTGCAGAGCTATAAGCAATGGTAAGATGGAAAATTAGGCATGAAAGTTCCTTTACAGGAAGAATATCAATCAATTGTCAAAACAATGTCCATTATCTATCCTGTCATTAATCTTTTTACCTTTAAGGCATAGAGAGTAACAAAACACTGAACTCAATTTTTACGGCCTTTGACCTCTGCAAAAGTTTTTGTTGTTCAAGTTTAAGCTCATTGACACTTTTCCTGCATAAGACCTGGGAGATAAGAACGGAAACCTGCATGATGATACAGCTCACGCCACCAAAGCCATACATATGCATAGACATTGTACAATAATAGTTAATCCCTGACAAAGCTACTGAAGGACATTTACTATGCAAAAAACAAAGTAAAACAGTGATTCTGTGCTGTGTCAGGATTTACTGGCCTAATAAGCTGATGGAAGTAGTAGCAATGAACTATTTTAACAGGAGTTTTGATCTAAGAGGCACAAAGCTGCACTCAAGGAGCTTGCTTCTACCTGTAATCTCAATCAATTTCATTCAGTTTCCCAAGAAGAAAGTAATCAAAGCCAAAAAGTTTTTTGGTTTTGTTTTTTAAGCAGGGCTAAAGCCTATCAGAATGCATGAAGAGATCAAATACCAGGTAAGACACTCTTTGAAGCAGTTAAAAAGCACTTATGTGTTTCCTTTTGAAAACTTACCATTCAGGCCTGAAAGACAGAAACACAACATGAACGTCACATGATATTAAAAAAACAGGCAGAAGCCAAAAGAGTTGCAACAGTCATAGCAAGATACCTAAAAAAAAATAGTCTTTTACAGTAATAAAGTAGTTTAGAGGGACTAAACTCTACAGGAAGAATTTAGTTTTAAAATCTGATATATGGGCCAGGAGATGTTTTAAATGCTTGCTCTTACCGTGAAGACGGGTGGCAAAAGAGAGCAGAAAGAGACAATTTCAGTAATTAAATATTGTGACAACAGATGTTATAAACACAAATACATTTGTAAGTAGAAAAGACCATCCTTAGAAGGCAAGTGATGATAAAGTACTATTCATTGCAGTGACCTTGAACTGAAGCAGTTGCTACTTTCCTGAAATACAAATTTGAATCATTCACATTTCTGATCTGGCTGGCAAATTGTAACACCTCATCCTATCATCCTACTGCTGTCTGATGTCAGGGGAAACTGAATTTCCTGACTGCTTCCTTCAAACATCCATTAAGTAAAATGGTACTTAACATCCTCACCTAGCTGCCCACGTCAGCAGATGGACGTTGTTGAAAATTACAATTTCACAGAGACAGGGCAGATACTGATTGCTCCCTGACAAAAGACGAGTGAGTTTAATGAAGCTAGTTTGTGAATCAGCCTCAGGTGGAAGAGGTGGATTCACCCATAACATGACAGGCTACTGCCTCAAAAGCCTATATTGCAGAACATGATGATGAAATCTTGTAGGATGACAGTGATTACAGCTGATACAACTCCACCTTAACAGACAGGAGAGGATAGTACTCTGGCAGAGTGAGTGTTCAGAAAGAGAACATCTGCAAGTTCTTATTAATAGCTCTGCAAATAGGATGAAATCGTACATGTGCTAGTTCTGTTAATTTTCATGTTTTATGGCATTATTTAGAAAAGCTAAATGTTCTAAGGCTTTTGATTTTTAACTCTGATATTAGTAAGCCTACTAGTACTTAGCATAAATTCTACTGATTAACATTGTGTTGGCATGATAATTAAAAACCAAAAGCAGTAACAAAATAAGAAGCACAGAGAAGATATATTCATAGACTATACATAAATGATTGATATGTGAACAGGGTCACGTCATGAGAGATATCAGAACAGAGTTGAAAATTTGATCTAAATGTATAATCATAAAGGTAGTAATTCCCCTACAGGCAGAATGCATAGAGAGGGTGCTTTTATTTCAGCCACTTTCCCATTTTATTCTTTACCAAAGGTAAAACGACAAAAAAAAAAAAAAAAAAATCATGGATCTGTCTAGAGGAGGAATAAAAGACATGCTTCACATTATAATCATTATTACAATTATTTTTTAAATCATGAAGAAGTGCTCACTGTTCCACTTCAAGAGTCCTGAAGAAGTATTCATTTGCAGGTAAATGACAACAAAGGTTTTCCCAGGTCAAAAATTAATAGGTGCAGTTGGCAGAGTGTGGTAAGGTCTTCATGGGACTGGCAGTTTCTCCTTAGCTCCTTACTTTGTTCAGCCCCAATACTACCTATTTGGGCACAAATAACATCTATCAAGACAGACTATTTCCATAAAAACAGCTTGAACATCCGAGAAGAAAACATACTGAACATATATTTAATAGTACTGCTGCTGGGATTTTTTTAGAATGATGTGAAATCTATAAAGCTGCCTTTGCCAAAGTAATGAACATAGTTTCAGTTTTGGTTATAGTTTAGAAAGGAGAGTCATTAAGTCAGAATTTATAAAAATTAAAATAATAATTAAAAAAAAAGAGGGCTAGTTTGTTTTGCAAAACATTGCTGCCATGCAAAACCCAGAGAGATTATCTCTGATCTCATTTTATTTGGACTTGAAGATTTGGACTCCTCTGTGAAGCTAAACTGTCCTCTTTACAAGATTGGAGAAAACTGAATATAAACTATGTCTGGTCTTTATGATCCTCAATAATCACTTGGTCCAAGAATTGCCAGGAGTGGCATCTCCACACAGTACTGAAATTAGAGAAGTTTTTTGGTATTTTTTATTTTTAGGGCAAACATCTAAGTCATTCCTAAGAAAATTCACCATCTTCATGTTTTGTACATGTGATAATAAGAATGAGCTCCTCAGTAGCTCATCCACCATGATATATTTAAAAAAATAGATTTGGTAATTCACCTGAAGGCTGGTTAAAATCCTAGGAGAGCACAATCTACACACACTCTTTATCACGAAGAATTTGACAATATGACAGTTTTCTCTGAGAGATGTTATGGACACTTTTCTGAAGATATCCACAAATAAAACTTGCACCTTGAATATGAGAAAAATCTTTTTATTTTCTCAAATTATTTGAATGAAATGGAGACTGATGGGCCCTCCCATCATTAGACTGCAGCATAGTGAAAAAGCAACCTCACAAAAGAAGAGTCAGTCATCTCACTTTCTAAAATCCTTCTTTTGTATTTCAGTTCACACTGTTTGAACCACTACCTCAATTTCAAGGAAAGGTTTCTGCTGTTACCCAGTTAACTTAAAAATTTTAAAAAAATAAAACAAGTGTAGCTTCCTTTCGTTCATAAACAAGAAGTTACCACTCCAGCACCATAGATAATGTGTTCATGTTTTATTATCTAAAGGAGAACAGATCCCATTCATTCCGACAGCATAAAATTAGCTACCTGAATCTACCCTTTAGTTACAGTTGTCTACAAAAACCAAAAACACTGGTAAAGTTTCTTTCAGGTAACCATGAACTCACTAGGTTGCTATGTTTCACGTTAACTTTTCTCCTTATTTCTTTAGCATTTTTCCCTCTCTCACCATCTTTTAAACATCCATAACACATTTCACTCTAAATTTCTTTTCCTTTACAAAGAAAAAAAAAATCTTACTTGTTAGAAGTTAGAAAAACAGCTCCTAGGGCACGATGACATTATGCAGAAGGGAAGTTTATAATGACAAACTTTTGAAGAACTCTGATCTTAAAACCTGACCCTTACACAGACACAAAAGTTTCCACAAACTTTGAACTCATGTGACCAACTTTGTCCTCAGCAGCAGCTTCTCCTTTTCTCATGTACTCATATTCAAAACGTCCACTCCAATGTACACAGATTTACTTACTGTATGCAGGTTGCTTTGCATTTACTTCCTCCTGGTGCTCTTTATTGTTTACTTCTAGTCCTCCAGCCCTGCAAATACTTACATATGTCAATGCAGTACACTAATTACCTAAGATTTTTTTTTACAAAATAACTGTAGCCTGTAGGAGCTTCTTAGAAAACTATAAGCAATACCACTAAACTTTTATTGCTTTAATATATATTCATTTTCCATTGAACTTGATGATCTTAATGGTATTTTCCAACCTAAATGATTCTACTGTTCTAAAAGCTTTTTAAAACATTCCAGGTAAAATAGAAGATAAAATCCATGACATCTTTTTGGGATAACATCCAAATAAACAACCTTAGAAGTGGACTTTGAAAGTCAAATGCAAATGTCTTCCTGATAATATCTTAAATTCAATATTGAAGATGTGCCAGAAATTATACTATGAATAGGTCAGTTTATACTGGATTTTATAGTAGTTTATGCAAGATATTAATCCTCCTTCAGAAAATTCTCTTTTTATGTCCTTTAGAACTTCTTCCCACTACCTTATCAAGCCCATTTTATTTTCTACTCTTCCAAGGAATATGGGGCTGAAAAAGGTTAATGAACTGTGAATTTCACATGCTATTATGCGTGCGCAGAGTGCATTTTTTTAAGTCATATATTTCACCTGGCTGGTTTCAGTGTCCATGTCTGTCTATTGCAATTAGCATAAAATTCCCATTTCACACATACAGTGTAACAAAGTATTCTGTTTCAGAGAACAGTTCTTACGTAGACAATGGTCTACACAAGAATTTGAACAGCCAACAAGAATTTGAAAGCACAACATGTGAGTATAGGGTAGAGTAATATGAGAGGATAAAAAATAAATTAATACATCCTTCTTCATATATCACTAACTAAAATTACGTCTATCAGATTTTCTTATTAAGACACACCTAAAACTAGTTATAGAATATCATAGTGTTATATTTAACAATTTAGTAAAAAATAAATATTTCTATAATATCTATAAATGCTCAGAATTATTTAGAAGTTACTTGTCTGTTATAAATTCGTATAAAATCTACATAAGTAGAAACTTCTCCATTGGCAATGCTAGAATAACATGAAGGTAATTTGCACTGTCTGGCACAATTCAGAGTCACTTTCACACCACTTACTGCTGGTGTCTGAGTCCTTTCACAGAGAGCAGTTCTAGGGACCCAACCGGTGACTCAGTTAACTCTTTGACACACACACACTTATCCAGATGGTAATAACCCAGCGGTTTGGACCCTGAGCTTTCCATAGCAGTCTTAGGTGCCAAATTTCCACAGTTTTGGGTGCCAATATTACATTTTAAAAGCAATTTAATTGAGTGGCTCAACAGTAGCTCAAGCCAGTTCAAGCTGACTGTCTCCAAAGAGAGACCCCAAACAAAGGAGTCCTTGGGCAGTTATATCCTTACAATCTGTGCACCAATCCCTCAGATGCTCTTCATGGACCTTTCACACACTTTCTGTTCCAATGGTAATTTCTGGTCTGTGATCTTTTAACACCATATTGGTTTCCTTCTCTGTGCAGGCAGGCCATTAACTGTTCCTATTTTGTCAAGCTGGAGCTTCTGGTGAGAGTTCTAGACTCCTTATCTTCTCATCTTATCTTCTCAGCTGGCTCTGGAGACCCTCTTCTGCTTAACTAAGTGAAAGTTCAGCATATCTAAGTGAAAGCTCGTAGTTTGTGGCCTAAGCCTTCAGTAAATATAGCTACTCAAGCTAAGTAATGCTAAACAAATGGTATACCAATCACACATTATGCTGTAATCCCTGTACCCTAACCAAAATTATAGACTCTGAACAATTAATTCCATTTAAAATTTACTTATTTGTGCTAAACAGCTAGTGTTTCTTAAAAAGAAGCTCCCTGTGAAGTTTCCTTTCCCAGAAAATATCACTTCTATGTTGAAATTGCACAGGAACAAGTTTCAGCACTTTATGTATCTTAGCTACTCTACTTATACAAATAGTACAAATTCTCACAGAAGAATTAAAACATATACAAAGAACCACAATTTGAAAAGTAATGTCTGAAATTCTGTGTTACTTCCTCCTTACTCCAGCACTCTGATTGTATTTAAGGTGTTGTCCTTCCTTGGAGGTCTTCAAGACCAGCCTGGACATCTTACTTGGAGGTCTTCAAGACCTGTCTGGACGTGTTCCTATGTGACTTCATTTAGGTGAACCTGCTTCTGCAGGGGAGTTTGACTAGGTGATCTCTAAAGGTCCCTTCCAACCCCTACCATTCTATGATTCTACGACATTAGACACAGACTGAATATATTGTACACATACAGAGAGCAATGCAAATAATTAGTTTTTTAATGGGAGGAATGTTGGAAGAAAACTCAAAGACATTAAATTTAAAAGGTATGGTACCCTTTCTTGCCCCTCGAAGTCCTCGAAGACTTTAGTTTATAGTATTTCCTTATAGATATGATAAGTAATCTTTAATGTCTAAATGCAAACATTTAAGTGAACCGTCAGGGCCAAACATAGTCTCTATCAGGTTTTCTGAGACTGTTTTTAATGAAATGTAGAGTAAACCATAACACATGAAAAAAAATCATCTTATAGCTTCCCTTGTCTTGGCAACAGTTCTAGGTTGCCAGCAGCTTGGAGTTTACTGCTTCTGTCAGACAAAAAAACATGTATTTACTTACTTTAAACACAAATAAAAGATGTTGCAAATAAAGCTTCAGGTTAGAGGCTTTTCACAGTATTCTTGACAAAACTAGAGATCATCTCATGAGCACAATTTAGCATAAATATGTGCCATTGTACCATGCTCACTGTATTAATTAACAGAAAAATATAACAAATATCAGAGAAATATCAAAGGCCAGAAAAGGCTTTTAGTCTGAAGTCTTCTGATTTCCTCCCAGAGAGTAAAGTATTAAAAGCAATTAAACGCCTACAGTAATGAGAGAATTTGTTAAAATTGACGGAGGGGGCAATGTGAGATGTGAAGGGACATAACATGATGTGACACGTACTAGCCTGAGAAATAGTTACACAGCACAATTCTTTTCTATTTAATGCATACTCTTGAAAACAATTGAGAAAACTGTCAAACCAACTTCTCAGTCTTTAACAATGGCAGATGAACATTATCTCATTATCTTTAATGAGAGGAACATTTTGGAAGTCTGAACATCAGAATCAGAATGGGCCAGAGTGTAATGAATTTACTCAGATCCATGCACTTGGGAGGTTTGGAAAACGGAGTTTGAATATAATAAAATGGATGGCAATCAGGAATTAGGAGATACTCCCTTATGTAATGGCTGAAATATTCATCTGCTTTCTAGAATACTTGCACAAAGAACTTTGCACTGATGGTGACTATGTGCTTAGTGTTTTCTTCCAAAAAGTGTGTTCAAAATTCATTATTAAAGTGCTGATGTAGTGTTGGCTGTGACCAAATGAGCATAGTCAAAAAATCAGTGGAAATAACTGTGGGGGAAAAAATCAGTGTACTGAGCAATGCTACTGGGAGTGACTGACAAAATAAGACAGATTCACATTATTGTCAAAAAGGACCTGGGCAGATAGTATCTCTTCTAACCTTCACCAACAAAAATTAACCACTCTTTGCAGATTTAAACCATGTGTGTTAGTGTTGGCATATATCACTGTGATAAGCCTATGTCACATGCAACAGTGACTGTCCTGAAGTGATAGATATGAACATGACTAACAGGCCTCACTGCTTAATGAGCCCAGTATAATAATAATCATCACATAGGATTTTTTTAAGTCACTGAAAAAGAGAGAGTGGAACTTTAAATGAAAATCTGTATTAATAGAAGTTTCTTAAGGGATACTTAAAAGCAACAATCATAGCAGCTGCAGAAACAGACTAACAGAAAACACCAAGCAATTGTGTGTAAAATGGAAGAGTAAGAAACAAAAGGAACAAGATTATAGTGAAGTAAAAACATTCTCATGCAATAGTGAAAAATAAAAATGAGGAAACAAGAATAAATGTGAATCAGTTGTGGATTCTGTTTTCAGAAAGGCCATGGGAGAAAGAAAGAATTACCAGTATAACGGAGATTAACATTTAAACTCCAGGTGTTTTTTTAGAAACAGTATACTTCTTTTGAAATGGAGTTAAATAGAACTTTTTCTGTGAAGTAGGGAGTCTGTATGCATACTAATATTTTTTTTTTAAAGTAAGGGACAATAAATGACTACTAATAATACTGCATAACTCAAGTGCACGCACATGTGAAGATGAATACAAGCTGCAAAGATTAAGCTTTGATTCAGAAGTGGATACATTGATCAAAATAAAGTACACATATACAATTTTCTACATTTTCTAAATTTCCTTAGGAAAAGGTTATATATTAAAACTGTAAGAACAAATAAACCTGTCTGCTTTTTCATCTGTTCTCCTTCCATGTTCGAGTAGAGTTTTCATTGTGGTGAACTAGAGCATTTCTGTGAAAGTAATTGACAGCTTCTAAAATGTCTAAGCTTTTGTGGGAGTTGGAGAGAGAAGGAAGTGAAATGCTATTCTGGGAGGAAGTGGCTTTTTGTCAGCAGCAGACTGGATTCTTACTCTCACTACCTGTGTTAAGCCATGCATAACAAACCCTCAAAACTGTGGATCATATTCACAGAATCTACAGTTCTCCCACTTATTACAAATACTCCAGTATTGCTTCTCAAAAAACCCCAAAGAAGTCTTTTTCATAAGTGAGGAATGAAACATGATCGTTCTTTCCAGTCTCTTAAAAAATAAACAAAAAAAAGTTGTAGCAAGATATATCATCTTACAAAAGGCACTCTAGGATCATAGGACAAGAAGTACAATATCCTCCAAGGTTATCAAAAGACTCACAGATTTGCCTAGGAATCAAGATGTCAGATATCAGAACCAGACACTGTCAAGTTGTTAACTTGAAAAGAGAAGAAAGTAGCAGAAACACATTTATATAAATCTCTTTCTTACCAATGGGAAATTACCCCATGCAGCCCAGAAAATAGAACATGGATAACTGAATAGACTTGAACACAGAGTCTTGGTTTTATCTTCACTGATTTCAAAATGTCAGCCCTGGATTACACAAGAAGAACCATATTTGGAATTAAATTTGCATTATTTTATTTTCTAGCTGAAGTATCATCGGTGGTAACATTAACCATATATAAGTCCTCTTTCTTAAAGGCACATAATTTCTTTGTTTTGGGGGTTGGCAATATTCCACGGAAGTGGAGTAATGGAAAGGTCAAATAAAAGACAAGATTTTCTGAATCTTCAGTTTCATATACCTAGCCCTCCAAAATACTAATTAAATAAATTAATTAGACATTAAAAATTCCATTTAGTCCATTGAAAACGATAACATTTTAAATAAAATTTACTAGAGGAGATAAAATATTCTATTTCTTGTGGCTAAAATTAACATACAATCCTCATCACAATCTCTAATTATTCATGTTTTACAAGGAGGAAGGAGAGTTTCATCCTCTTGCTTACTTATCTTGCTTACTTCATCCTCTTGCTTACTTATCTGACAGCAGCCCTGCATCAGAATGGCTCTGTTGCAGTGTAGATGGGAGAAGTGTCTTTACACCTCTTGAAGTAGTCAGAAAAATGGGGGCAGTAAATATATGGTTAGTTATCTCTTCCTCCTCACAACTACATAATCTTACTGTTAGAGCTACAGTTTCAGATATTGTCAAACAACAGAAAAAAATCAGATACCACTCCTATTACTTTACTACATTGCACCACAAAAGAAGGCAACTCTTTCAATAAAAACCAGATTTATCACAGTAAAGAAAGCACACTTTAATGCCACTTCTGTGCTGAAAATTTTTTTGATTGTCTGATGAATCAGTGGAACTCATAGGATCATAGAATTGTTACAGCTAGAAAAGACCTTTAAGATCATCAAGTGCAACCAATTACTTCACACTGCCATGTCCCTCAATAAACCATATCCCTATGGATACATATGGTTTATGGAAATAACTCTTAGCCCTTCTGGGATGTTCTTTTATAAATTTATGACACATTTATTTGAGTGGCTTATGAAATGCAGTGTCCAGATGGAACTTTTCTTCTCAAAGATATAAATTCTTTTTTGGCCTCCAATTGTGAATTTTTCCCCTTAGTGAAATATTACATATAATTCCATTGTTTAGTTTAATAACCAATTGCTATAAGGTTCCTGATTTGGGGTTGAGATACAGATAAACTTTATTAAGTCCCTCATGCTGTGGTTTTGAGAATCAAACTTTAGTTTCTTCTACACCTACATGCAAAATACTGATTTCAACTCAAGGCTCACTATGATCAGAAGAAGCTCGGAGTAAAACAGAAGAGGCAAATATAGAAGTAGCAGGGAGTATATCTTCTCTTAAAATACTTCACATATATATCAAGATTATATACAGCTTAAGGTTAATCTGTGATATTGTATACTGTAGCAAGATCAAAAAGTTTTCTCAAAGACTTTATAGGGTGCTTAATGTATAACATGATGAGAAGAACTAATTTGGTTAAAGAGAATAGACTTTCCTTTTCTTTAAAGAGAATACCTTTCTTCCTACATTCAGATAGAAACTAAATACTAGATATTCATCAGTAATCCAAAAGAAACACTAAAAATATAAAATTGTTAGTTAGAAAATTAATCAGGAAATTAATTTCAAATTAGTTTGGAAACATTAGTTAATAAGCAAGAGAAATAATTGGTCTTGTATTTTCTTTATTTTCAAGAAGAATGAAGATAAGGACTCCTTGATAGATATGCATAACTACTTGTACTACTCTAATAGGTGTTTGCTTTTAGAATTAAGGAATTATGCAATTCCTGCTGTCACTAAAGAAATCAGACCTATAAGCCTCTAAATATTCAATAGTGACTATTTATATAACTCTTAAAGTCACCACAAATCTCTATTAATAGGAAACAAAATCTTGTAGCAACAGTTTATATAGAACTAATCATGTAATTTGCCTATGTTTCAGCTGTACATTTAAATTTCTTCTCTTTCTCAAATGGATTACTCCATGGGGCTTCTATTTCCTTTTCTCAATGCTGTGTCATTGAAGATCTGTCTTTTCTTCCTCCAACTCTTTGCTATATAAATATTACTAATACTGTTTCACTCATTTTCTGCTTTGTAGGGCGGGATTTGGGGGTTCTGAATTTTTCAAGATGACTGTGCTGACAAAGTGTTCCTGGCACAGTCCCAGCTAATTTTTTCCTCCATCAAAAACTCATTTTCTGTAATGTGTCTTTCTATTTGTTTCTGTCACTTCTGTCACTCAGATACACACAGTAAAGAATGACAGGTCATGTAGGGTGCAGGGTGCATACTTTTAAACAGTAGAATGCTGGAGACTAAGACTTAGTGGAACTAAATCATATTGAGGAAATTCAGCCTTTAATTTTAATGAAGACCAATGCCTCATGAGAAAATATGCAACAAGATTGATAAATTAATTACATGAATTAATATTTATAGCCTGTGTCTACTGAGTTGGGTGCTTCTGAAATTAAGAGTCAAGCACTTCTCTATCAAGGGGAAGAAACTTTTATTTATATTTGGTCATTCCTCTTTGAAAAGTATCTGTAGTTCTATTTAGTATATTTAGACACTGGCATCACTCAAAGGACACCAGAGAACGCTATTATATATGATGTTGTAAGTTCACTTTTTCACAACGTTATTGCTAAAGAATCTCTGACAAAATTCTGCTGTGCTAGTGGGTCAGTGTCAGCTTCTTGCAGGCCACTATGAGAAACAGCAAAGCAGCTTACTCACAGCCTTCCTAGCTAGACTCAAACACTGACAGTGTTGGCACGCATGTTGATGTTGCAGAGGAAATTGTGGTGTGGAATAATGTTTTGGATCATATGTATTCAAGAACTGTTGTATACAGTTTGAACAAATAAGCTACATTAAAAATATGATTATTTTCACCTAAGTGTGTTCTTGTGCTACTATTTGTAATATACAGGATACAAGTTATTTCAAAGTACCAGGTTAGTCACTAGATTTTTGCATTCTGCAGAGGCCTGGCAATTGTTTGGAATTTCAAGTAAATTGCAGAACTACCTTTAGTAAATACTAAAACCTCTTCCCTACACAGATGATACATCCAACCTGATAGCACTGAAAGAAGAGAATGAATAACATTCCACCTTATGGATAGGATCCTCTTAGATACAAATCCTCAAATAAACAACATAGACCTCTTTTAAAGAAAGAACTTCTGCACAAATTTACTTTAGCTATTTACATTCTGGAAAAAAAGAGTGAGGTTTTTTAAAAGGAAACTAAAGCTATTCTTATTGATATGAAAATCGATTTAGAGTTATACTAAGGTGAAAGAAAAAAAAATCACTGTTTTCTTAGACAAGTTCATTTCCATAAAACAATATCATTATTTACTTAGATAGGCCTACTGAAGGCAAGATATTCCTCAATAGCTTCCATAGTAAAAGAAATTAAACCCTCAGTTTAAATATAAGGAAGTTATTAATGATTAACTATATAAACAGATCAGACCTAGCAGACAGTATAAAGATTACTGTGCAAAGGAAAACACTTGCACAATTATAGAAAACATCATAGATGGAAAGCAGAAGAGAATTAAAGTAACAGTTCCTGAGTGGAACTCTAACATCTCCAAAAATGCTATCATTCATTTTCATGTGCATGATGAAAAGACTAAGTACTTGAAGTAAGCATGCAGATTAGAAGGTAATGGCTTCTCTTGCAGCAGTGGAAGGATTATGGAATGTCAAAATGCAATCTTCCTCTGTAAACTACACAAAGAGGTAGCACTTTCCTCTTCTTCTTTTATTCTGAACCACTTGAAAATGTCTTAACAGCACATTTAGCTCTTGATTCAATTGTGTATTCAGGTTGCAAAGATTTGCAAAACTATCTTCCAAGTGGACACTTTGATGACTTGACTCTGTTTCAATGACAAAATAATAATATTTATGCAAAAGGTCCAAACCCTACATGTCTCCTCCATGGGAACATCCTAGTCACAAAACTTAAGAATCATGCTTAATCTTAACAATTTCATAATTCTCAGGGTAAGTGACATTAATCTTGTTAGATCATTCTGAAATGGGTAGCCTCACCACAGGAACTGACAGCATGCCATCCTAGAATATTTCATAACAGAGGAATTCTCCTGATCACAACATAGATGTCTATGGAAAAGTATGTATCCTTGCAGATGATAAAAAAATAAGACTAGATTATAACTAAACGTAACAACTTTGCAGATTTTTCATTCCTAGTGAATCATTTTTGTTCCAGTACTCTATAACTGCCTGATAATGCCTACAATATACCCTGTAATGGGCTAGCTTGTTCAGAGGATAACTGTCTGCTTTGTCACAACTTTTTGTATCGAAAAGTTCTGGTCCTGATACTGCAACAAAATGTCAGGATGACAAAAATCTCATCTGTGCATAATAACTAGATTTGTTTTAGAAAACATGATATTTAAAAGTAGATACAGATCTGCTTTTATCTACCTCTTGCCATTTTGCTGTATATATATCATCATATTTTCCCTTTAGAATATAATAAAAATATACAGATTCACTCATCATTTCAATCCAAGCACAGGCATTCCATAAAATTTTGACTTTGATTTAATAAACCTTTCTTTCATTCTCGGAGTTGTTATGCCAACACACATGGAAGAAAAAAGGATGAACAACATGAGTGGTAAGACGATACTGAAAGTACAAAAGTTTTCAAGTGCTTCTGTTGGTGACAAATCTCTTCCAAGCAGTCCATTATATGGATATCTGTTAGGTCTCTTTAAGATGGACTTGTCATTTACATCTCATCACAAAAGAGACATCCCTCTTATTTACAATGGACTCATCACCATGTTTTTTACTTCTATATACCCTTCGAGATAAGTACTCTCTCCTTATGTCTTTAGGTTCTATAAAGAGAGCACACAGTAGTAGGTTCTCAGTTTAGAAAGTGCAGATGCTGGAAAATCTTTCAATTGCACATATGCAAGCAAGGGACATACAGAATACATCAAAATACACTACTTTTTAATCTCCTGACTTGTGGTCCAATCTCTTTAAATAGTAGAAGTGGAGGGATCAGACCTCAAGAGTTGTTAAATATTGAATAATTTATAAACAGTCAGTTAATTCTATCTTGGTTTCCTACTTTAGACATTACTGTTCTTCCACTGTGCTTACCAGTCAAAGTACTGGAGCCAGAGAACAAGTTCATGAACTTGAACATGATGAGAAATAACTTTGAGTCAAAAGTTGAAACAGTCATCATAGGATTTGAAATAAAAACTAAAAAGCCACTGTTGTTGAAGTGATTTAATTTATTTTTTGTTTCCATCTGACTAAAGTTTTAGATATTCCAGATGGAAAGTTTTTGTTATTGATTGGATTTTAATTTCCTTGGAGAGGTCAATTTTCCTTTTTTGAAATCATAATTGTATAGATGTGACCTAACTAATTTTGTGGTAATAAATCCAAATATTGCAGGGAATACAAGCACCACAGAAAGCAATAGGAACACATTCTTCATATGAAGACTATTAGTAGTAACAAGAAACTAAGTCATTAAACACAAGCAGCCGTGTCTGAATTGAACAGTTGTCAATATTTCCATGAACTGCTAGCAGGCCTTCAACTGAGTCTACTAATTCATAGATCCCTAAGAAATTAGGGCAATGTACTATTATTGGAGATCGTGTATCACAACATGAAGTATCTTCATACAGTGTCTAGGTGAGGAGAGTACATATAACCCTGGCAGATCAAAACTTTTCTAATTAGACTGCATTTTAGGCTTATCAAATCAAGGAGACAAGTATTTCAATCAATGTAGAAATATTTCAAATCAATGCAGAAGTATTTCCATTGATGTCAGAAACAATTTGAGTGGAAGAAAGTCACATGAACTTAATTTAATTTTAATAATTTCTAAGGAGAAAAATCTGATATTCATTTGTAGCTATAAACTAGATGGAACATAGATTAAGTTTTCTTAATTGGATTCTAGTAATTATGTAATTTTTGTCATAAATACACTGAGGATTTTTTCATACTTAAGCACTATTTATAACTAGTTTAACACAATGAGATGTTTGAGAAAGAAGCATTCCACTTCCTTCTTTTTTAGATGAAAATGAAACAAAGCCATAACAAGAATCATAAAATATTTCATCAGTAGTGTTCTTATCTTTGATTTTCAACATTATACCTGGAATGGACAGTAAGGTGTCATGTGAAGGAAGTACTAGATTTTAGTGTAACATTTGAACTCATGGTAAAAAGTATTTTTTGGGATTTCTGCTGCTGTGAATCACAGAATCACAGAATGGTTGGAAGGAACCTCTAAAGATCATCTAGTTCAAACCTCTGCTAAAGCAGGGCCACCTAGATTTATAACAGAGGTCACTCAAAATACACCTCAGCAACAAATTTCCCCATCAATATTCTCATGAGGAGACACACAGGAATGGCACAGGTAATTTTCAGATCATCTCATGATTTTCCTTTTTTCACAGGAAACTTGTTTTGCACTTGTCCAATTTGTTAGTTGCCTTGCAATAGCACATAATTATAATTTTCTTATAAATTAATTTTATCTGAAAGCTGTCTCAGATGCACTCTTTATAGTTACACTCTTAGACCTAAGAGTAGTTAACAAGGATTAGCAACGCTTTAAAGTTGAATTCATACTTTGCAGAAAGTGTAATAGGAAGACTTAATGCTTGGTTCCACAGGTCACTTCACTCTGAGTACACAGGGTTCCTTTTCATGAAAATATTTTGGGTTTTGCCTATATGCAAAACCTGAGAGCTCACCATTTCACTGGTTTTGCATATCCAGCTGGCATTTGAGAGCCACAAACAGTAGTCATAAAACATCTTGCAACTTTTCACTCTGGACTTTTTTAGGAATGTCTGTAAATTCAAGGAGGAAGAAGTTCCAATAGTAAACATGAGATCTCTATTCTTATTAATAAAAAAAATTAATTTTGGTTTATAATGATGCAAGTCTATTCTTCTAGAGAATCATTGATGGACAGATTGGGCAGATACTATTGTTTTCTACAATTTTCTTATATGTTTATACATGGTACAGTGTACATGAAAAAATACATGGAAAATCTTTAGTGAAAGCTGTTTTGATAGCTATTACTATTTTGCATGCTAAAAATAGAGAAAAACAAGGTTGTAAAACACCAAAGGACACATGGATAAAGAATATTATTTGATCATACTGCAAATAACATTTTTTTCCTAAATTTATATTACAGTATATCTAGACAGAAAAGAGCAGGGAACTTAAAAATCTACATTGTCTGGTTTGTCATGTATGTTTTTGATGTACACATTGATATATTATATAAGGTCCAATGTAAGATGCTTTCTTCAGTGAGATATATGAAATAGTCATGTAATAAAAACAAGAAGCAAAAGCATGGTTACTAACCAGAGAACTCATAAGATGATTGCTGCTATAGCAAAAAACATATACCTCCCATATAAGCTGCAGAAAGCATCAGCAACAGTGTGTAGTAGGTTTGAAAGAGGACACTGGGTAGAAAAGCTAAGATTTCCTCCACAAGGAAGGAGGAGTGCAAAGACTTAGACCCCTGACCATTACTGGACCAAGAGAGAAAGAAGTGAGTGATACAGTATATGTTTAGACTTTAATCTGACTTGGACAAAGTACTGTTTTTCAAGTTAGAAAACAAAGTATGTCTTTTATTCAAGGCTGTGGTGAATCTTTCAACTAGGCCTGTGGCACAAGTGTTCTGCCAAGCACACTCTCTGCTGCATTAACTGTTCCACATGACAGCCAGGCAGAGGCCAGGCAATGGACAGGCACCACAAGGGTCAAAGAAGGCAAAAGCATCTTCCAATGGCTCTTAGTGACACTGGAATCTGCCTCACATTCATCAGAATGACCTGAAGGTCACAAGGAAAAGGTGTCAGGGATTCCAAACTTTGTCCTAGTGTATGGAAACCATTGCTGGAATTTGCTAGCAATGGATGAGCAAGGATCTGCTGGAACAACTCAGGCAGGTGGAAACAGAGGCTGGCTTCTTGGGAAGAGTATAGGAACATTGCCAGGGCATGTAGGGGTGCAAATAGGAAGGCCAGAGATCTTCTAGAATTAAATTAGGCAGGGATGTTAAGGACAGCAATAAGGCATTTTTCAAGTACATCAGCAGCAGAAGGATGATGAGGGGGAATGTGGGCCCCCTGCTGAACACAGAGGGTGTCCTGGTGATCGAAGATGAAGAGAAGGCCAAAGTACTGAATGCCTTCTTTCCTTCAATCTTTATGGCCAAAGCCAGCCCTCGGGAAGCCCAGTCCAGCAAGGATAATAGAATGCTCAGGACAGCAGAGGACTTGCCCTGGGTGGAAGAGGAAGAGGATAAAGACTTGTAGGCCAATCTTTACAAAAATAATGGGTCCTGATGGGATGCATCCTAGAGTGCTAAGGGAGTTGGCTGATGCAATTGCTAAGCCTCTCTCCATCATTTTTGAACAATCATGGAGGACAGGTGAGGTACCTGAGGTCTGGAAAAATGCCAATGCCACTCCAGTCTTCAAAAAGTGCAGGAAGGATGACCCAGGAAACTACAGGCTGGTCAGCCTCACCTCCATCCCTGGAAAGATGATGGAACAACTCATCCTGAATGTTATCACTGAACATATGAAGGATAAGATGGTTATCAGGGGGAGTCAACATGGATTCACTAAAGAGAAATTTGGTTTAACTAACTGACAGCCTTATACAAAGGCATAACTCACTGGTTAGATGAGGGGAGAGCAGTGGATGTCATCTGCCTTGACTTCAGCAAGATTTTGACACTGTCTCCCCTAATATCCTCATCAGAAAGCTCAAGTAGTGTGGCTTGGATGAGTGGACAGTGAGATGGATCAAGAGCTGGCTGCATGACAGAGCCCAGACGGTGGTCATCAATGGCACAGAATCAAGTTGGAGACCTGTGGCTAGTGGAGTTCCACAGGGATTGATTCTGGGGCCAGTCTTTTTCAACATCTTCATCAACGACCTGGATGAAGGGACAGAGTGTACCCTCAGGAAGTTTGCTGATGACACCAAACTGGGAGGACTGGCTGATTCCCCAGAGGCTGTGCTGCCATTCAGCGAATCTTGACCGGCTTGAGAGTTGGGCAGAGAGGAACCTCATGAGGTTCAACAAGGACAAGGGCAGAGTCCTGCACCTGGGGAGGAACAACCCCATGCACCAGTACAGACTAGGAGTTGAACTGCTGAAGAGCAGCTCTGCAGAGAGAGACCTGGGAGTGCTGATTGATAATAAACTAAACATGACCAGCAATGTGCCCTCGTGGCCAAGAAGGCCAATGGCATCCTGGGATGCATCAAGAAGAGTGTGGCCAGCAGGTCGAGGGAGGTTCTTCTCCCCCTCTACTCTACCCTGGTGAGGCCTCATCTGGAGTCCTGTGTCCAGTTCTGGGCTCCTCAGCTCAAGAGGGACAGAGAACTTTTAGAATGAGCCCAGCACAGGACCACCAAGATGATCAGGGGACTGGAGCATCTTTCATAGGAGGAAAGGCTGTGGGAACTGGGGCTGTTTAGCCTAGAAAAGAGGAAATTGAGGGGAGATCTTATTAATATTTATAAATATCTAAAGGGTGGGTGTCAGGAGGCTGGAACATCCCTTTTTTCTATTGCAGCTAGCAACAGGACAAGAGGTAATGGGATTAAGCTGGAACACAAAAAGTTCCACTTAAATATAAGAAAAAACTATTTCACTGTGAGGGTGACAGAGCAGTGGCACAGGCTGCCCAGAGGGGTTGTGGAGTCTCCTTCCTTGGAGGTCTTCAACACCCTCCTGTACATGTTCCTATGCAACCTGATCTAGGGGGGTTGGACTTCTACAGGGGGGGTGGACTAGATGATCTCTAAAGGTCCCTTCCAACCCCTACCATTCTATGATTCTATGATTATTGTTGTTTTATTCTTTACTAATATAAATTTTAATTCTCTGGAGTTAAATATTCTCTCTGCCACTCCAGACCATAAGTATATAGCCTAGAAACACAACTGAGGTTAGCAGAAGTCCTGTCTTCTAACAGCCATAGTTAAGGAACTAAGGAGACAAACAGTTTAAGTATTTCTATTGTTCATCTTTTGATCCCTTAGGTCACATTTTAAGGTTTAATCCTACAAGTTTAGAAATTGATATCTACTGTTGCTGAAAATGCACATTTTAACAAGAGATGGAGAATTGGAAGGCACCATGAAATCATAGAAAATAAACATAACTTAGCAGAGAGCATAAAGTTCAACCACATCTTTTCCCTCTACTTACCAGTCAAGGCACTTTTCTTTGCTAAATTGAATAACTGAAATTTTACATGCAGTCCAGTCATTTTATCCCTTTGCAATAGGCCTGAAGATTGCCTTGCATGTGCAATGCTCTGATCAATTTATAAGGAACACATCTCAAACCACCACTTGCTGAGATACAGATTTACTGTGTTGACACAATACAGGTAGTGTTATTTTAACCTCATTAATTAAGCGTATTTCATTCTGATTACTGAAAGATCCTATATCACTGTGGAGCAGTTAGGAATGTTTTAAAATTTCAATATTTAAAGTGTGCTAAAAGTACATTTGGAGAACGAATAAGGTTGCTTCCACGTTTCTAAGAGAAGACTGTAGTAAGCGTTGAGAAAGTGCTGTTCTATTTTATTCACAACAGGTGCACATTAATCATCAGTAATTTATAGTATGCATGACTAATATAATCAGTCATAAGTAAGTAACATTTTATATGTTCTCTAATTCAGTGCTCATTTGCAATATTATTTATAATTATCAACTCCTTTAATCAGAAGGAATCTTCCCATAGAAAACAAAAACTCTGAGTCTACAACACAGATTGTTTAGTATAATCTTCTATTATTTACTAAGTTAGAATTTTTAATCATTATTTATTCTATGAATAGATTATCAAACAACATGTAGGTTGTAACTTTCATTTAATGTCACTTTGAAAATGTAAATAAATATTAATGCATTATATTACTTCAAGTCCATTGAAGACATTTTACATTTCCACATTAAAAAATTAACTGGTTAGCAGAACAGTTTCTAAACTGTACATTTCTCTGGGAAGGCACAATGTTTCCACAGATTAATTTGACTTCAACTTGTTACAAAAAAAACAATGCATAAACATGATTAGATTCCTGGATCTTTTTGATTGTTTG
Source organism: Colius striatus (assembly GCF_028858725.1). Classification (NCBI taxonomy): domain Eukaryota; kingdom Metazoa; phylum Chordata; class Aves; order Coliiformes; family Coliidae; genus Colius; species Colius striatus. The sequence continues at coordinate 55,646,161 of NC_084762.1, forward strand.
ATTGATGTTTTTTGCCTTCAAAATTGTCTGAATAAAAGTAAAAAGTTTAAAAAAAAAAAAAAGACAAATGTTGAATCAATACCACAAATCAAAAATTGACAAATGTCTTGTCTAACATGTTCATCCAGATCGAAGTCCCTGTAGCAGGTACAATTCCCTTAGTGTACAATACTGTACAAACTTATAAGTATAAAGCTACATTTTTATTGAGAAGATAAGGAGCCAAATTATGAAACTTTCTGCTCTTAGAATCCAGGAACAGAGTAGAAAGAAAAAGGAAAAACAGGATATAAAAGTCTTCAAAAGATAATTAGATATCTCCTCTCTCCCAACAAGAAGAAACTGAGAAGTGAAATGGTATCAGCAGAGTCCTCTTACTTTGAGTAACAAGTTCCATTGTCTCCTTCCAAGGTTGAGTGCCAGGAGGAACAAGCAGTTGGCAAAGCATGTGAGGTTGCCACTGCAAGAGCATCTGGAAAGCTAAGTTGAATAGCTTGTCAAATCTTTTTAATCCTTAATATCAATTTACAAACTTATATTCAGGGTCTGGAGAGCATTTGCAATTTCCCTTGTTTCTGACCAATGTTGCCTTTCATGTGGCTTGACTTTTAGAAAAAGTCTTCCTCCTCTTTAAAAACTGCCTTTTTCTTGGAAATCTATTGACGATTTAGATACATTGCTTATGTAAAATGAAAAAGATTGGACAGAAAATGCAAGATGCTACCTGTTGCTATCATGGCTAACATGAACTTGAACTTAGGAAGCTTTCACTGTAACACAATTCTCCTTACACAGTCTGCTTCATCCAGGAGTTGGAGATTAGTCTAAGTGTGTTATAACACATTCATCCCCGGATTCTCCGTGCTTGAGGGTATCAGGCTTCACAGGCCACAAAAGAAAAGCCCTTTGCAGTAAACAAAGCCCAACGGAATGACGCCACTAGAGGGAGAGCTGACCATATTTACTAACACTATCAAGCTTCTCCCGGCTTAGTGGTACCATTATCTGGCTGGATTAGGGAAATGGGGACAAAACCTCAGACCCTTTCAACTCCAGGCAAACAGCCACAGTTGAAAATAAAAATGCCACAAACGTGTATGTAAGCTAGATTATGTGATGTGAAACGCCTGGGAGAATGATAGCAACAAAAAGTGGAAGGACTTTAAGGAGCTTTCCCACCTGTTGCTAGGAAAACCAGATGCATCTATTGGACTTCTGGCAAGTATTAAGTCAGTTGCTTCTAAAAACTCCAGTGACTATGACTGGAGTTTCTGGACGTCCCTTGTTCTAGACATCACTCTGATCACTTGAGATCACAGGTTCAAAGTTTAATATTCCTCTATGCTGGAAAAGTGTTCTCTTTCTTCTAATTTAAACATTCCTCAGAGTAATTTAAGCTCAAGACCTCTCTTCTGCCTTTCCACACTGTCTACAGAGAAGATTTTATATTTCTTTTCCTCTTTGTTAGAAGCTTTTAGAGTTTTTAAGGGTAAAAGCCCTGTCAGTTTTCTCCAGTGTGAACCATTCTAATTCCTGTAACTGGTCCTCACAGATGGCCATTTCCAGACCCCTAATTGTTCTCATTGCTCTTCAACTCAATGTTCTCTCAATGATCAACACTTTTCTTAAACTGTATGTCTCCAAATATAGCTATCAACCTTGATATGCATTACTGAGTATTGTTATCTGGGTGTGATTCTGTACATTTGACTAATTAGACTTTTAGCTGGGAAAAAAATACAGTACCATTCACTACAGGAAGGGTTATCCAAATGTTACGTCACTCTTAAAAGGAGTTTGAATTCCTTCTGCATTGATAACTGCTTATTTGGTAGTTACTTCCAGTTCCATCTCCAAGACAAAAGTGGAAAATAGTGACCAATGCAGAAGCACAAGAGACTACTTCAGCATCAAATTAAATGAATAAATTTAAAAACATGTGCTGCTCCCTCAGTTTATGCACTTTCATGAAGTAGGTTGGACTAAGATGATCTTTCAAGATCCCTTTCAGCCCTTGAGATTCTGTGTGTGTCTGTGTATCTTAGGTTTTATTTTCATCAAGTATCTGTTGCTTGCGACAGTATATTCAGCAACTGTGTCACAACGCTTCTCACACTCAAAATATTATATTAATTGCTTCTCCTCTATGCAAAAGGCCTATTAGTTTGAGTTGGAGGAAAGTTAGATTAATTTAACTAGTTAGTTCCTGGCAAATCCATAGTTTTATTTCCTAGCTGCCTGACAATTATTTTATCCAACATGTTTTTTTCCAGGAATTGACATTGAGTATTCTCCATATTTCCATCATTGCTTTTCGAAACTGCAAGAAGTCTTATCAGGTCAAATGATATTAGGTGAATTCATTATTCTCTAATTTATTTTTTTTTCTATCTACTAGTGTTTTTACCTCTGACAATGTGTTGGCTGCCTCATTAGAGTAAAAGATCTTGGATAACCAAATCTCTCTTTCCTTTTCTTCCGCTATATGTCTGAAGAATACATCTTGCTATAATTTTTCAGGTCAAAGCTGGTGATGAAAAGGCAATACTTCCTCCCTGTCAGTGAAAAGCTACAACAATCAGCAGTTGATTGTTGATCTTAGGGACCAGCTGAAACTTGTCATGGGAATCAAGAATTTGGGATTGAAACAACTGAGTAAATGAAAAAGTCTTAATGATACTGTAGGAAATTCTGCAGGAGAGGGAAAAAAAAAAAAGAATTACAATTCCTAATGGAAAAAGAATGATTAAACAACTATTCACTCTCCTTAAGGTCACCAAGAAGTTAATGGCACTGAGATTTCCAGGAAGCTGTTCAACAAATCAGGAAAGAATGATGAGAAGCTGTGGATTCTCTAATGCATAGAATTTAAATCCTACTCACTTCCTAATCAGCAATTCTCATCCTGCACAATTAAAATTGGATTCAAATGTTATAGGTGAAATACACATGCAAAAAACCAAACCAAACCAAACAAAAAAAGCCATGCAAATGTCAGTGTCCTGATGAAACTCAGAAGTCAACACTTATTTCTTCTGTTCTGAATGACAGAAACTTGTAAGTTGTCTAGAACCTCTCAGAGAAAAAAAATAATATAAACTCTCTTCTTCATTTGAACATTTTTTATCCTTTTAAGTTTTGTCTTTTCAAAAACTACATTAAGAAAACAAAGTATGTCAGCTCATCATTCATTCTCTGTAAGCCACTTCTAATACCAAGCATTAAATTTTAGCATAATATTCTGAAAAATTTCCTAACAGAGGAATGTTTTATTATTTAATTGTATTTTCTTTCTTTGATTTTTACATTTACAAAGCAAATTATTGTGGAACGTGTGTTTTTAGGTAGGTTGAAGTCCATCATAAAATCATAAAAATTCTCTTTTTTAAAAAATCTGGTTCCCTAAGAATACTGACATTTAAGAATTTTAGAAGATATATAATCTCTTTTTCAGTTTGACTATTCAAGATGGCAAAAATCTCCTGAAAGGAGCTCAGGAGATTTTTGGCTCAGACAAAGAGAAAGCAGAATCTCGTCTGATTTAGTCTTAAACTGAAAGAACTGTTAACCTAAACCTGATCCAAAGCAAAATGTTGTGTTTGTATCTCTTTCATATTAAAACCCAAGACTAGTTAGAACAATTCTCTATTCATGTTAATATTGTTTCAGGGAATTTTGACTGTACCTTCTGTAATCTTATTCTACAAAAGCAAGAGTTGATGGTATTTATATGCCTTTGAAATTTCATGTTTTATTTATGTTATTTGTGTATTATACTTCTGGGCTACTGTGATATCAGCCCTTGGGAAAATTAAACCCTTCTGCTGAACAGATTCCAAAATAGGTTTGGAAAGCTCTACCACGATTCATGTTTACTGAAATATCACCCTTATTACTTTTTTTTTTCCCATTATTAGTAGGATCAGTGATGGATTTGGCTGCATCTGGAGCAAGGATTTCACTTTCTAATTTCAAGAATGATAAACAAGGGGAAGATAAACAGCTATGCAGGATAACAAGGTAACACATTTTATGCCATTTTTGGCATTAGTTCAACCATTGCCAATACGGTGAAGAGAGGAGGTCAGACAATTGTCAGCAAGGAACAGATGGACTAAACAGCAGCAAAGCATTTTAAACAGTTTAGAAGATTATTACAAAAGTCAGAGGATCTACAGAATAGTATCGAGGAGCAGGAGAAAGGCATGGAGAGGGAACTAACTGGCACTTTGAAATTGTTCAGCAGGTGGTTAACATGACCTGATACCTGTGATGTCGTAGAAACTCCATTAGAGGAGAAGGTGATATATGCCTGACAAGACTTACTGCCAAAAGCAACTTCTGAACAGACTTTTCTGACGCACTCATGTTCCAGTAAAAAGTTTTTAGTTATTCGTTACAGTAGAGCTTCATGCCAGTGAGCACACCAGAGGTGAAAGTTTCATGCAGATACCCAAAATGCAAGTGTGTGGCTGATGACTGCACTTGTTAAAAGATGTATCTCACAGCTCAAGCAATGTGTGTTGGTGCTTAAATCATTTAATCTAATTGTGATTCAAATAACCACAGGAAAGAATTACTTACAAATGTTGTCAAGTTCAACTACTTCCTCAGAAATATCTTTAATAGATTCTAAGCATATTTGGGATAGACACTCTGACAGGATTTTCAGAGTCAAAGTAGTTAATGTTCATCTTAGTTTAAAGGACTAAAAATTTCTTGTCTTGGTTGATTTTTTCCCCCTAGTCCAAAATGTTGGCATTTTCTTGACAAAAAAATACCCCAAACTAACCAAAAGACAAATTTTTCATTCTTTAGGCTAGGGAGTAAGACTGCCGTTCTACTTCAGCCTGTAGCTTTCTGGTAAAGACCCCCACAGAATGCAGGAGCACAAAGTTCAGCTTCTGTTAGACATAGTAAACTAATAGCCAGTAAAGCACTGTTCATCAGACATCACAACTGTGAGCTTTCAGGTGCTACTTCTGGCTCTGTTTCATGTTTTAATAATGAAACATTTACCAAAACCTCTGTATAAAGCTCCTAAGAACACACTGTGGAATAGCCCTGATGGATTCTCACCTGAGAGATGAGAAACTTGAGTTTAAACTAAGCCTTTTCAACATTCCAGTCAGGGATCTGAATCATGCCCTTCAACTGACACAAAAAGATGTTATTAGGGGTAAGAAATAACATCAAGAAAGCCGAGTAGATAGAAAATTTGAATGTCAGATCTTTGCCAGTAAATTTAAAAATATTTTTTAAATTACCAGGTCACCCAATTAACACCTCTACTATTTTAGAGGTGTTTTGTCAGACTAAGGCATTGATTTTGACACAGGATGAGAAAGAATTTCTTACAGGCTGACAAATGCTTGGACATATATGGTACCTAAAAGTCTGAAAGACAGAAAAATAAAACCTTAAGAATTTGCCAGTGAAATGTACTGTAGTCACTGTTCTCATAATTCTGGTTACTGTATAGCAAAACTATGAGTCATATACTCTCTTTCCTTGTGACTTGGAAGAATGCCATTTGTCCATTCGGGTCAGTCTCCTCCTATTACCTATATTCACTACCTAGATAGAAGCAAAGTATATTGCAATTAATGTTTTATTTAGTGTTCCACACAAGGTATTTTTCAAGGAGTTTAAAACACTTTTAAACATAAATGATGTTCTTAACAAGATTATTTTGGAGAATCTTGAGCATGCCTGCATAATCCAAATGAATGTTGAACAATACTTCTACTTTAGTTAAAATCACTGGTCTGGATAAGCAAGCTGCTTTTGAGATTTTCAGACTGATGTTTTGGTTATTGCCAATAAAGATAATTGTATACTGTTGTCTAGTTTTCAGGTTGAAGTCATTTCTGATGAGTTTTCACATACTTCTTGCTGTGCCTATTGCACCTTATTTCATATACCTCTATTTCCAGTAATATAATTTGAGACAGTATCAAGAACAATAAAATTTTTCTGATTAAACAAGAATATTCAGATCTCTTCCCTCATTCCCTCTAATAGCCCTTCCCCACACTTGCTCCAAGACATCTTTATTGAGTATCAGTGGCCATAATCTTGCAGAGCATTTCAGAAGAACTCATATCCATCCTTTGTACAATGATGCTACATGTGCTACCTCTGCTGACATAAAGAGAAATTTAATTTACCATCTCATGGCACTATGACATGACTCATGCTCACAAGATAACTGAATCACTGTCTCATGTCCTTCTTTCCAGCTGTTGAAAGCCAAAAAGCGCCTATTTTACATCTGTTCTAAGTAACTTTTTTCCCTTCAATATTACAATTTATACTAATCACTTCTATTCCAATTCTATTTTTTGAGGCTTCAGTATCATATAGATGTAAGTTATCTTTAAGATCTCAGATGTCCTTTATAGTGATCACATCTCTTATCCCTGTGCCTTCAACAGATTTCACTGGCACACTCATTAAGTCAAAATAGCAGAATTAAGCACCTGAGGATTCTCTTTAATAGTATATTTTTTTGCAATCAGTTCTCATCTTTGAGTATTACTAGCTTTCCTCTCCTTATAAGCTGGCTCCTAAACCACGTTTCTATCAAGAAGCTGATATTATCTGTCCTAAGGAGTCATTCCTCATAACACATTGAAGTTTTGTTCATAGCAGCTTAAAAATGTAACGAGACAAGGCTTTAGGGTAGCTTAATATTTCTTACTCAGTCAACTGATCTAAGCATGCATATAAGGGGAAACACACAAGCATTGCAACACTCAGGAAGAAATCAAAGAAGCTTCTCCTCTCATTACTCAAATATAAGCTTTGTGTGTCTCAAAAGACACCAAATAAACAGTTTTTCCAATGATACACACATTCCACTTTACCCTACAGATACTACCTCCCTTACTGCAGCTCAAACTGTCAGATCTATTACATCCTTCCGTTATTGTCATTAGGTGTATGTAAAATTGTCAACATTTATTAATAAACAATAAACGTTCCCCTTGCTTGCCATAAAAAGATAAATTGATGAGGTACTGAGTGATATAGTTTAGTTTAGTGATGGGCTTGGCAGTGTTAAGTTAGTGATTGGACTCAATGATCTTAAAGATCTTTTCCAATCCTAATGATTCTATGATACACCAAATAATTTGTTCCTCAATTTTGAACTTAATTATTTTTATTAGAGAGATGGAACCTTCATGATACACTACTATATTGAGTAGCTAGAAATATATAAAAGTGTAGCATAAACTATTTCAACAGAGTTTGTATATTTATTAAACCTTTCTAAAAATATTAATTCTGCCCCGTATGCTATCTCCTCTCATTTTCTCTAGTGTAACATAAACTCATCAACAGCATTTGAATAGTGTGAGTCTTTCAAAGACAGGCTACTTTTGGTCAAAGAATGAGGCAGGAAAGAAATAGAGAGACCAGGGTAGGAAAAAAGACTTACCTTGCTTTGTGCTGTGTAAAATGATTTGTTCCTTCATAATTAATTACTATGTTGCTTTGACTGCTGAGTAGGTTAAGGACTGAAGGAAGAAGAAAAACAGCACTGAATGTGTTGACTTTTATTTTGCTTTTAAGGAGAGACTGTCTATAGGAGAAAACATTATTTTCACTTATAACCTAGTGTTCACTTATCATCTACTGTGAATATCAAGACAGTATTCTTCTAAACATCAAGTATATAAAGCATGTTTGTTTTCCTTCACTGTCTAGTATCCATAATTAGTATATTTCCCATTGTTTTGTAATATTTAAAAAATGTTAACACTTGAAAATAAGTCCTGACAGAGGTATTTATACATTTGAAAATACATGAAAGAGAAGTTAGTAAGTACATTACTACCTTTAGAATTAATTGTTAGGCAGTCCAAGAAAGATATTATTCCTTAAACATCTGCACAAAGAAATCTGAATAGTGATTACCATGTACTGCTCCTTGTGTTGTACTTCCAGCATTTTAAATGCCAAACAGTCCATTCAAAACCATATTGCTCCCCATCATATTCTGTGATAGTAAATAGGAGGGTTATTTTTTTTAAATGTGACAAATTATGCATTCTAATATTTCTACATTTAGTTTATTTTTCTAAAGGTCTTATCAAAGTGCATTAGTAGTCAGTACATTAGTACCCAGTCATTACATTAGTATGTGGTCTATAGAAACTTAGAATATATAGGGAATATATAAACTCAGCCAACCAAATTTCTATGGCCTCCTTTAGAGATGTCACAAACTGTCTGGTTAGGTAGCTTTATACAACATAACACAACATGCAACTTCAAAGGTCTTTTCTGCCCCCAATCAATGATCAAAAAAGTCTGCATCTAAAATCTTCAATGAAAAATGAGATCCATTAGACTTCATGGTTAAATTACCTAAATAAAGACTAGCTAAAACCCTTGCCACACAGAGTATTAATGTCCTCTAACAGATGTGTTTCAACTCTCAATTTGGAAAAAAAAGCTGATAATCGCTTTGAAAATAATCCATAACCTGGTAACAAGAGGAGGTAAGGAGTCCTTCAGACCAGAGATAATGGAAAAGAAATACTATTTAAATAGTTTATATTGATGTTGTAAATATTACAGGTGTTTTTTAAGCAAACATTACAATGATTACTGAATGTATCCAAAATTACACTAACAGCAGTTCATCTTTGCCTGGCTTTTTTTTTTATTCCCTACATAATGTCAAAACTCAGCTGTATGCTTTCACAAATCTCCTCCAGCCTATTGCCAAAGCAACTGGCAGTTCTTGCACTCTTGACAATGGATATAATAGTTGCTGGTTTCAGTTAAAGAAGGAATTTTTCAATGAAAGATGTTCTTTTTACCATAGAAAGAAGGAGGCAGGTATATTGATTCACATTTACTTTTCTTCTTTGTATCTGGTTTTATTAAAACTCAACTGAATACAACAGTTCTTTGTAAAGAAATAAAATATTTTCTTAATAAGACTTTTAAATATCTTATCACAACACAGATTTTACCCATCTCCTTTCACACTAAATTATCATGTTCTATATTTTAAACTTTAAGATATTACCAAATGAAACTCCAAAAAACAACAGAGCATAACAAAACTTTAACAGTTTGCTAGAATGCTCTACAGAGATATTTCTTGTGTAGCAAAGTATCTAAATGCCCATCAATAAAGTTCTTTTTCCTTCATTTGACACTAACTTTTACTTACTGTTTACTCAAGTTCTCACCAAACTTGGTATGTATGGAACCCAAGATACTGGCTCTCATAATCTTATGCTATTGACTCTGCATTAATTTCATTTCCAGTCTTTACCATCTCATTCACAACCTACTATGTGCAACTGGTATGAACCTCACGTAAAGCCTTTAGTGCTAGTGCATGATAGTTTTTGCCATTTGGAACATCATCTTTTCTGAAATGCAGACTTGGAGCATTTGCATGATGCTCATAGGCATTGTACCGATTGTGTTCCAAGGACTTTTGATCCTTGTTACATTTTCAAGTAAACCTGCTATTTAACTAGTGCAAATTATTTCCTTTAGCACTTCTATTACCCAAGTGTCTGACAACTCCATTTTGAAATTTTCTTCCTCTCTTCACAAACATTAGAGAAAGAATAATTCCACCCAATGTTTATATGCAGAGGATAGAGTTGTTCTATTGCAATGAAGAAATAAAATTCTTAGGAATTCATTTTAAGTCTATAAATGTATGAAGAGCACAAAAACGCAACACAGTGCATAAATCAAGCTAAAGGAAAAATATGACTTTTTAAAAGGTGAATAAAGTTTTTGTCTGAGAATCAAACTGTGCAGCTGTAAAGTAAGAACTTTTATTTAAAAGAACAGTAACCTCAAGAAGTATTCAAAAATTATTCATTTTATAAAGTGAGAGAGCTGAGAGATGCAATAAACTTTCTTGGATTTGGTACGTTTATGATCCACTCTTGCTAACTGTAGAGTATGTTCAAAATAGATGACAGACCCAAGTTTCTAGTTAGGTAACCTGGTGTAATTTCTTTCACTTCTGCTGAGACTGTAACTTGTGTAGAGCTATAAGTTAGAGTTTGAGGGTGCATTTGCTCACATGTTCTTTTAATAATTTAGAGATGAAATCAAGTTATCAGTTCAGAGCTCAGCAAAAAATTACAATAGATCTCAAACCATTCTTGCTCAAAGGTGGCCTTCTACTTGCCTGAGCACCTCAGCTGAAGCTGCCTGAACAGACTGTGCTGGTTCTGGAACGTTAATACTGCAATACTAGCCAAGTACACAGAAATTGCCATTTTTGTCATAGTATGACATCTTGTGGACTGTGGGTAGTACTACGAAAGGACTCATTAACATAAATATTGCTCACATCGAGTAAACTAGAACATGGAGCGCCTGTTTCTTTTAAAGCTGACTGAGTCATATACACAGCTGTCGTCTATTTATGGATAAAAAAACATTGCAGAGGATAAGCTTGTGAGAAAGGAGATACATAAGACAAAACCTATTTAATGTACAAGCACTAAGCTCTGTGATGGCAATGTGCAGGGCTCAGGATAGGAGAGAGCATTTGGTTGCTCAGCACCTTGCTGGCAAAGGGCAAGCTTCCAAGACTGGCTCATTCCCTTCTTCAGCCTTCTTCTTAACCCATTTCTGGCAGAAGTTAGAAAAAAGGATAAGGATTCCTTGACACATTGCCTGGCAGGCAGGTGGTGGGTCTCTCTTTCCAGACCTCTAAAGAATGAAAAATGGGAAAGGACAGGCAATATTGAAGAACTTGTGAGGTTTTTTTTTTTCCCTCATTGCTAAAAATGGAGAGTATTCAGGATTATTTTAAGGTTGTGAGCATGACTAAAAAGCTTGCTTACAAGGCATGTGAGTTTGCCTGGTTGTCTCACTGGCCCACATCACTACCTCCTGATTAAAAGTAATGGAAAAAAGCTGCCTGATCATTAAGCTTCTGACTACATTTGAATACATCCCCATATACACTTCATTCCCGAAAGACATACTCAAGGAAAACCCAGTGCTTTATTTCAAATAACAAGACAGCATTAAGTTAAAATCCAGCAGAAAGGTTGACTATATGAAATCTATACCATCTTCTATGTCATGGGAACTGAGGCCAACAGTTCTAGACAAAATGATTTTTTGCTCTCAGATCCCTTTGATGCTTCTTCCAAACAGAAAGATACTGTGGTGTGAATGTGAGCAAGGAAAGAGAAAGGAGGCTATACTTTACAAAGGAACAACAAAAACAATCACTATCTTTGTTTAGATTATACTGTAAAAAACAAGCATCATGAACAGATACGTTTCACTGAAATTGTGAAACATACCAACATTTGTGAGGGTAGATGACTCAGATAGTGTATGTAAGCTTTTCTTCCATAGTTGAACCTACCTTTATTGATTTGATTGAGAAGGGAAATGCCAAAACATTCTGAGAACTTGGAAGGAATTTCCTGTTCTAATTTTATGGGCTTGAGAGAGGTGGAAGTTTTGGCTGAGTGTATAACTTCTGAATCTCTAGTCCAAACGAAAGGAAATTCCAAAGCTTTCTCTTCCTCATCATTTAATTTATTTTCTTTTTTTCTTTTTCCTAGTGAAAAGCTTCCTCAGCTTAAGAATAGCTTTCAAGTTAAAGTCCCAGCAGGTTCAAAGCAAATGCTTCAAAACTAGGATAAGATTAAAACCTCATTAACAGTTACTACTTCTCAATAGTAGTGGAAGCCAAAACAGCTATCATACTTTAGAAAACTAAATTCAGCTGTCAAGCCCAAACTGAATCCCATGTTATACAAATTTCAGAGAAAAAGATGTGTAAGTTGCTAGGTAACTGTCAGTGCTGTGCAAGTTTTGCAGACATATAGATTAAAAATGACCAAAAAATCACCAGACTAATAAAGTACAATATCAGACTTAAGTGCAATTATTAAAGTAAAAAACCACAATTGTTTTCAAGGATGTGTTTCCAAAGTAATTGAACTCATTTGAATTCAAATGTAGAATGTTATAAATGTTATAAAATTCCTTTGGCCCTCAGTATTAGTCACACTTTCTAGTTCTTAAGTGATTGCTCAAGGAAGAGATGCCAAGAAAAAATCATATGTAAGAATGTTAAATCATTTTATTGATACTCATAGTGATCTACTACATGTTTTCTGTGCCCTGTGAGGATATGAACCTGTATTGCCATTTCAGAAACAGATTTCCTGAGAAATTTGAAAGGGATGCAACACCTCCTTGAGAAAAGTGAGTCAGGGATGGGTACTCCTTCAGCTGCCCACTAGTCAACACAGACTGATACAGAGTTAGGGTGTAATTCTGAGCAACCTGTTGAAGACTAGCCATCAGATCACCTCTTCATAATTGTGGGAGCAGAGGTGTACTCTGAATCTATGTGTGCACAAAAGTTTTCTGAGGAAGAAAGAGGCTTAAAAAGGCCTGTGAGAGAGCAAATATTTGGGAGATAGGATGTTGGTAGTTGAGCAATGTGCTGTCTGTAGCTGGGTTGTTTGGGAAAGTACCAAGGGGATATGGATACAGAGAAAAGGAGAAGCTCACGTTTAGGGACTTTGGGGAGGGAAAGATTGATGACTGATAAGCATTTCTCAATCAAAAGTGTATCTCCCAGATAAAAATTCATTGTCTGTAATTAGCTGTTACAACCTGCTCTTGCTAAACAGTCACCAAAAAAAAGGAAAGCAGATAAATTCATTTCCAATTGTTAGCTGCTCCAAGCACCTGTTAAAATAGAACAGGACATTACAGCAGCACATCAAAACTAAATAGCTTCTTGTTTACAGGCAGTTATACTTTGCAGTACCTAGATATTATCTACTGTGTACTTTCACAGAGCATGTTCACTCCTAGAAAACTGAAGTCTTGGAATTGTTTGAAGTTTTGCAGAATAAGTTTACTGGTGGAGGCATGCTTAATATAGACATGCTTTAAAACCTAACCATTAAAGGAGAATGATTGAATAAGTTTCTAAAGTCTTCTACGGTTTCTGTAAGAAATTGTACACTAAATGGAAAATACCAGGGGGAAAAATATCCCTCCATCTGGAGTTGAATTTCATGCAAGAACAAAATGAATCTAGACAACAAAACACTTAAAATTGAAGGATACTCTCTGATTTCAGAGAGAAAATTCTTGCATATTCTTGAGCACCAACAGTGTAAAATTCATAGAATCATTTTGATTGCAAAAGACCTTTAAGATCATCGAATCCAACTACTAACCTAACACTGCCAAGCCCACCACTAAACCATGTCCCTAATTGCCACATGCTAACCTAACACTGCCAAGCCCACCACTAAACCATGTCCCTAATTGCCACACCTATCTACACATCTTTTAAGTACCTCCAGGAATGATGACTAAACCTCTTCTCTTGGCAGCCTGCTGTACTTCATTTGCTTATTATTTATATCAGATCAAAGGCAGTGCTAGACTTTGCATTTGTGAAATTTATGATTTTGCTTTAAATTCCAAAATAAAAATTGGTTTTGAATGCTTATAAATGATTTTTTTAATAAAGCATAACTTTCTAGAACTACAAAGAAAGTGATTGCTGTAACATTCCTGCATTTAAGTAACAGATTCTAAACATTGCAGTAGGTCAGGAGTACTGTATCAATCCTTTTTCACACCAAAAAAACGTTGTGTGAAACTCTGTCTGACAGAAGTAGCCAGAAATGACAGAAAGAAGCTCGTGATTTTTCCCAAATTATTTTAATCACTCTCATATGTTACAGACCATGTCTTGGCTAACAGGATTTTAGAAGCATTGTTTTAAGCCTAGTAAGGAAGAGATAACTCTCACACAAACATGTTTTACACCTGAGTCATTTTGTGACCAAACCATTTAACTTAATTGTTTACTTTAAAACCAGGTCTTAACTACATCAGAAAGAATGTGATTCTGTTAGCTAATACAGACCAAAGATGTAAATAAACTGGATGGAGTCCAGAGAAGAGTAATAAAAATGATAAGGGCTGCAGAAAATGACCTACGAAGAAAGGTTAAAATAATGGAGCTTGTTTAGTCTAGAAGAGTAAAGACTGAACTGGGACATGATCACAGTCTTGAAATATGTATAATGCCCTTTCTAAAGAGGACACCAAGGACAAAGCAAATGATAATTTACAAAATTTGCAACAAAGGAGATTGAAGTTTGCTATTAAGTGCAGATCTCTAACTAAAGCTGGCTAAATCACAGGATTCCTTGGTTGGAGAAGTTTCAAAAGGCTTTTCAAGAGTAAATTGAAGTTTTGGACTGAATCAGAATACTCACAGTAGTACTGCAACTATTCATAGCATTAAGGCAAAAGACAACCATTCAGGAAGGATTAAATATGATACAATTTATCTTAGAACTTTCTCATAGTTACTTTAAAATTGCATTCAATGATTAAAAACAGTTTCAACTGCTCAAAAAATTTGGAGAGGCTCCGTAGGGTCTGAAAAAGTCTTTTTTATACTTGCTATTCTTAAAGCTGATAGGATTTCTCCATTTTTGACATAAAATCACAGAATGGTAGGGGTTGGAAGGGACTTTTAGAGATCATCTAGTCCAAACCTCCTGCAGATGCAGATCAACCTAGATCAGGTCACATAGGATCATGTCCAGGTGGATCTTGAAGACATCCAAGGAAGGAGACTCCACAATCCCTCTGAGCAACCTGTTCTGACCCTCACAGTGAAATAGGTTTTTTTGTTATATTTAAGTGGAACTTTTTGTGTTCCAGCTTAATCCCATTACCCCTTGTCCTATTGCTAGCTACAATAGAAAAAATGGATGTCTCAACCTCATATTTCTTTCTTTTCTATATATGATATCTGGCTATTGTCACAGCAGAGTCCTTTAATATACACTTAGAAGTCGAGTCCTTTAAAACAAAAGGACAGCTTTTATTCCTTAATGCTAAATAATAAAACTGCAGAAAACATCATATAGTTTGATTATCTTATAAACAAAGCAACTATACATAGAAAGTCATCTCCTTTGGAAAGGAAAGAAAATAAAAATGCTCTAATTCCACCCACTCATTATCAGAATTTGTATGTGTAAATCATGAATGGCCTATGAAACACTCATTTAAACAAAAGTCAGTTTATTCAAGATATGACATTAAACTTAATTGGCCTCAACCTTCTCTCCACTATAAGTAGCTGAGATAGATAATGCATACATAAATACATATATCTGATTTATGTGGCAGGGCTTTTTGGTAGCAGGAAAGGACCTTCAGTTGTGGCCCCTGTTAGAAGCTGCTTGAAGCTCCCCTGTCTCCAAGTTGGACCTGCCTCTGGCCAAGGTTAATCCAATCAGACACCTCTGTGATATTTAAGAAGGAAAAATCCTCAATGGAAAGAAATGTGTATGATGAGAGGAAAGAGGATAAGAGAGAAACAACCATGCAGACCCCAAAGTCAGCAAGAGAGGAGGGAAGAAGGACGGCTAGAGACTCCCCTGCCTCCTGTGTAGAGACGGCAGGCTGTATCCCTGCAACCCATGGAGATTAATTCTTGGAAAATGTCTGAGACCACCTGAAAGATATTAAAACATAGTACATATCTGTTAGGATAAAAGTTATGGAAACTAATGACATATGGAAACACACCAAACTAACACTCTTGTACATTAATACTCATTGCAGCTGGTTGCCTGCAGAAGAAATAAGTTTAGTAGATGGAATTTGAAAACTTGTATTTTGATCGTGAAAACAGAAGCTGGAGGTAGGATTAGCGGTTTAGGATAAACACTGGAAGTGTAAGTAGAGTCACAAAGTCCAAATGTCCCAAGAAAGCTAACATTCATTATGAGAGAATCTGTGCCATAAACCTATCTGGAATACGGTTAAACTTGAACTGTTTCAATAAGCTGGCTTAAAGATAGGGAATCTATTTACCAGAAGCAGGGTTTGCTTTAAGATATGCTGTTTGCATGTATAGCTACAGCAGACATCAAAAATTTAATCTTAGAAGTCTTTGACTGTATTTAGACATGAAATACTCTACTTCACATATGTTCTATGGAGAGAGCATGCCTCATTTCTCCTTACTTTACCAATTCATCTTACTTCCTTAGAGAGCAGGCAGGAAAGGAGTGTTCCACCACTCTGCCAAAGGATGCATCTCACCTGTAAGACTCCTCTGTAGCTTAGTAGATCTGAAAACCACAGTTGGGAACATACTGGAGACTTCTGTGTTTGCAGCCGTTACCCACATTACATCATGTGGTTTCACTTTGTTGTGATTGTACGAAGTCCTAAAACATTCCAAAGCCATTGAGACACCTAAACATTCAGCAGCAGGAATAAAGTGGTGAAAGCATCTTTAGAAACATTAATGTTCTCTCCAAGCAGAAAGTTCAAGGCATGTTTGAACGTTTAGGTATATATGACATTGCTTCTATTAAGCATTTCAGAAAAGAAATAGGAAACATAATAATCTAATCTAAGTGAAATATAAATATAGTATTGGATAGAAATTTCAGAAAAGCACCTTTATCTTTCTTTCTGGTGCTTAAGTACTCCAGTGGTGGTCAGGAAGCAGTGGGGTCTCCCCTATTTATGCTACAATTAAGCAAGGGATTAAGGAGAACCTGTTAAAGTCAGATTTGCATTGACAACTGCATCTTGACTGCACATCAGGATACAATCCAAAAGTGCATATCTCAATATACATCACACTTAGGCTCCTATGATGTGGGAAATCAACACTGAGGAGTACATCTACTCAGGTTCAGATACAGATGGAGTTTAATTTGAACATATGTCAAGGAAAAATATAATCCTTGTTTTCCAAAGGCCACAATTATGAGTTGTTTCTTTCACTGTGAGAACATTCCTGACATTTTAAATGGAAAGTAAGAATGTTAAAAAATGTCCCCTTCTGTATTCCCAAATAGTCTTAAACTTCAATAAAATCTAATGAACTGTCATCATATGTCATAGATGTCCTTTGCTGTCATGATAGCAACTCCTCAACTAATAAAACACCACACAACAGATAAACATGTGAATTTATAATATTTGGACAGTTTGTGTAGACACAATAATTAATTCTAAGAACATATTTTCCTACCCTTCTTTTCTTAAGTCTTTTCATCCACTTGACAGCATTAAAGTTCTGGGAATGGAATAGATCTTTTTAAAACCTCTGTAAAGCACTTCACGTTGTTTTATAAATATAGAAGAGTTCCTTAAGAACACCTGAATTTAATGCAATAGGACGTGGAAACAAGTTGCTAAGTTCCAATGGTATGTATTCATAGCCTTGAATAAAGGTCCTTGAAAGCTTTTTGAAATTAGAAGTTTATTTACTTAGAGAATCTTTTACATAGTCCTCTATGATGTGGTACTTCAGAAATCCAGAAATTTACAACTATACTGAATGGTATGAGCCTTAGTTCACAACACAAATGATAATAATTTATGGGAGTAACATATTATTCGTATGTGTTTTATATTATTCTAACATAATTTATCTTACTTTCTATACTTAAGAAAATTAAGAAAATAATAAAACCATTCCAAGGTGTAATAAGGGGCCTGGTCAGGGAGTAGTTGCTATTTGGTGAATGCTTAAGCATATGGCTTTTATAATGCCCTGCAATATTTTAACATTGCATAAGTGTGCAGTTCACTCTGGAGAATAAGTTAACACAATTTGTTTCTTAGGGATTACTCTCCTATTATCATTTAAATTTATATCAACACAGTAGCAACATAAATGACTGTTATAAGTATCCTTTATATACATTGTAAAGCTCCTGTTTTATCAATGAAGATAAAATTTGTATTAGACGTGACACCTATATAACTTTCTGTAGTGGTTCTGTATGGTCAGGTTTTGGTAGCGGGGGACTACAGGAGTGGTTTCTTTAAACAAAGGGCTACCAGGAGCTTCCCTTGTAGCTGATAGGGCTAGGGCCAATCAGTTCGAAGATGGACCCACAGCTGACCTAGACCTCGCCAATTAGTGATTGAGGTAACGCCTCTGTGAATAACATATTAGAGAAGGGGAAGAAGTTGCTGCACAGATGCTAAACAGCAGCAGTAGCAAAAGGGAGTAAGAATATCTCTGCAGATACCAAGGTCAGTGGAGAAGGAGAGGGAGGAGGTGGTCAGGTACTGGAAGAAAGATTCCCCTGTGACCTGTGGTGAGGACCGTGGTGAGGCATCTGTGCCCCTGCAATCCATGGAAGTCCATGGTGGAGCAGAGATCCACCCACAGCCTGTGGAAGACCCCCACGCCGGAGCGAGTGGATGCCTGAAGGAGGCTGTGACTCCATGGGAACAAAGGAACAAGTTCCTGATAGGACCTGGGATCCTGTAGAGAGGGGAGCCCACACCACAGAGCAGGTTTGCTGTCAGGACTTGTGATTCTGTGAGGGACTCAAGGCTGGAGCAGTTGGTATCTGAAGGACTGTGCTCCCCGTGGATGCCACATGTTAGGGCAGTGTATTGAAGAGCTGGCCCTGTGGGAGGCCTCATGCACGAGTACTTGGTGAAGAACTGTAGCCCATGGGAAGGAGCCACATTGGAGAAGTTCATGGGGGACTATCTCCTGTGGGACGGACTCCACACTATAACAGTGGGAAGTCTGATGAGGCCTCCCCCTAAGAAGCAGCAGCAAAGTCCATCTGTAATGAACCAAGCACAGCCTCCATCCCCCTGTGATGCTGGGATGGGAGGCACAGAGTGCTGAGAAGAGGGAGGGATGGGGGTAATGTTTTAACATTTGGTTTTATTTCTCATTTTTCCTGTTCTGTTCTGATTGTTCATTAATAAATCAAACGATTTCTCCCCAAGTTGAGTCTGTTTTTCCCATGACACTAATTGCTGAGTGATCTCCCTGTCCTTATCTCGACTCATGAACCTCTTGTTTTTTTTCTCCCCTGTCCAGTTTAGGAGGTGGAGTGATAGAACGACTTGGTGGGCATCTGGCATCCATCCAGGGTTGAACCATCACACTTTCAAATGAGCTCTATAAATATTTAGGGAATTCCACAGGGTAGGAAAGTAGACGAAATTCAGTCAGAACAGTATTATCGTTTTCCAGCACTACCTGCAGCACTTCCCCTTCACAGAGGATTTAACATATGAGTTTTCTATTGGAACACAAAAGACATTTGTGTTTTCACAGGAGTCTACATATAAGAAAGCCTAAAAGTACCATTAAAAATATGTAAGATAAAAGAGACTCATCTACTTGCAAAACCTGAACGAAATTCAGAACATAGCAATTCTGTTGCTGGATCGTTTTGGTGAATCATAGGTACATTGCAATGGGTGGAGGAACATCCTCAGCTGGAGAGTTCATCTGAGACACATCCGGCTAAATTACTGACAAATCCATGTCTACTTCCAGCTGTTGGTCTGGCCTGTCGTCTTTGAGTTAAATTCTCCCTTAGGAATGGCATTAATTTTCAGACTGAAGTTGTTTTATCCTCTCTTAGGAATGGTATGCATTTCAAGCTGAAGTAGTTGTCAGTGTAGTTTTTCCAGACTTGAAAAATCCTAAATTACTCATCAGACCTCCATATTCAGCCATTGGAAAAATTACTACAGAAGTATACTACGATAAATTTAGCATCTTGACCCTGCATGGAAAAAAAAAGAAATTAAAGATTTTTTAAAAAATCAGAGGTAATTGTGTATATAAAATGAAAGACATAGACAGGGATGATCGTAAAGAGCTAGTTAAAAAGTTGGTTCCTTGGCAGTTTAGCATATATGAGGAGTAAAGGATCTATTATCCAAGTAGATAAATCCAGTTACTTGCACTTCCTCTCAGCATTAATAAACCTGCCATTAAAAAATCACGTCTGAATGCATACACATCACAGAAATTGATGTAGTGAATATTCCTGCTTATTCTTGATTTTCTCTTGAAATTATTTCTGTCATCAATTTCTTTTCTTCTTTTAACTTCTTACTCTGTATATTTTATCTCTCTTTTTAAGAAAAAAAATCTTTCACTCAGAGATAGAAAGGGTATCCAAAGGAAATTTGAAATTTGAATTCCTCAGTATAAAGATTTTTTTCACAGTTAGTTTCCCATAGCTGACCAAAAAGGCTACAAATTCATGAAGGCTAAGCAGGCATCAATGACCAATGACCTTCCTTGAAGGACCATGGCACATAAGCTGAACAAAGACAGACACATACAACAAAGAACTTACCTTTTTCCATTTAAAAGTTATCATCAGAATCTGTGTATCTGCTTTCATTGCAATTTATTTCATCTCTGATAATTACGAGTTGGTATTCTCATATGTATCACAGCAAATCTACATCCAGGTAAAGAATCAAATGCAGTTTTTAAGACTGACAATGTAAATGTATTCCAAAAGTCTGCAGGTTTACCACTTCAAATATAAATGTCACACCATCCAATTTAGAATTAATTTTTTACACATATAACTATTAAAAAGAAGATATTCAAATCATCACTATCAGCTCTTCAGAGACATTAATCCAATTTTCAAAACAGTACATGAAATATAATAGATCAAAAACTGGAAAGTATTGAAAATAACACGAAGAGCAGACGAATCTTTAAAACATTTCTTCAAATATTGGTTAGCTTTTTATAATTTTTTTTTTCTTGTAGCAATACATGTATAAAAGCTTTGAACCCATGCTTTGTACTAAATGTTGAAAGCCTTCAGAGATAGCCCTGGACGCACACAGAGCTATTGTTTCAGTTCATAGGCAGGCTGACTGATGAAGATTGACGATCACTGACAAATTGGGAGTTTCAGAAACATACATTTGAATTACTTCTAATGTGGTATGTCTACAAAAAAAGACACAATATTTCAACTAAAAGGTATTTCATCACAAAATTATCAGCAATTTCAGTAAAAATTTTGTTTTTCAGTTGAAGTTGCAGATCTGCAAGTATTTCCTGCTGCTCAGAGAGCAAGCTATTTTACATCTTTCAGTTTCTTAGTCTTGTTCAAAGAATTTAACTAGCAATGTTTAAGTTATTGAAGAGCCCCTTACATTACAAGCAATAAAAGATGAAAAAGATAACATACAAGTAGAATAAATGTCACATGAATAAAAGAAAGATATTTAACTGAACATTAGAGTCAAGTTGAACTCTGAATAATCTGTGGTGCTTTCTCAAAGACTGGAACATGGTTCTCTCAGAAAGCTGGTAAAGTTAACTTCTCGTGTCAGCAGTAGCAGGAAATTGGAATAGCAGTTACTATCTAGAAGCTGTTCTTTTTAGCATGTAGGGAAGAAAATAAATTGCAAACTGATGAAAAAAGTCTCTTCAGTTATGGAATCTATTAGACATGTCTACGTTTTAGGGCCTTACAGAGAGCAAATGCCAGAAAAGCTTTAGTCAGTGTTTAAAAATATGAGCTTTAGCAGCCTAATCAGCAATGTGTAGGTAGTTACTGAATCATTTTGCATGATTTTGGAACACATATCTGCCTGTAAATACTGAAGGAAGTGCCAATTTGATTAAAAACTACATGTGCCAAACAACACTGTTCATGACCAACGGCACAGGATGTTTAATCATCATTATTTCATCAGAGATAATCACATTGATTCTTTGAGAATCACCATCAGCAAATGACTAAATAGTAAATCACTGGTTTTGAGAAAGCCTCTATTGCAAAGGTCCTCAAAGCTTAGTCTTCAGCTGGACTGGATGAGACTCTCCAAGTTGCTGTTATGCTGTTCTTAGACACAGCTGACCCATGGTCCTTCATGTCTTCATCATCTGTCCCTACTGCTTATCTTAAGCTATGTATGAAAAATCTTCTAACTACCTTACCTATGTACAAAAGACTGTCTTGCATGACCATTAATACATCTGCAGAAGGTTCCTGCTGACTCTTATAAGTACAGTTTGATCATTGGACACCACCTGGGTGGGTTGCTGTGGCTGCTAGATTCTCAGATTTCCCAATACAGGAAGAATAAAGGACGGCCTACCAAGGGCAGCCTCACCTGGAGACCTCCAGTAACTGTCAAATATTTACTGTGAAAGTGGCTACAAGTTCTATCACTTTGTCTCAAGTCAGTCTAGTGTCTGTACACAGTTCCATAGCTCCTGCCAAAACCTGTACTTCCCTTTTTCATGAGTAGTGGTGTAACACATTATTTCTCTTTAGATCTCAATACAAACTACCAAAGCATCACAGTTTCAACATTTTTTCACCTGGATTTGGAAAAATGCCTCTACCGTTTCCTGGGGGGATCAGCTGTATTTTCATCTTTCCTACTCCTTGATAAATCAATGCCAACAGCTTAATCAAATGGTGTGACTACATCTCTGAAAGTTACTGTTCTCAGTATTCACTTGTGCTGGTTTAAATGTGGAAGCAACTGCCTATTACACTGACAAATATCACTTCTAATTCCCCAGTAGTCCTGATACAGGCATAGTCTTATGTTTTATATTTAAAATTTAGATTGGTTCGAGAACCTAAATCTTTGTCAAAGTATTTGTAGTGTGAGTATATACCAAATATAATACTAATGTATAAGTTAAGAAATGATCTTCCAATATGCTAATGTAGTTTAAATATTATTTACAATTGCCTTCTTTCTATCCTATGCTTTAGGTTTGTGCTACTTCCTTCCCATGTATTCCATGTCTGTGTGATCTGTCCTTTTTCTACAACTGCTACAAGCATCCACAGAAAACTGTTTTAGTTATCTAGAAAGCCAGATTTTCTACCAAGATCAGACTTTGGTCTGATTGTTTAACTACTTCATTGTGTTGACTATCAAGTTCTTTATCTTCCACCTAAAGGAGCAGCCAAGTATCAATCACAAATCTTACAAAGATGTTTTTTTCTTTTATAGATGTGATTCTGATGACAGAAATTGTATATCTTTATATTTACTGTTTACCTTTCCAAAAACTTTTTTCTGCCATACTCAATCCTAAATACCTGTTAAATCTGCAAGATCTATCTCCCTGATGTTTACACAAAGTTGTTTTCCATCTTCTGGTGAATAGGTATCGGAGTGACATTCATCTATAAAGGTTCCAGTAAACACTTTTACAGTAGAATAAACAAGTACGATACAACTACCATCAGATGTAAAAAAAACCCAAAAAAAGCAAAATTAGAAAACCTTGACTTTATAAGGAAGTAAGATTGTAACTGTATCCTGTTCTTGTATCATATGTATCACATACCAATAAAGCAATTGATGCTCCGACAGATTTCTTGCAACACGCGGAGAATCTGCTTGCCGATTTTAAGAGACGCAATTGGGATCTTGAAATTAGTATTCGATAACATACTATACCTAAAAATTAGTTGCTTAGCATACTTCCAGAATCCACAACTATAAATGGATTCATAGAGAAGAGCTACTGATGACAAATTTTTAATCAGATCAACTTTTTTATTATTATTAAAACAGGTTTATATCATTCATGGCTTGACAGGGCAACATTTTATCAATATATATTTTAGTCTTATCCATTCCTGATCAGACTGTAGCTGCCAACGCATTGTCACTCAGAGGATGCAAACTGACCAGCCAGCCATTAAAATAAACTGATATTCTATAATAGCTTCAGTGCTGTGCCCTAGTCTGTGAAAGCAAAGAGTAGGAAGCAAAAGGCAGGGAGGTATTTGCAGTGCTGTTAACATTAGTCAGGACTGCTAAATAAAAATCTTTTGGATCTGGCCCACTTATTTAATTTGTGCATATTTAATGTAGGTAGATAAATGATAGATTGGCAAATCTTTGCAGATGTGATATTTTGTTTGGTTTTAATTTGTTTAATGACTCTCTCCTTTTAATGTTTTTCTAAGTGATCTAGTTTTAGTTGGCAAACAACATCCAAAGCTGCCTTTTTCAGCCAGTGACTTCAGTAGAATTCAGTTGAGCATTACAGAATTCACATTTCCTGCCTCTTGGAGCCATACACTATTTAGAAAGGTTGTAAAATCTCTTTGTGGAGAAGCACAGAAGGAAAAAAGTCTAAAAGTACTTTTCTCAAAGAGTAGATTCAAACATATGAAACCAAAGGTTTGGTTAAGCGATAGAATTTCTCTGTAAATGCTGTACTACCACATCAGAGGCCACTTGTAGAGTATAAAGAAAAATCATTTATACTTTTTATTCTTTCTCTATTTATAAAGGCTTTTGTAGAAAAACTGCTAATATGCTCTGAATGAAAAGGCTAAAGTAGTCAGTAGCCTATTTCTCAACAGTGAGCAGCAAGAGTTTTTAAGAACATAAAAGCAAAGCTCAATATAAGGACTTAAAGCCAATTTTATGGTAGAATAATTTTCATCCTTTTACTGGAGTCAGACAATAATTCTTTACCATTCAAGAGCAGCTTGTCTTCTTGACATATATTTTCTTAGAAGGACATTAAAAAAGCCAAAACATTTAACCAATGATTTTTTCAATCTGCTGTTTCACTCCCAAAGACATCCCGAAATCCTTTCTGCCTTCTAAAATAAGATTACTGGCTTGGTGAATGAGAAGAAAGCAGTGGTTACTGCCTATTTCGATTTTAGTAAGACTTTCGACACTGTTTCTCACATATGATAGGCAGTTAGCAGATAAGTAGACAGTGAGGTGGACTGAAAACTGACAGGCCCAAAGGGATGTGATCAGCAGTACAAAGTCCATCTGGAAGCCAAGCAATAATGGTGTCCCACAGGGACTGTAATTTGGTCTAAAACAATTTAATAGCTTCAATATTGACATGGATATTGAGAGTGTACCCTTAGCAAGTTTGCAGTTAATATAAAACTGGGAGAAGTGATTGATAAACCAGATGGATATACTGGCTGGATAAATGGACTGATACGAATGTCAGAAGTTCAGTAGAAGGAGCTGCAAAGTCCTATGACTGAGGAGGACTGCACTTCTTAACACCAGCCCAGGCTGGGGCCCAACTGACAGGAAAATATCTTTTTGAAAAGGACATAGATTACTGGTGGACAACAGTTTGAGCATGAGCAATCATTTGAGCATGATCCAACAATCTGTCCTTGCAGAAAATAAGGCCACAATACCTTGTGCTGCATTAGAATGTTGCCAGCTCTGTCAGAGTATAATCAGAAGTGATTACTGTGCTTTGCAAAGGTAAGACTGTGTCCAAATCTGAACCTTCCGGGGCAAGAGAGAGATGGACATACTAGAGTAAGACCAGTGAAGGTGCATGAAGATAATGACAAGATTAGAGTATCTTTTGTAACAAGAAAAGACTGAGTGAGACAGGACTGTTTATTCTGAACAAAAGACTCAGGGAGATCTTACCAATGTGTGTAGCTACCTGATGGGAGGGGCTAAAGATGATGCAACAGGGCTATTCCTAACAGTACCTGATTATAAGACAAGAAGCAATAAGCACAAATTGATGCAGTAAATTCCATTTAAATATAAAGAAGAAAATCTTTACTGTAGTGGTGGTAGTCAGGCACTGGAACAGATTGCCTAGAGAGCCTTCAAAGTTTCCATCCTTGGAGACATTTAAAACTCAACTGACAAAGTCTTGGACAACCTGTTCTAGTTGATTCTGCTTTGAGCAGATGGGCTACTTTCCAGAAGTTTTCTCTATTCTTAACTACTCTGAGATTTTGTTTTCTGCTACAGGTTCCTCTGATCTAGGGGAACTGCTGATACTGTGTTTAGAATGTTAATAATAGCTCACTATAAGCTGTGGCACGCTTATAAACAAGACCACTAGGAGAGCAAGTAGAGAAAAGTGAATCAGGCCTCACACATAATATGAAGTGGAAAGTATAAGTAATAAAACTCAAGTTAAAACCTTTATACATTATTGAACTGTAGCAAAAAGACTTCAAGAAAGATGTCCTGTGGTCCTCAGATACCAGAGGACTGCCTGGCCACCTAGCCTGCAAAATTCTTCATCAGTGTCAACTCATAGAAATGACCTTCATCAATACAGATGTCCTTCCTCTGAAGGAACAAAAAAAAGTTAACTAGGACTGAGATTAAGATATTTGGCTACTCCTTGCACCATCAAAAAGCAAAAACAGTAAACAAACCACAAAACAAGGTTGTTTTGAAGTGAAAACTGCTCTGTAAGTCAGTGTCATCATCTAAAGTGTTCTGTTATAAAAACATACAGTTGCATCACTTGAAAGTAAATTATTTTATGATTCTATGATTTAATTAGTTGATTCCAGGTTTTTTGGAACTTTTTAGGAAGCCATGCTGTAGTTCATTTGAGTATATGTAGGTGAAACAATTAATATCTGCACGTATCATTTTCCTTGTTCATCTCTTAATAAAAGGATAATAGAGTACTATAACTTCCTACCAAAACCTTTCTGCAAGTGATTTTGTTCATCTGGTTTGCAAGATTTTTCTAGCTTTTCAATGTTGCTTATAGTAAATTAATATAATAACAAATAATAAAAAACCCATAACAACTGATGAAGGAAATACAAAGAGTCTACTAATGAGCAACAACATCATCTCTTGTCAGGATTTGGCTTCATCTTTTATTGATATGAGAGCTTGTTAACTAAGTCTGTGGATTTTCCTTGAGAACATATGATTAAAATGATGGGGAAATTTGCCAACAGCAAATTTCAACACAACACAAAGCATTTATAAGGAAGTAGAGCAATAATGACAGTATACAGATCATAAATGAACTACTATGAACTTTCAAAAAGTTTTCAAACAAAATTTAAGGTACCATAGAATCATGAACTCATAGAATGGTAGGGGTTGGAAGGGACTTTTAGAGATCATCTAGTCCAATCTCCCTGCAGAAGCAGGTCTACCATAAGATCATGTCAAACAGGAACATGTCCAGGAGGGACTTAAAGACCTCCAAATAACATTTTTACTTTATGACAGATATAGAGCAACCATCTGAGAATTTGACAGGCATTAATTTTGGAGTCCAAAAATAAGTAGCACTTCATTCAGTGATGATATGTATTGACTTGAGAATTTATGAGAAAAACATGCATATTAAACACATTCCAACGTAGTAAAGCATTATAATAATTGATAATAAGATTTATTTATTATATATATATTTATGACTACCACTGTGTATAGATGCCCTTGTCAGAAATGAAAACTAGGAACTGTTGAGGATAGTGAAAGAAGGAACAAGAATTAAAATAGCTGTACTTGTATCATTTGCATGCCTGTGAGCCATAGTATCAGGTTCGTATTTAATACCACTCTGAGAGCTTACCCAAGGAACAGAACTATTTGAACATCAGATTCTCATCCCAGCCTAAAAGGCAAGTAAAATATTCAAGTTGTGGGAAGCAGGTGCTACACTACAAAATTCTACTACTAAAAAGCAGACTATGAGATGCCTGCTAGAGATATTTTCCAAAAAGGTCCATCTTGGTGACTTGAGTTCTTGTATAGAGACATAAGTTGAAGGGAAAAATATCCGTGGGGTATGAGATTGAATTAGGAGGATACCAGATTAGTATATGTGAATAGGGAAGGTAAGGCAAGACAAAGAGAACAGGAAAGCTACTTAACGTTTTATCAATTTTCTCTTGAAAGAAGGTGCTTAGAATCATAGAATCATAGAATGGTAGGGGTTGGAAGGGATCTTTACAGATCATCTAGTCCAACCCCCCCTGCAGAAGCAGGGTCACCTAGATCAGGTGGCATAGGAACATGTCCAGGCAGGTCTTGAAGACCTCCAAGGAAGGAGACTCCACAATCCCTCTGGGCAGCCTGTGCCACTGCTCCCTCATCCTCACAGTGAAATAGATTTTTCTTATGTTTAAGTGGAACTTTTTGTGTTCCAGCTTCATGCCATTAACCCTTGTCCTGTTGATAGCTGCAATAGATAAAAGGGATATCCCAAACTACTGACACTCACCCTTCAGATATTTGTAAATGTTAATAAGCTCTCCCCTCAGTCTCCTCTTCTCCACACTAAACAGCCCCAGTTCCCACAGCCTTTCCTCATATGAAAGATGTTCCAGTCCCCTGATCATCTTGGTGGCCCTGCACTGGACTCTCTCCAGCACTTCCCTGTCCCTCTTGAGCTGAGGAGCTCAGAACTGGACACAGGACTCCAGATGAGGCCTCACCAGGGCAGAGTAGAGGGGGAGAAGAACCTCCCTTGACCTGCTGGCCACACTCTTCTTGATGCATCCCAGGATGCCACTGGCCTTCTTGGCCATGAGGGTACATTGCTGGTTCATGGTTAGTTTATTATCAGTCAGGACTCCCAGGTCTCTCTCTGCAGAGCTGCTCTTCAGCAGTTTGATCCCCAGCCTGTACTGATGCATGGGGTTGTTTCTTCCCAGATGCAGGACTCTGCCCTTGTCCTTGTTGAACCTCATGAGGTTCCTCTCTGCCCAACTCTCAAGCTGGTCGAGATCCCGCTGAATGGCAGCACAGCCTTCTGGGGAATCAGCCAGTCCTACCAGTTTGGTGTCATCAGCCAACTTCCTGAGGGTACACTCTATCCTTTCATCCAGGTCATTGATGAAGATGTGGAACAAGACTGGCCTCAGAACAAATCCCTGTGGAACTCTACAGGCCTTCAACTCGATTCTGTGCCATTGATCACCATCAATGAGACTTTTTTGGTTAGATTTCTCTCTGGTCAATGGAGAAAAAGAAGGTCATTCAGAACCTTGTTCAAAAGAGATACTAAACTATAAGAGTTCAGAGTTGTTTGACTAGCTGAGGTGCTAGCCAAATGTCTTATGAAAAGAGGATGTAAAGTTTGGTCTTTCACTGCTGGCTTTCTCTGTTTCAAAGCTATAAAGTTTTGGAGTAGTTCACAAGGTTAGTTTGACCTACTCTTACTAAGCATCCAAAGAAAACAGTACTAGAAACACTACCTAGCATACTGAAATTGAATGGAGAAACTAAGGAACAAATGTGAGACCTACTGTATGTTTTATTCAGTTTTCGATTCCATAGAAGTAGATTTTTTAGTGCAATTCTGTGAATGTAGCTTATTTTCTTATAAATTAGTTATAGATTCTGTGAATGTGTGCATTTTCTATTGACTCTTAATGATTTGTAGTTTCTTGGACATCACCTCATTTTTCAGCTCACATTTCTCAGCTTCATGGTCTCTAGCTGGTTATGTGCCATATCACCTCTGTTCTACTTTCCAATCTGAGGAGAGAATCTTTCTAAATGTGGAAAGATTGAACAGTAAGCATTTCTGTTTATCAGCATACATCTTTACTTATGTGTTAAAACAAAAGAAAACATTCCAGAAAATCCTGTTCATCCCAGTTTTGCAATGCAGTCTATTGTAAGAAAATACAAATGGAAGAGTCACGAGTTCTGATCTATCCTTCCACGCATGAGACTTCTCTAAAAAAATATCCCAGAAATGTCAGGATTATCTGTAAGACAATACTGTATTAACTGCTTTGTAAAGGATGTTTCCACAGGTCTAGTCTGTCCCATGTAGTTGCAACCTCAGCTGTCTAATTGAAAGCACAGGACATTACTAAAAACATAGTATCCTTCCTGGTGCAGTATATCAATACATGCAGTATTCAGTTCTAGGAAGTAATAACAAATAAGCCACCAGAAATTATTAAGGGCTTAAATATTGTTTGATATGGTTGAAATATGAGATAGATACCATATCACAATGGAAACCTCAGGCCAGAATGATGATTTGCCTAGGCAAATTATATTGCATTTTTGGGTTTTTTTCAATATTAGGAACTTTGACAAGAAAATGCATCTAAGAATTAGAAGAATATATACACAAGAGTTTTAATAATGTTTGTGTCTCAAAATTATTGTCTATGACAATTCTGGAAAGAATCAACAACGAAAGAAGATAGGAATAGGTGTCTCTAACTCTTTTGGAGCTCATTCATTTATTACTGATGTTACTACCTCATGACAACCCATCCTTTCCCCCTTAGACTCAGAGATAAACTTCACGGCATTGACTTATTGGGCAATAGGGAAATAAGAGGATTCCTAATACTTCTCACCTTTTAACTTTTTACAAAACTAAAAATGCTAGTCCATGCACTGCACTGACCAGCACCAAATGCTTATGTTTTACAAACTCCTGTCATGCTCTTGTTGAAGCTTAACAACCACAATGTTACCTTATAATGTAATCATGTGAGTTTATTGATTTGCTCTGGTTCTTATCAATAATGGCATTAATATGGAGGGTTGTAAGAAATTTTAGACTGAATTTGATAGAGTATAATAACATATGTATGGATCTAGGGTTATGTATCTCCTACATATTAATTAAACAGTTATGTTTAAAAGGTAGACAGAATGCTTTTGTGTTGAACCTAAAAAAAATTTAACTCATGGATTAAGGAGATTGGTGATGGGTTTTGTCAAGTACTGTTAAAATATCTACAGATATTTCTTCTGTCTCCTTGTGGAAGATTCTCTCAGCTTGAAATCATAGAATGGTTGGGGTTGGAAGAGGTCTCTAGTCCAATCCCCCTGCTAAAGTAGGACCATCTTAATCAGGTCACACAGGAATATACTCGGGTGGATTTTGAAAGCCTCCGGAGAAGGAAGGATACTCCACAACCTCCCTGGGCAATTGGTGCCTGGGCTCCAACACTCTTACAGCAAAGTAGTTTAAGTGGAACATCTATGTTTCAGCTTGTGCCCCTTGTCCTGTTGCTAGAGACAACAGAAAAAAGCGATGTCCCATTCTCTTGACATACATATTTTAAGTAATTGTGTTAATGAGTTTCCTCCTTAGTCTTTTTTTCTCTAGACTAAACAGCCCCAGATCCCATAGCCTTTCTTCACACGGAAGATGCTCCAGTCCCCGATCATCTTGGTGACCCTGCGCTGGACACTCTCCAGCACTTCCCTGTCCCTCTTAAGCTGGGGAGCCCAGAATTGGACACAGGACTCCAAATAAGTCCTCACCAGGGCAGAGTAGAGGGGGGAGGAGAACTTCCCTTGACCTGCTGGACATACTCAATTCATCCCAGAATGCCATTGGCCTTTTTGGCCATGAGGGCACATTGTTGGCTCATGGTTAGTTTGCCATCAAAAAGAACTCCCAGGTATTTCTCCGTGAAACTGCTCTCCAGCACGTGAACCCCCAGCCTGTACTGGTGCATGGGGTTGTTCATTCCCAGGTGCAGAACTCTGAACTTGTCCTTGTTGAACCTCATGGAGGTTCCCTCTGCCCAGCTCTCAAGTCAGTCGAGATCTCTCTGAATGGCAGCACAGTCTTCTGGGGAACCAGCTAGTCCTCCCAGTTTGGTGTCATCAGAGAACTTGCTGAGGGTGTACTCTGTCCCCTCATCCTGGTTGTTGATTAAGATGTTGAATAAGACTGGTCCCAGAACTGACCCCTGTGGAACCCCACTGGCCACAGGCCTCCAACTCTACTTGAAACTGTTGATCACCACCCTCTGGGCTCTGTCATGCAGCCAGTTCTTTGCTTTGAAAACTAAACTGATTGTAAAAATGTGTTTTCTTGTGAGCTTTTACACCAGCTACAAGCTGAATTTTTCTTTCCTTAGCCAATGAGTATCACTTACCTCTTCCTTTGCAGGATGTGTTTCTCCTGTATACTATCTGCCAAACTATCTGGCACATTTCCAGCCACAGAGAGACTCAAAATCTGCTAGTTAATTTTTGTGAACTTGGCACTTTTACATATTTGCCTTTAAAAATATGATTTCTTCCTTCCTTCATTTATTTATTTCCTGACTTTAATGATTTTGGTTAAAACACTAGTGTAAGTGCCAGAAAAGTTATTGCTTGAAACAAAAAAAAATACAACTCAAGGATTCAAAATATCAAGAGAGCTTGCATTTTTATATAATTGGAAGAGTATTCTTCCTTAGCTTTAAATGTATTCCTATCTTGATAGTTCACAAAGTAATAGTTTTTAGAAAATAAAATGCAATGCACTGTTGAAATGATTGCAAAGACAGCAGCACCAGTTAAAATGAAACCCTTGTCTCACAGAAAACATATTAGCAAAGGTTACTTATTTTTAATACTGCAACTCATATTCATAGTATGGCAGTGGATTGCAAAGTTCCTGAGGACTATTAATAATCAGACCAGATGCAGGCATGGGTGAAGTAGGCAGCTAGCTGGGCAGCAGGCATATACTTCTGATGGTATCAGAAGGGTGATACTTGGGATGATTCTGCAGTCTAGCTCCCGATGATGCATTGTGGAGATGAATGAGCATGATCCTACTGGTCAGCTAATATGAGCCTAGTTCTGCATCTTTCTCAGTAAAAGTATTTTTAGTCTAAGTTCCTTGCCTCTCTAACCCTGTAGCTGCAACCTGGAAGAGTGTGATGCTAATTGAAGAAGGTGACCAAAAGTGAGGAGCAGGAGAGAAAAAGGAAGATCACAGTTAGAGGATGGGAAAGCTTGTAGGGGAGTTGGGCAAGAAAGAGATGAAAGTCCTGAGCTCTACAGGTGCAGAGGAATTGGTAAGGGAGAACAGATACCTCACATTTATTTCCTCCCAAACCCAGACCTCATTGAAGCTCTTCCATCATAAAAAACCCAGTCTGCTACTATTAGGAATCTGAAACTCTCCTCTTCACATAGCTCTCACCCCAAACTAGTCTTTTTCAGACTCTCCGTTTTCACCACTGCACTTCCTTAATTCTCTTCACCAAATCATACATTACTCAGTACTATAATGAGATCAGATTTCCTGAACAGGTACCGAAGCAACGATGAAATACAGGGGCTTCTTAATAATGAGAAGCTATGCTATCAGTGAATTTAAAAAATAGATGCCCTCTGGTCTCCATAGAAGTGGCTCCTCCACCTCATTTCTCTCTCAGCCTCTACTGAATCTTAAGCCATGATTCTGTAAATTCTCCTAGTGCTTAATTGACATGGTTTTAGAATAAGTGTTAGACTGAGATATGGGATCAAAAGGAAAAACAAACTCAATTATGCAAAAGTGTTAATATATTTTATGCATGGGAATCTTGGTAGTTTCTTTGAGATATATGGATGAGTATTGCTTCTCAGGACTCAATTTAATTTCCCTTTTCTGTTCTACTCTAATTTCAGCTTTTAAACAAATTTATTTTTATAGTTGATGTTTGCAGGGAATTTAGAAAAGCACATGTTTCAATAATATGAGACTAACAGCCTCTCAAACTTGCCCTCTGCCATGCAGGGGAAGTTTGATGAGGCTTATAAGCTTCACAAACCATTGAAAATTACATTGATGTAGGGACCACAGTAGGGAGGAGAACCTGAAAAGTTAAAAATGGATGTGCAGTAAGGCTGCAAGCAGATTGAATAACAAAAGCTGTCTTATGCTATACCACTGAGGAAGACATCAGGAGAAGGACTGGGCAACTTGTAGACTTGAAAAATGGGAAGGAAATGACAAACCAGCTGAGTTGATAGGAAAGTCTAATCCCTGAGAGCAAAACGAAGACCACACATCTGCAGAGGAGTGAGGGGAAGATGTTGCA
This sequence comes from Colius striatus, assembly GCF_028858725.1. Lineage (NCBI taxonomy): Eukaryota > Metazoa > Chordata > Aves > Coliiformes > Coliidae > Colius > Colius striatus. The sequence continues at coordinate 55,679,568 of NC_084762.1, forward strand.
GTTCAAATCTCTGGTGCTAAAGGTAAAGGTGGTAGGCACATCTCCCGTAGATAAAATTTTTAAACAGAGATACAATTTTGAAAGAAATTTTGGTTTCTCAAGGAAACAGCATTTGGGAAAACGGGATAAACCCCTGAGAGTGATTGCAAGCCACAATATTAAGTTAATGTCTCCAGGAGCCTCTAGAGATAGATTAGTCAAGCTACTTCAGTCAGTGTATTTCTTTCTTCCACAAAATACCAGTGCTTACTCCTGATCTTCTCCACATGTGGACATCAGTAGAAAGTACCTCTTTCATGGCTGTGTTCTGCATTTCCAGCTCATGGCAGATCCACAGACCACAGATCGTATTCTGCAGAGCTGTTAAAAGAGAACAATGTACTCTGCTCTGTTAAAAACAAAATCATCATCAGGAAAGAATAAGTATTCTTTCCCAAGATTTAAGTGGGACATCACAACAGTAAATGTAGTGGCTATGTTGCTAAGAAATCACACTGTACGACATTTCTGGATGATATGAAAGTAAGCATTTAATTTAATAAGATCTATAATACATATAGGTCTTCAAAATATATCAAGGCAGGAAGTTATTTTAAGTAGGATAAGAGATACTGGTAGTTAGACACTAGAGTATAACAACTGCCCTGTAATTAAAAACTGTTATAAACAAGACATATAGTTTTTAACTACAGTACTGGGCCTTATTCCAAACACAGGCTCATGTAACTGCTGAAATAAAGATAAATGAAAGTGTCATTTTGATGCAGGGTTTCCCATGGCTATTTTGCAAAGACTTGACGTGACACTGATAAACTGAATTCCTGTGGCTGTGAATAGGGATTCTGTCTTCTTTTTTACTGATTAAGTAAGTAAAAAATAGTTGTAAATGAATTGTTAGTAAATAAGCAGCATTGTCAAAACATAGTGTATACATTAAATGATCACTTCCTTTTCCAAACTGGAAATATTCATGGTACAAAATTTTTAGCTGACATTTCACATCAAGGCAAGTAATATTCCTCTTAAAATCACACTGCTTACATATTCTTTAAATTACTGTCCTGTCTGGAAACAATATCTCTTCAAAATTTCCATGGTGTTCTGATATTAATGTATTTTGAATGAGATGCAAATGTAAATATTTTCACCTTTTACAATAGCAATGAAGAAGATAAATTCTGTCTGACATGGGCAATCTCTAGGAGTTACGATATAGCTTTTGTTTTTACTTGGGTTACAAGATCCAGGCCTCTATTTGGTACTGGAATTCACATTTTCCCTGATATATGGGAATCTTTTAGGTATGCTTTCCATTATTCACCAATGTCCTTTATAGATGCACTTTTTTTACAGGATCAAGGTTTTAGATCACACCCCTTGTAGTGCCTGGGCTTTTTTTTTCCCTTCTGCCTCACTTGAGTAAGTGCTAAGCCTTAAGGAGCACATGCATGAAAAGAAACTGACTTCCTCATAGGCCATGACCTTTCATGCATAATATAAATTCACATATTATGATTATAGTGTAGTTATAGTCACTCAAAAGTACTGCAGAGAGCTATTTGACATTATTGTATATAAAGTGAGGGCAAAGGGAGTTGAGCTACAAAGAAAACCAACTGTTTGTATTAATGCACAATTTCATAACTAATCATTTTGCTGAAGCATAACACATCTTGGGAAATGAGGTATTTGTGTTAGACATTTGTAAATCTAACTAAGCATAAACACTTGACTTCAAAGCATTCCTGTGAACGACTGACCATATTTTAACAATATGCTCAAAAAGATTCATCTTTTTGTTTCAAATAGTTACACTGGAGTGTAGAGGTGTATTACAATGTTTACTCCTAAATATTAGTGTATATGAACACATCTCACTTTGGCTGTCTAAATAATTTTACATTTGGGTAAATGCAGTCTAACAATGAATACTTCATTGACCTGAATATTGTTATTAAGCAGCACTAGGAAACTTGCAAAAAAAAAGCAAGAAAACACTGCAAAGTTTTAACTTTTGCATTCTCACTATATATTTGAATTGACAATAGCAACTTCAAGATCAAGATGTATAACCACATTTCTGTGCATTATCCAAGACACAGTAAATTATGTATATACATAAAGCCCATGGGAAAAGCAGAGATAAAGTCATTAACTTGGAAGTTTTATTGAGTCATCTTGTACTGAAGTTGTCAAATTTTTCCTATTCATTTCTATGAAGCACATTGGTTTACTTAGTATGGTTCATCTGACAGGCAGAAAAGTAACAATCCTCGAATTTACTAGAGGTGCTAAGGTGGGCTATTAAATATAGTCCAAATCATGTAGCATTCCTAGCTTGGAAGCAGACTGATAGTGCCACCAATTTCAATAACCTTTCGATAAAAACAGTAATCATCTGCTTTGGAGGATGTGTTGGACGTGGAAATCCAGGATGAATAGTCACTGTACACTGAGAACAGCTCCATCACCTCTGTGCTCAGAAGTTTGACTAGAGCTGTGTTACTGTACCCCACTTTTGAAGGAGTCTAGTGTGGAGGAAGGATTGGACTTGCACAATTGATTGGCATGCTCAGGTGGGCCTTGGGTTTGCTTTGGAATTTACAATGGTCTGTAGGGGTATAGGCAAACATGTCTTAAGATAAATTGACTTAGAAACTTCTGTTTCAAGGTTCTCAAGATGACCACATGTATGTGTTGGAAATAAGTGATAAAAGAGATGGAAGAAGTGATTTTGTGATTATGTGGTAGAGACTGGCTAACAGAACAGTAGGATAAGGCACTACAGAAAGAATCAGTGACACTGCAAAGTAGACATGTTTCCACTACTTACTATTGCAAATCAAGCAAAGGACTATAGTTTGAATACGTCAACATTTGAGTGCACTCTGCAAGTGTACTTTTAACACAAATTCACACTAAAAGAACTCCAAGGTACTAAACTGCCCCTGTTAACAATATGCAAAGTTGACTAAGTGGAAAATGCAGAAGGAAATCACGAACTGTTCCATTTCAGAAACTATAATTTCTGACACTGTCCTTCAGTTAACTCTTGAAAGTTGTTTTTGATAACATCTTGGCTTTGGAATACTGCAAAAGGCGTAGGCATGTTCTGGAAGAATATATGTTATCTGGTACTGGTCTACTTTATGTCAGGGATTACTTGGATAAGTATCTTGATAAAATAAAGCCAGATTGATTTTAATTGCTATTCTATTTAGGAATTTATATGTCTATCTTCATAATAGCATGAGGGATTTTCATTAACAAGACACCAACTAACTTGAGAAATTTCAGCCTCTTCATTAATTCATTGAGGCTTGAAATTACAGCAGTGCAGTTTTGTATGTCTCTGCTAATGTTAGCTTAGCCTTTCCATTTGCAAGACACACAGAACAAAAAGTTGAAAACATTATTTTTGACAGACTGAGAGAAACAGCAAAGGAAATGTCCTCTGTCTATTAATCTGCTTAAGTAGATGTAACAGAGACAGAGATCTGAGACAGATCTCTAGCTACAAAAAACCAAAATTACCTAGTCTATTGAGCATATTGTACAAGCAAATTAAAACTGAGAATATAAAGTTAGGGTTAGCAATATCTGACTGTGTTATGTGGCTACTATGATTCTTACTCTAAGATTCTCAAAGACAATAAATAACTTTCAAACGCAACTGTAATGCACGCTCTGTGAATGGTGATGTGTCCCCACCACTCATATTCTCTCTGTCCTAGCGGTTTTTCAGTCATCTTCTACCCACAAGAATTCAAAAGCTACTATCTGAATATAAGTGCCATATCTTGCTCTCCTGTTCTCAGTCCTTGACAAATTGTCATCCATATTTATAATATTAATGCAATGTAGAAAATTCATTAAAGGTATTATAATTTATTTGCCTATTGGCCTACAAAGCTTAAAGGTCAAACAGTAAATAGAATAAATACCCTGTAAAATAACCATAATGTTTTTAAATAAATTAAACATGGCAATTTATAAAACAGAGAATAATTGAAGCTACAAGGTAATAATAATCTCTATTGAATAAACTGTTTGTTTTGGTTGTATGTTATGCTGAATTTACAGTGCTCTTGGCAATCACACTTGCAATCTGAGAACTGAGAATAAATATCTGCTTATTCTTAATTCTAACCTGTTCCACTTCAGTCACTCTTGTTATGCTTACTCTTATTGTTCACTACAGCAGGTCAAAATTTTTGATTGTTGTAAATTTTAACGCAAAACCAAATTCATTTATCCATGCTATTTCCATCTTTATGAACTTTACTAATTCTGCCTTTCAATTACTTACATATGGTTTTATGCTGTAAGCCAGCAACTACCAAATGCTGCTTTCCAATCAGGTTTTACTAGCAAATACTAAAACATCTCCACAATTTACCAAAAAATTCTCAATAGATTTGACTCTTCCAAGGTCTACAGGTGTTAGGATGCATGCACAAGCTTAATACTATTTTTATGGCTTATTCATATAAAACTGTCAAAATACTCAGAATTGGCATAAACAAATAAACCAGTAACGTCTATAGCTGTTCAATGATTTCCCATTTCAGTAATTGTATTGTTTGGAGAATCAGCACTTAGTGGTTTTTAGTCACCGGTGTGAATAGTCAGGCTTTTGATTTCTACCACTTTCCATTCTAGCTCTCTTTTGAAGAGACAAGTTGCAATTGGAAAGTAGATTTAATTGAACTAAGTTATGAAGGGAATGTGCTGAAAACAGGGCAACCAAGTGATAATCATAGTAACCCTTGTGAAGCATGGCTTCTTTTTCAGACTGCACACATGACAATCTCTCATGTACAAATACATAGTATTCCTTCAGTCACTGAATTTTGCTGCTTGAATGATTCAAAGTGCAGTCGTTGCTTCACAGATTAAATCAGGAACATGATTTTATTGAATAAAAAGAGAAAAATCATGGAATGCTCTTCATTGCCTCACTGCAGTTCCTACAACGTCTGCAAAACTAAGGAAGCAAACTCATCTACAGGATATCATGTAAATCTGCCACTGACCATCAGGGTTTGTGGTGGTCTACCTGGACTGTCTTTATCTGTCTATTAATTGATCAAATTAACAAAAATATCTCTGGTCAGTAAGCAGAAGTGGGCAGCATGGACAGGCAAAAAGTGGCACCCAGCCATGACTTAGATCTGTGTCTCTCCGAGAATATATCATAATTCTCAAAATAAAATTCTACAAAAATATTGTGCAGTTGAAGGGTCAATTGTTGGTGGATTAGCACTTAATTCCCTGGAATAGTGACATAGGAATGAGCTCATTAACAACAATATTTGTTCCTGGAACAGGGTATAGAGACAGCTACTCTCCTGCTGCTCAGATTTGTTTCCCTCCTGCTGTAAGTCCCCTACCCCATACATTCAATTTCCTTAGACCATGGTAACATCTGGCAGTAGTTGCACCTTTAGCAGCTGTTGCTGGATGTGCCACACACAGATCCAGTCAGCACACTGTAGACTCATACCCTCTCCGAGTTCCAGTTCTGATGCTTGAATAACGCACATTCCTCAAATGCTTGTTGCTACTACTATCCTCTGACCATCTCCCAACACTCTTCTGCTACATACAATGTATTGCTGGAAAATACTATGACGGTTCTTTGCAATCTCTTCAGGCAAAATTATCCTGGTTAAATCAATTATCCTGGTCTTTATTTCATTGTAAGATCTGTTATGGGAGAACTTATTTTCTGATGATGGCAGTGACATCAACAAAATTCACCATTTTGAAATTTAAGAACATCTATAACTCACTTCTTTCAAGTGAAACCTATTTCAGTCATTGATCTGAAATTAAAACCTTTATTCTTCTAGTAGATGCATTAATGTTTTCTGTAAATTGTTCTCAATAGTTTGCAAATAGACATGAGGAAGATTATTTCCACCAAAAACTCATACAATTATAAAACCTTAAGATTAAGTTTCCTTAAGTGTCATTAAATTTCAATAAGTCATCTTCTTTCATATCAAGTTTATTTTAAAATAAAAATTCTACATCTATTGCCTTGAAAAAGCTAAGTGTTTTGATAACAATTTCATAAATGTAAAAGAAAGAAAAGGAGAAATCCTGCATTAATTTTTATATTTTCATTTATGTGACTCATTTTGGCTCTTCCCTCTCTGCTGACACATACCCACCACCACCTATGCAAGGAAGAAAAAGTTTCCAAGATATAATCTCCTTGGTGTTGTGCATGTATGTGTATGAGGAAAATAACTTACTGAGAAGATTAGTTTTAAACTCTCATAAGAGATCCCATAGAGACAGTGGACTGCAATAGAGTCCAGGCACATACATTGAGAAGTTCACCTTGGAAGACTACCTGATGCTGTACTGTCAAGTGGAAGGAATGGATAACTAAGTAACATTTGAACTCTGGAAAATGATGACTGCAACTCAATGGAGCTCAAAAAAGTAGATAGAAATGAGCTCTATTTTTAATCAATCAGTGGCTCTAAAATCGGAGAAAAAAAATGTTATGTGACTTCAATGAAATATTAGGTTAGTTAGAAAGGAGAAATCACTCATATTTGCAAACTACACATACTTTTAATAATAAAAAATAATATGTATTTAAAAAATACATTGAGACCCGAAAGTCAAGAGATTTAACAACCTTTAACAGGTAAATATTTATCCAATTGGGAATACAATTTTAATGGAATAAACAGCATTAGGATATAACTGAGAAAGCAAAATACTGCCAAGTAGATCTGATAAGCCTAATTAAACCGAAGGCATAGAAATATACAGGAAAATGCATGCACTAACAGTTGACAGAAGGCAGGCATCTGGGTAATGCTTTTAAAATATAAAAAATCTCTAAACAATGCAATATATCATGACACATTGGAAGAATCTTCAAGCATCAGCAATGCTTGTACTGTTTTAAGAAAATATAACAATAATGTTACTTTGGAGGTATTCCTCAGAGGAACAGGAAAAAAAATGTCTCTTTTTTTTTTTCTTTCCCTAAAATCATATAATTCAATATCAGATATTCAAGTTTAAAAATAGCCTCCCCTTCCTGAAGGGTAACATTCACACAAGTACTGAATGATGCATAAAAAGTCTTGAAAGAGATACTCCTCTTGACTTTACAGTCAAAAAAATCACTTTGCTTTACTCTAACAGTCCCTATGGCTATGAGAGAGCCTTACCTCCACAACACTGGCACAAATCAATTTCAAGATCTAAAGGTAGATTTTAACAACTTAGTAGAGAAGTGGTCTGTGAGTTGTTTGATCCCCTAGATCTGAGTTTCCTGTTATTTAGGAGTAATCAAGGCACTGCAGTTATGTTTTCACTGCAGCTGTGGGAATGTCACTGCATGTTGTCACGTTACCAAAATTATTTTAATATTCACCAATATGTAGGATAAAAGAGTTTGGTTCCACTGAATTTTGGACAGTAATATGTTTCCTGTAATGGAAGAGAGTACAAAAGAAAATCACAAGACAAGAAAAAAACAATTCTAGAATATGTTTCCCAATTCATGGCTCTTTGAAAAGCCTCATCATCTTGACTGGTGTTTAACCTTTCCTCTTGCTTCTCTCACGACAGCTCTGAGAGGTGTTGGAAGATATATGATGATCACAAATCAATACTTAACATTTTAGTTTGTTTTCTATTCTCAAAGTTAACTAATATTCCTATTGCATTTGTATAACTTTTGCCATTTCCTCCTGCTTGCCTGCTGCCTTCATAAACAAATAGTGAAGAACCAGGAGTTGGACTATATGATCCCAAATGTCCTTTCCAACTTCACCTATCCTGAGAACATCGGTAAATTTCTCACATTGGAAAACAGTGAATAGAATCATCTTCTTAAACTCTATGTGGAAAATGTACATTATTATCAAGTATCTGTTTTACTCCTGTAACACAGAAGTAATTAAAAATAAAATTCTGAATAAAACAATTCTGCTAATCATCTTGTTTGAATGATTACCGAACTCATGAAGGGCTGGCTTCTTTCATTTATGGATATGCAGATCATCTCAAATTTCATCTGTCCCCATGGACATTTATATCTCCTCTATGTTTGCCCGAGGAAACAGAAAATCAATGGTAGATTATGACTGAATCAAACCATTTTACTCTTCTGTCCCTAGGAAAATGCAATTATATATTAGCATTTTGTAATAGGGGGGATCTTATTAATATTTACAAATATCTAAATGGTGGGTGTCGGGAGGTTGGGGTATCCCTTTTTTCGATGGCATCTAGCAACAGGACAAGGGGTAATGGGATGAAGCTGGAACACAAAAAGTTCCATTTAAATGTAAGAAAAAACTATTTTACTGTGAGGGATCCCTAGCACAGGCTGCCCAGGAAGGGTGTGCAGTCTCCTTCCTTGGAGGTCTTCAAGACCCGCCTGTACATGTTCCTGTGTCACCTAATCTAGGTAGATCTGCTTCTGCAGGGGTGTTGGACTAGATGATCTCTAAAGGTCCCTTCCAATCCCTACCATTCTATAATTCTATGATGTTTCCTCTATATGCATTTTATGGCCAAGCTATACTTGACTCTCTGACAAAGAATTTTCTCGATGTGAAGCATGATGCTCTTGTCCGCCTAGAGTTTAGTAGTCTTATCTTTCCTGTATAACAATTGTGCAGCCAAATTGTGTGCTCATAAAAAAATGAGCAAAAACACATACACCTTCACAGTATTTTTCCAGCAGTATTGTACATAATCTGAGTTTTTTTCTACCATTAAAAATCCAGTTTTTAACTGTTTATTCTCTCTAAATCTGAACATCCAGATGAAGTTTTACATTATAGATTCACAGTCTAATTGTACTATCTGGGACTCCTGTGACAATTTAAGCTGTATATGCATCACCCTGAACTACATCCTCAGTCTTTTATAAAAGTCAGTTTGTGGTCACTTAAACCTGGCTAAATGTCACCAAAACCACTCTATCACTCCCCCTTCTAAACTGGACAGGAAGAAAAGCATAATGAAAGGCTCACAGGTTGAGATAAGGACAGGGAGATCACTCCGCAATTGCCATCATGGTCAAAACAGACTCAACTTGGTGAGAATTAATTTAATTTAGTACCAATCCAAATGGATTAGGGTAAGAAAAAAAAAAAAAGAATCTTAAAACACCTTCCCTCACCCTTCCCTTCTTCCTGGGTTTCTGCCTCCTCCCCCACAGTGTTACAGGGGAATGATGAATAGGAACTATGGTCAATTCATCACAAATTTGTCTCTGCTGCTGCAGAAGAATCTCTGACCATGTCTGACCAGAGAAATCTCTGCTCCAGAGCCTGGAGATAATTCTCCACCACCTTCACTGACCTTGGTGCCTGTAGAGTTGTTGCTCTCACATTCCCACTCCCCTTTTCTCCTGCAGTTTTGCACCTGAGCCATAACTTTCTTCCCCTTCTCAAATACGTTAGTCACAGAGACCTTACAACCATAACTAATTGGCTCAGCCTTGGCCAGTAGTAGGTCTGTCTTGGAGCTAATTGGCATTGAGTCTGACAGATATAAGGGAAGCTTCTGGTGGCTTTTCACAGAAGCCAACCCTGTAGCCTCCTCTGTAGCCTCCTAGGTCCCAAAACCTAGCCATAAAAGCCCACTATAAAGTTGCAGCACTTAAAGAGGGTGTTTACTTGTATCCCACGTCAAGAAAACACAACTCAAGTCTGCATAAAGAAACATGGAGTCTCTGTTTCTATCAGTGGCTGGGTTGCCTCTGATGTCAATTGTGTTAGAGGGCTGCAGATATGGAGCTTGAGCCAGATAGTTTCTATTTTATTTTTGTCATGAATTAAACTTGTTAGGCAGACTTTGTTCCAGCTCTTGCCTTACCACAAGAAGTTTAGAATGCAGCTTTTCTGGGTTCCAGGAATTAATAAGTTTTTAAAAAATCTGGTTTATAGGAATGTGCTGACTGGATCTCCTTGATCAAGAGCAGATAGCCACCACACACCATGAAAGAAAAGAAAAACTCACTTTCTTCTAACCAGGACTCCTTAAGTTTTTCTTGCAGATATCCTGCTTTAACAAACATTCCATTAAAAATACATTTTATAAACATTGTATGGTGGTTTTGCAGAGTCATGTCTGCTTAGTATAAATAGATGACTTTCCACTGGCATGAATCCATACAGTGCTTTTCTCTTATGACATGCATTTATAGCTTTTGAGACATGAGATAGTAAAGCTGCATAATGTGAAGCTGTAACATTTTTGGTTTAATGACACTTCTGTTTCTTTCAGGTGTAAGTGTGCAACTAGGGGCACATAAATTATTTAGTCTGAGAAACTTGAATATCGCTCTGCAACACTACCTAAAGTTTGTGATCAAATGGCACCTGAGAGCATTTTTTATGTGAAACTATAGTGGGTTTTTTTTCTTTTTCAACAATAAACCAAAAAGAAATATTTCTTTTCCTCCATGTACATTCAACATTCGCTGCTTTATTTATGTCCAACGGCTTATGTGTTTCAAAGCTGCATTTGAAACTTGTGAATTAGCCACACTAACATGTGAAGGACAGTTTCCTGATGGTGGGAAAGAGATTAAAAGAATGACACTCTCAAGATTTAAGTGGTGCTGCAGGGTACAAAGCTCCATAAGAGAGTTTGAACATGTCAGAAGTGTCAGGTGCTTTATATTCATGGACAATTTCACAAAGGAATTGATCCTACTCTCCTTACATTATGAAAGGCACCGGGAATTACATGGTTACGAGTTTAAAGACTGTACAATCCGGCCTGTCGTGTTGTCTACTAGGGAGCACTTTGTGTTGAAATGTTTTAAGGCAAACATTCTTGTAGGTATTTGCTATTAAATTGTTTTATAAAGGCCACATTGAGATTTTGGTCAAGTGCCATAATGGTCTTGAAGTACTGAAAATTTGCATCAAAGCCTTAGGGCAAAATGCTAAGCTGATATAAGTTAAAAATTCTGTTTCAGGATTTAACTCTGGTTAATTAAGTGGAATTGGCATAATGGAAAGAAAAAGATTTACCACTCAGCTATATAAACCTGTTTCAGGGAAATAACTGTTGCACTTCTTTTCTTCTTAATATTTTTTCACAAATTTATATGCAGTATTTTGTTCCATTACAATCAAAAGCAAGCTGGTTATCCTATACACTAACACAGAAAATTACAGATGGGTTTCTAGAATCTTTTGCTTTTAAATTCGTGTTTGTAACACTTGCAGATCTTCTGAAGAAATGTGTAGATTATTAAAAGTTATGAGTTATTCCAGGTTAGAGCTTATTTACTATCTCTAAGTGAAGTTGTTCCACTTTGTATGGAACACCACACCAGCAACTCTAGATGTTACATCACTAAAAATTTGTTTTTTCTCTTTGTGATTAATCTGTCCCTAAATGGAATAGTTTCAAACAAAAGAGCTGAGACACCCTGTCCACATACAGCTTCACCTTCTAAACTGGCATTGAGTAGTATGAATTTGGAAATGAGGAGTATGAATAATCCCGAGAAATAAAGGGATTTGAGATTGGGCCTTAGACCAATCAGAACTGATCTAAGAGATTATATTTTTCTTCCCTGCTGTGTTTTATTTGGAGATAAGCACTATATGCTTATCTAGTACGATGCCTCTCTTCTCTGCAGAGTCCAAAATAACATATCTAGATCTACCCCATGCGCTGCCTAAGACATCTGAGACTTTCTCTGTCAGCTCTTCAAGCTCAAAGACACAAGCCACCTGTGGCCTGGAAGCTATAGATCCATTTTATCATGGCTCTGTTCCCAGACTAAAACATATTGCCTCAGCAGAGCAGTGTTAATGCCTAGATGGCTTCTGGACTGCAGTTGGTAAACATGGTCAGTTGCAGTATGGGAAGCATAAAATCACTTTCCTATGTGTTTCATTGAGACGTACCTCACTTTGCAAATCTTTCTGCTATTTAGGCTAATGGAGTTCTTCAGTTCTGTCAAAACGTCGACAGTGCTCAACATGTGAAGCAGTAGTGGGCAGGCATCCCTGGGAATCATCTGCTGAAAACTCTAACACCTGGAGAAATTTGGTCTTCCCCATGCATAGGAAAGGCTTAGAGTGACAGGTAAGTACTTAGGACAAGAGTATCTTTACCTCCTTTGTGCATCTAGTCCACAGTCTTGTGAATCAGTCAGGTAACATTAGATTAAAGGCGTATTAATGTGCTATAACCTTGAATAGCATTTAGACTAAATAACCTGTTTATACAGTATATAAATGAGTGTATTTTGCTCAGACTAATTAGGATATTAATAACATAAATTTATAGAAAATGTCAAACTGTTAGACAAAACAAACCCAGTTTTATTTCCATCCAGTTTATGCACAACTAATGCAATACACTTGAGAGACTACATATGGTAGAAATGCTCTTGTTTTTCAGAATCTTCCTAGACAAGACAAGCTGACCTTTCCAATACACTGTTGGAGTAATTCTGAATACAGAGTCAGTTGAGAGGGAAGATATATTTGCTTTTGATTAGAAAAAAACAAAATAAAACAAAAACATTAAGCCAATACACAAATTAAATGTTTCTTTTTTCTTGTTGCCTTGGACAGTTCTATTGAATATTCTGGGATTCTAATTGCAAGTTTTAGGTTCAAACCTGTCAGCGACCAAATTAAGCAGCACTTCATTTGTTCGCAATTCAGATAGTGAATGAAAGCAAAGTACAATGCTTGATACTTGAATGACAATGTTAGTGATAGCAGCTCACAAACATTTCATATATATATCTTAGATTACTGCTGGAATGTTGCAGTCCGGATAAATATTATGAATGGTAGCAAACACTCTCAGTACATTAGTCTAGATAAGACAAGACTGCAGGGGGATCTCATTAATATTTACAAATATCTAAATGGTGGATGTCAGGGGACTGGAGCATCTCTTTTTTCTATTGTATGTAGTGACAGGACAAGGGGTAATGGGATGAAGCTGGAACACAGAAAGTTCCATTTCAATATAAGAAAAAACTATTTTACTGTGAGGGTGACGGAGGCCTGGCACAGGCTGCCCAGGGAGGGTATGGAGTCTCCTTCCTTGGAGGTCTTCAAGATCCATCCGGACGTGTTCTTATGCAACCTGATCTAGGTGGAACTGCTTCTGCAGGGGGGTTGGACTAGATGACCTCTAAAGGTCCCTTCCAACGCCTACCGTTCTGTGATTCTATGATTAAATTAACCAGATAGCAATGAAACAAATCACAAAAGTATAGGATTTTATTTGGTAACAACAGTGTAGAATGATTGCAATTTCGATGAGTATCAGAAAATCTCAGATGTCTGAGTAGACAACATTAGTAATCGAAGATGTGCACATGTCATTTTTAGTGCTATGTGTGAGAAAAATAACCCAACAGACTAATGGCTGCTACACCATGATTGATATGTTAGCACTTGCTTTCATTATCATTTTGCTATTTGGAATAACCTCTAAGTATGTCATTGCAAAAAAATCAGACAATTTATTCATCATGTATGATGAAACATGCAGATCAAATGGGTCAGAAGGATTAAATGTTTTAAACCAGATATTTTTAAATAACTATGCATACACAAACACTACTTGGGCAACACAATAAATATCTGAAAATTCACTGATTAGATTACTCAGTGGAACTCACTGTTTTTTTCCATATTTTTCTACATTCATATGTGTAATAAATGCAACATATTTGCACATACTATCTGAAATAGATACAGCATAGGTTCTCAAACAATATTTATCTTTGTTTTAGTGTGTTCTCCCATCCAAGATAAGTTGTGTTTTTCCTCACACTACTGAGAAGAAAATCTTACTATTCATAATAATTTTTCCTTCCCTGAGTATAAAATGTTTAAAATTATAAATTAAATGTAAAATTAAATGTCAAAATATGACTAATCAGCTGACACCAAAACCTGACAAGCTGCCATCAATATAGTGGACCAAAACTTGGTTATGTGAAGATACTCAAGACATACCATTAAACTAAATCTATGTAAGTGAATCAGATTTTGATCCAAGCTCAGTACCACTAACATAAAAATGTTTTAAGAGGAAGATTAGTACTATTTTAGACTCCCACAGGTATCTGATATGCATTGGGCTAGCAAATAGGAAAGAGGACCCATAAGAAACCTCATATTTCTGGATTTGCAACCAGGTGGGATGACCAAAGTCATCTAGAATGGTGCAAGTTTCCAATCTGTGAGTCACCTCCTTTATCGCCTGGAAGAAGAATCATGCTTGAACATATCACTATAGAAACACCTATATCTCAGTATTTAAGATATTGCTCAAAATTCTTCATTAATATTGATGAAATAAAAATTGAAAAGGTAGACAGATTATGTCAGTTGCTTTTATGTTAAAAATGCAGGTTTGGTAAAATATAATTTGAAAAACAAATGGGAAACATACAGACAAAATCTGTACCAATTGTTTTTCTCTTCAGCAGAAAAGAAAATTCACACAGTCACTCTGAGAGCTCTTTTTAAGCATTGGTGCTTTCTTCTTTCCTCATAAGTGGAAAAGGATGAATATTTTGCTGTCCCTGTTCATACACACACATTAAAACATACTTTAATCAGGAAACTTTAAATCAGTTTGCAATTAGATTAACTATAATTTGTCACTGCCTGCATTTGAGTCTCTATCATAATCTCTTATTTTATTTTAATAATCCTGAATTATAGATGTGCTGCAACTAATACAAATACTGTGACTTTATCTGCCAGTCAGATGTAACTGCAACCAGCCAGTGTCCTTCCATCAGCATATACCCAAACATAATAATATAGCTTAATTTCCACTGGCATGTCACCACTGCTACTCTACTGTCATAATTCTCTCATACTAGTGGTCAAGTTTCTGGACTACAGACTGTTTCATCCTAGCCAAATAAGATTAATTCTATATAAACATTTGAGGATACAAATATACTTCCAACATTTTATCAAACTAACCAAAATCTACTTACATATCTGGTCCCAGTGATTTGACTACTGGACTTTGAAATACTAAAATTGTTGAGTTTACTGGCAGACTAAGGTAAGTATGACAATAGCTTTGCAGGAGATCAGTAGATAGGATGGAAAATAAACTGTTTCCCAGACTCAGGAACATAACTCTATGTGAGATTGTTTAGAGAATAGAACTACAACTCTGGACAAAACACAGGCCACATTACATAATAGAAATCAAACAAAGTGCTTAAAAGTGTGGAAGAAGGTCCTGGGGCAGCTGACAGCAGTTTCTCCTTCCTGCCATTACTCCCCACATTGCCTCTATGGGTTGGCATTTTGGTCTAGGAAGAGACCATGGCCAGAAAATCTTGGGAAAACCTGTGATCTCATCAGCTTGCACTTAGGTAAGGGAATGTAATTGCACTCACTGCTTAGCTCAAATTTCTGCTGCAGATTAGGAAGAGGAATTGGAGGAGCTTGTGGGAAAAATTGGGAAGAGGACTTGGTCCAGGGAAGAGAGCAGGACATCTGTTTCCAGGCCTCTGGGGAGACAGATAAGGAATGAGCCCAATGTGTGCAAAAGTTTAACCTTATCTGTCTTCTATATTTCTTATGTAATCAAAATGAGCTCTGCAATAGCACGTGTAATCTTGAATGTCTTATTAACCAAAACAGAGATATTGCTTGCCAACGGTGTTTTTCCAAATTCCCTCAGCTCAACTTTGCACCATCTGTCTTTAAATCACAAATATACTAATAACATTCATCCTTTCAAGTTCTAATTGCCCAGGCTCACTGAACTCTGTGTTTTCTTTAATTATTTTTTGACATTGTCACCCACTCATCAGCTGCTGTTGTTGGACTATTGCACAGAAAATAAAGATATTTAAATGAAATCAATGCACAGTTCATCGGACTCATAAACACACACACAGACTTTTTTTATATAACACATGGTATTGATTCCACATTGTTTTGAGTAACCCTCAGATCATAGACTCGGCTCAAATCCACTGCACAGACTAAGTGCAGTGAATGAGATAAACTCTGCAAGATTTTGTTGGTGATAAGAGCTGTTGAGAGTAGAATTTCATTCAGAAGCAATGGCTTTTAGGTCATGGTATCTATTTTTTTTTTTTTTAATGGGAGTGTTCCCTACTATATAGATTTCTAAGTATTTCTTTAATTAACATTTAAATATTGAAGCAACAAGGCTTCCACTGTATTTCCTGGGAAATTGTTCTACATAAATGTCTACAAAATGAAAACTTGAATGAACTTAGTTCATTGTTTTCTTTTAGTTTTTATGTTTGTCTTCATTCCTCAATTCGAAACAAACAATGCTCATACAAATGTTGAAAAATACAGGAGGCATCTGTATCATTCAATGGTTTTAACACCATGTTGTTTTTTTAAAACACTTCACCATCTTCTGTAGCTCCAAACCAACTTCTAAACAGAGAAGAAAAGCAGGAAAAGTGAGGCTGAAGAATGCCAAAAAGAGTAAATCCATTTGGCTTGTTTATACCTTCCTGTCAATACTTCTAGGGCAAGATTTAGCACTAGACTCTTCCTAGAAAGTCTGCTTCTGATATAATAATATTTCCTATGCAGGTATTTGTGTAGGGATCTGCGTAGGATAGGAGAAAGAAAGTAGTTATCCTAAAGCAGAAAGGATGCAGACCAAATAGAGAAATTGAGAAGTTAAAAGAAGACTGAAATAAAAGGCCAAAAGAAAGACTGGCCTTAGCAGAATATACTCAGACATTATATTCACCCCCTGTGGAAAAACACACCTTGCTGGCTCCTCATTCTCAGTGAAACAAGTGTGTCTTTTTTAGTAAATGTACTCTTCTCTATCATAGTGTCAGCAAAAAGACAGCTAAAAAAAAACATAAAAGGAAGAGTAAACTCAGTGTAATCCTACTTTTCAAGCAATACTCCTTTCACCTAGTAATATTGCTATTTCAGACATCTTCCCCAGTCCATACATTTGCTTTTGATGGTGAATACAACTTATTCTGCAAAAAGCACTACCAAAACTGCTGGTATGTGTTCTTCTGCTGTTCTCCATAGCTAATATTTTCAAATAGCTTTAGAAATTTTCATAACCAAAACCCTACATCAGTCACATAGAAAAGACCTATTTAGTATATCCTGTTGTACACACTAGTGACACAATATTAAAGACAACAAATGAAATAATTTATGTGTAAACACCCATAGGAGACACATAAAATGAAAGACAGACTGTTGCCTCACATGTGTGATAGTCTGCTCAGATTTACTGTATTTGTTTTAACTGTTACTTTATGCCTTTGTAATCTTTTAAAAAGAGTACCTTTTCCCAGAAAGAAAAATTTAAATATCCATGCTTATCATATTTTTAAAAATTACTGTTGTTCTATTTTCATTTTACTAACTTATTCTATGCTCAAACGTTTATTGTATTATAATTAATCCCTTGAGGAATAAGTAAGGCCTAAAGCACTTAGGCAGGTTTCAGATTTCTATCCTTGCCAAAGTAATTGGAAAAATATTAATTTAAAGCCTGTTTTCCATGCTTGAATTAAAAGAAAAGACGATCAATGACTCATGGTTCAAATTAGTCATGAGATATATACACACTACACTCTGTATCAAAGACTGTGTCTATAGAGTGTCTATACTTTTTTCCTCCGTAGAAAATTTAAAATACATATATTATTTTCGAATTATTCAGTTTCATTCTGAAAGCTACAGAATTGGATTCAAAACCATTTATCCTCAAAGTCAAAAGAATCTCAGTCTTTAAACATCACAGACTAGAACGCTTTTCAGTGTCAGTTTTTCCTGTTCTCAACAGCTAATTAGAGTTTAGTTGTTCTGGGCCTCCCTGACCTGGCCAGAACACTTTCACATGCCTTTCAGGAAAGGTCTGATTTGACACGGTCCTACATAAGCCCTAGGAAAGTGCCGAATTAACACAAAACTTCTTCCCTCACCTCACTTTTCCAAACTTCATAGTTGAGATTCAGGTTTACACTTTTGAAATTTGTCAGAGAAAATGGTCCTTCCACCATTAGTCTTCTTAAAGAACTTCAAAGAAGACAAGAGCGCTTTATAAACAAAGCTGGCATTACCAGCTCTGCAAATCTCTTTCCATCAGACAAAATCATTATGACAAAAGCACATTTTTTTCCTTCTGTATAACATGTTGGTCTATAGAGATTTCTCTTTCGAATATTGTTAATGGTACTGAAAACAAATTCTGTATCAGTTCTAAAACATAATGTGAACTGAAAGGTTAAAGTTATGTTGTTTCCTCTTCTGCCTAGTAGTTGAAACAAAGCTCAGGTACCAGGAATTCATATCAAGCTTGAGTACTTCTGTCTTTTAGATAGAATTAGAAATTTCTAGCTCAGACTAGAGACAAGAAAATCACTGCAAAGAAGAAAAAACAATTTTTACTCATGAAAAAAAAGTAGTAATGGTCTAAAATGAAATATGTCAAAAACCCCAAGGAGAGATGTGATGTCGAGGATGTTATTTACCAATGTTCTCTCTCCTTCTTCCCTCTCCCCCTTTGTGCAGTGTGACATGGGAGATGGCTCAGTTGTGTGAGAAGAGCATTTGCAGGTCTCCATTGTCACTAATCCATACAGTGACACCCAGTTCTGCAGAAATAAGAGCTTCAGACAGTCTCCATCTTGAGAGCTGGAGTTCAAGTTTTTCATATCTATATTTTTACCTATGCAGGGTTCAATCTTCATTTCCCGCGAAGCATCATGCTTTTCTTCCTCAGTGAAATTCATCATAGAAAGCTATATGCTCAAACTTTAAATAAATGGCTTGGGTTTTTCCCTAGACTATTTACATATTTTAAAAACATGTTTTTATAATAGGAGTTTCTAAACTCCTCCCAAAGTACGTTTTTTTAAAATGTTAACTGAGTAAAAATTCAAGTAGTATGAGTCATTGTTGCTTTGCAGCAAATTTCCTGATACCTCTTGAGTGAAGTCATGAAGACACACAACTAACCTACCTCATATCTTTAGGCAGAGGATGTAATAAGCCAATCTCCTCACACTTCCTTTAAAACAAATAGAGAGAAACCGTACTCTAAAACAACATTCAGTAGAACTTACCTTTCTCCCTTTACCACTAAGAGAACCTAAGGTAGGGATCAAAGGTTAGGAAGTAGAAAAACTTCCCATAGACTTCCTACAAAGCAGTGTTGAAGCAAAGGGCTGAAGAACTGGATTTAATTAAAAAAACGTCAAAAGTAAACAACCAGCAACCCCAAACACATATACACACACTGAGGAGAGTGACTTAGACACTACCCTGCATCTGCAACCCAAAAACACAAGCTCTTACTTGGAGTCAGAATTTGCCACCAGACTATTTTTGACACTTATTTCCTCCTCCATTTTTCCTCGTGATGCCAGTAATTTCTCATTGTTTTGTATGCATCACTACCAGGATTTTTCTATCCCGTTTTTTCAATTTGAGAGAATAGCATTTTCATTTCAAACTTCCTACTGAATTTTAATAGAAAAAACAAGCTTCTCCAGCTGGAGTACAAGTGCAGATTGTGTTTTTATGTGGACCTATGGAACGTCTCCACCTCTTCCCTTCTTTTATTACATAAGGAAATCAGACAAATTTATTCTTACCTTAGATAGAATACATTCATCCCTAAACATCCTGGGAGTAAACTCACCAGCTCCAGTAATGCTGTTACTTAGAGAACATTTATTATATACCTCTGCATATAGAATTTGAAGCACTGTTTTTGAAGATAGAAATCTAAATGAAAGAAGCACTGCTAAAATTATTTTGCCAGACTCATTAATCAATTTCAGGCAAAGCGGTCAGTGACAAAACTAAGTGCTGCAAGAATTTGCATCTTTCCCATGATGGGCAGCATTAGGTGACACTAATGAAAGTTTATCCTAAACCATCTAGGGACTTTGGAAACTGAAATTTTAGTGTCTTGCTTACTGTCATTGGGAATTATTCAAAAAGTAACATGTAAAAGAACAGGATAAAACCACTCAAATTGCATAAGCTTTTTATTTCTGTAACCCAGAGCACAGGACAAATACGTTGTGATTTTAAAGATTGTCTTATAGTTAGAGATAAATAGATAAAACAGATAAAATAAAGGATACAGAGCAGTATAAATACAAGAAATAAGTGCTACCAGTTCTTTTTCACAAGAATGCAGACGATTTTCCAGTAAATTTATTACAAAAGAATTAGCTTCCTTTCGAGCACCCACAACATGGACTCACAATGATTTCTAGGTATACTGTCACATTAAATAGATTTTCAGACCATATTAGGTACCTTTTTGATACTAAACAGTAACTCTCCTACACAGATATAGGACCCGTTTCTCCTAAACTTGATTAAAGATATCTGGAGACAAAGTCTAGCGTGTTATGTTCTGTCTAGTATACAAGTTAATTTCCTAAACTTCCTTAACCTCTTCAAAGCAGACTTTAATGTTTCCACCTCTGCTAAGATGTAGCAGGAAAGTACTCTGAGTTTAATTGATAAGTCCAGACTATTTGAAAGATAAGTGGTGCCTGATGACAGAATTTTATGTAGAAATATCAACCAAAATGTTTAGCATTGACTCATCACAACAAAAGAAAATCCTTCCTCCAAAAATAAGGAGGAATAGCTAAGCAAATACAAGACTTCAGGTTAACTGCTATATATTCCTTCTAGCAGCTCACTAGATTTTCATTGATCTATTCTGAGAAAACAATTTACATCATATGAAGTCTCAGTAGCAAAAGGCCAGTGGGGATCCTTACATGCGAGTATCACGGAGCAGTGTGTTCAGACAGTACTGATTGGCAATAGCACACAAGAAGACACAAGTACAACAGAAAACAGATTCTGCACAACTTACCAAAAGAGATGTGTGGAACCACTCATATATTACATTCATGTTGTTTAATGGTATGCTAAAATCCAGATTATGCTACTGTTTTCAAACTGTCTACCTGTTCTTGCAGTTTTCTAACATTTGAGAATATTCTTCATAGGTCAATCTAGTCAATCCTGATGATCCAGAGCACTGGAGTAACTTTGGCAACTAGAGTAATTTGTTTTCAAATCGTGTTTGTGCTACAAAATAGAGCATTTTCCTGAGCGATGATCTATATAATTATCCTTAAGATCAAAGCATCACGATACATATGTTGCTATTGCAGAATAGGTCTGGCACAGTGAAGATTGTGGACAAGTGCTACTGAGTGCCAGATGGCACAAATGTGATATTCTTCTTCTGCACATCACCGTAGCTTCACATTCTTTGAAGACAGAAATCTACACTACCGATGATAGAAATCACACTGCCGATGTTAGTGCAAATCTGCACCCTGCAGCCATAAGGCTCTTGTGAACATAGCCTTCATGTCTGTCCACATGTTTTATATCAGCTGATCCTTGTCATAATTCAGATATACAAAGGATATATGGTGCAGATCTCTGGCATGCAGGGACTCGGATTTGGCCAAGTGGGAAATAGGCCATGCAGGACACAGAGAGGAGGTCACTTTCATCATAAGCCAAAGCTGTGGGAACTGTTTTAGACATTAGCGGACCTTTATGTAGAAGTAGTTCAGCATGGAAGAAGATGCATAGCCTATTCTATGACAGCCAAAGTAAATAGTGCTAGCAGGACTCCCTTATTTATCTCTTTTCATACTAGACATCAGAAACATTTGTGCATGTGATGCCGACAATGCAGTGAGTAAAATACCCCCTTGCTATTCATTGGCAATGCAGTAATGTTTCCAGTGATCCTCTCCTGCAGTGACTAGTTAGGCTAAAGACTGCTATATATTCCATTTTCAGGTATGTCATATTAGGGGAAGGCAGGTAGAGAAGGAAAAAAGTCAGAAAACTCTTTTAAAATGCAAGAAAAGATTATTTTTTTAATATTATTTGCTCAACATTTTTTAACCGTAGCATGGTTTTCATCCTCAGACAATGCAATGTCACAGTACATCAAGAATTCCTGGGTATTTTGTAGTTTGTATCACTCTGGCAAGACATTGCCATTTCCATTTCTCTCTCCACAGCAAACTTTACAGGGTTCACATAGATGCTCATAATCCATCACAAGACATACACATCAAGCACAGCATTAGAATATTGTTGGGAAAGCATGTACATGTTTTGAGTATTTTTAAATGAAAAAGAAACATTCACTGTGTTCTGTCAACTTCAGAAAAAATTGTTATATAGAACAATTGTTTCCTCTACCTGATCTTCACTCACATACACAAGCCACTAAAAGGGAAAGTCAAAACTATATGATATATCATTGCTTGTTGACTCAATCATGTAACAGGGATATTTGGTTTGCTCATGTCTGTTATGTGCCTGGAACAAAACTGTCAAGAAAGAGCCTTAAGAGTTTATGGGATAGGGCAAGTGAAGTGTCAATCAACATAGATTTATTCTTCATCCTGAAAAAATGAAGTGGTTTCCAATAGAGGTTCCTTTGTATCTGAATTTTCAGATACATCAAGGTTATTTGTGTGGTACAAGTACAGCATCAATAAAACTGTACTTTTAAATAAATAAATAAAACATTTTCCTGTGGTAAAAGGCAGGCCCATGATATTTTACAGGACTACCTAATTATAGAGTACAGCCGTTGCCAGTCTCCTCCTGAAGTCCTATTAAGAAATAAGTAGAGTGAAAAGCGTAGGGTTTAAGCCCAGAAAGGATCATTATGTTATCCAGCATTTTATGAGCTGCAGGCCAGGACATCTTAATATGTTTAACTACTTACTAAGCTTAATAATTTATGAGTTAACCTAGTGAATTTCTTAGAAAACTCAATCTTTCCTGATATTTCCAGAGAATCTAACATACCTCAATAGAATAACTTTTTGCACAGATGATTAGTGATTTAAGGCCATTCCAAATTTGAATCTGCATAACAACAGCTTCCAGCTTTTTTTCTTTATTGTACGTCCCCATACAAATTTATGAAGTCCCTTTGAGCCTTTCCCTTGGGAAAGTAATTAAATGTGGAAATCTATTCATTACTTGGTAGCCTTTAAAAATCAACTAGGCCGACTGAGTTCTTTAATTCTGTTATTTGAAAATATCCTTTTCAATTCCCAGACATTTGTATTCATTCCCTGGTCTCTCTTCACTTATGCAACAAATCTACATACCTTGGAGCCATACAATAAAATACAGATATAGAGCTATAAAGATAAGATAAACACTATGATGCAACATATTACAAAGGTATTGCCACTTTTGTCTCTCAGTAAAAAGGTTCTTAGCACACCTAATAGGAACCTATAACTCTTCTACAAATTTTCAGGATACATATATATTTCTGCGTATATATGGTCTGTATTCCACATTTCTAGACATGTAGCCTTAGTTTTGCAAATATTAAAGCAATATTAAAGTAAGTCTGTCATGTAGCCTTAGTTTTGTAAATATTAAAGCAATATTAAAGTAGATCTGTCATAAATCAGTCTGGTCATCAAATAACACATATGATTATCACATTTTTGTGATTACTTAATGTGACTCTTACTAGCCATAACTTTATACTTCCAAATCATAAATCAAATATATTTCATATGCTTTAAAAGAATGCATTTCCTTACCCCCCCTTTCAACAACTCCCCCAAGTAATAACAAATTGTCACTGATAATTCCTTTAAGATGTCTGTTACCTTTTGGTAACTTTTCTGAATGTCCCTTTGGATTCTACACAGACAACATATAAAACAGATATAGAATGAAATTAAAATGGGAGAACATTACATGTTCCTTTCTTCAAGAACAGCTCCTTGAATTCATCCAATCTAGAAAATACAATTCCTATGGACAGATTTGTCTAGAATGTGAAGGGAAAAAAAACCAACCAACCAAACAACGGTTGGTGTCCTTACTTCATGTTGTGCTCCTATTGTAGTCATTGTCAGTCAGCATCTGATAATTTGTGAGGCAAAAAAGTGAAAAGACATGCTCTCCCACTTCTAATTTTCTATTAAAGAAGATTTTGTTAAAAAAAAAATGCACTTCTCTTCTTACTCATAAAAGGGAGATGGTAGAAAGGTAGAGAGCATTTATTTTTATCAAAGACTACAGTCACAGAAACAGTGCAGCCTGATACCAGAATGCACTTCCCTAGACATTTGGTGGGATTGGAATACCCTGGTTAAAAGCTGTGATGTTACTGACTTTGTTGTGACTAGGCAAGTCTCATTCTCTTACCATTCTCCAGGTTTCTTCTTTCCTATGTTTAGATGTCCAAAGATAAAATAAATTAATCTCACTTTTATCAGTGAGGGAGAGTGCTAAATCTTGTAGAGAGTGAATCAAGTCTCAAAGGTCAGCTCCAAATTCTTTCTGTTACCATTGCATTTTCTTTAGTTAACAAGAATTCTATTTAGAAATGACAGATTTATCATACACACTGCTTCTTCTATTGCAAGTTTTGACTAGATCTCATCTTCCTTGAGATATTTTGTAAATATCACGTTGCAAGCTATTATTAGACCTTATATTGATTTAAAAATAAAAATTCCACATGACAAAATTATTATCGTACATGTGTCTCCTTTGGCTCAAAACTAGCAATCATCATGATGAAGTAGACATAAGTTATGATATTTCCATGGAGGAAAGAATACTGGACCATTGAGAGAATGTTATAATCCAGCTGTAGCAATAATTCCAAGTAGCTTTCAAGCAGTGAAGTCTTAATAAACTTAAACACTTGTATAAGCCAGATTTATTGAAGCAGCTTCACATATTGTGGTTCTGGTTTAGGGTTTTCTACTCTGGGCAGAGTACCAACTGGAAAAATGCCTTGGAATATGCAGTCCCTAGTCCACCAGACAGTCTACCAAAAAACATCACTAGCTTTTCCTCTGCTCTTCCCTGTCACCTCACCACAAGTATTACCAACTTTAAATAATAACTTTGTTCACCATTTTATGCTGAAAAAGTTGAAACTAAAACAAACCAAAGAGAGGATGCAGGTTAGAGTTTACAGGTGAGACAGTAAGTTTCTGACAGCTCCTATGTTGGCTTGCACTGAATATCTGGAAAAGCTATGACATGTCTTGTTTATTTTTCTTTTTAATTGGGAAACAGATAATTATGCCCCAAATTTTGTATACGCATACTTATGATACATTTTGTCACTCATTCATGCCATATTGGACTCTCCTCAGTTTAGTTAAATATAATTTGCCCTATGTTTTTCCCCTCAGAGCTCTAGTATGGCTTCTATTTAGATTTTACACCTTAGCCATCTCCAGGAGCTTTTGGCATTTCCATAATTACTTGTTCTAACAAGGATATAGGTTTCTTTCCTCATTTTGGACTTATTCAGAGAAATTTGTTCCATTTCCATCTGCATTCAATTTCTGTTTACAAATTTAGAGGCATATATTTTAATTTTGGAAATTCTAAGCATTATTCTCACCTTTCAGACATAAACCGGTCTGGAATTCATCTCTGTTCTTTCCAATAGTAGTTTACACATACAAAAACAAAGCTTATTTCTCTTTCAAAGCACATTAGTCTTCACCATACTGGGAGGTCTCCAGGATGTCTTGAGATCAGGGAGATTCTAGCTCTGTTTTACTCTAATAAACTAGAAGTTGTGCCTGAAATACACTGCTTTGCCTCATGCTAATTAGACTCTGAGTTCCTTGCTTCTTCTCCAAAAATCGGTATAGTGATGAAAAGATAAAGAGTGTGAGTTAATCAGTGTTTCTTGGATGATAATTAAAATTGAAAATGAAATTCTCTCAGATGGTTACTGTTAGTGATGTCTTCAATTCTAATGAAAAATTACTAGAAAAGTTTCTTAATCCAAAGCCTTCTTTGTGAAAAGCACTGACATTGACTTTCCATTACACTTGTACTGGGTCTGAAGAACTGCTATCCATCCCGGCACAAAGATATCAGATAGTGGAGAACCAGCTAGTTCACTCAGAAGTCTGGTACGCAGTTTTAGGTCACCCTCCAGACACCAATCTGTGTATAGATTAACTGAAAGAATATCGTGGTTACACTAATTTTTTGGGGGAAAATACAACATAACTCCATAATGTGACAAAATCCAGTCTCTCCAAGTACCGTTTAGCCCCATGCAAACTTTTAAACACATTGTTTTTATTCAGCTGTCAACTAAATGTAAGCCAGTGATTTATGTGCTGTGACATCCTGCTCTGTATCCTGAGTCTGTGAGTCATTTGACATGTTCAAATCTTTAGTGTTCAGAAATAGTGTTTTTATACATTGTGACTGAATGTCACCTGTAAATACACCATGGTCCTGAGCAGTGTGCCCTGGCAACTGCCCAATTACTGTAAGAGAGGAACAAGTTAATCCCAGGTTGTGAAAAGATTAACTCTTCAAGAGCAGGTGATATTTAAGACTCTTTTACTCCCATTTTACACACTTCAATATCCGATGTCAGCACTTTCATTTATTGCTTTTCTTTGTGACATAGGAAAGGGAGAAATCACTTAAGACACAATTTAGCTACTATAGGAAGGCATTTTACAACCTTTTCATTTATAAACACACTGAGTCACGTCATAAAAATGTTAAAAACTGCCATTAGAAGGCTGTTTCAGAATCTGCCAGTAATATTAATTTGGGCCTTAGACTTTCTAAACATCGTACTGAAGTTTCTCCACAGCCAGTTCCTATATGGTACATCACCATACAGAGTTTTCATACAGTGCATTGTGCCAAGGAGCTACTGATTTACACTGCATGAAAATTCCAGTAAAGATCATGTGTGACATGACAACAGTGAGATACATTTTCAGAAGTGAAAGTTCAATCTACTAAACTCATTGCTCTGTCTTTAAAATGTCTTCACCTACTCAGTCCAGAAAACCTCAACAGATAACAAAAGTTCTTCGAGTTGCAGTTCAAATTGTACAGTGCTATCCACAAGATAATAAGCCCTAAATGACTGTAGAATTAAAGGGTATTTTTGAATGCACATTTTAAAAAAAGCAATGCTAAATTTAAGTTCTACTGTCTGTAGGAGAAAGGGTTCTCAGAGGATGAAAAAAGTGATTACCAAAGAGCTTCCTCCTTTTTATAGAACAGATTTAAGTGCTGTTCTGCATCTTCTGAAGAAAACAGAAAAAAACAGTTCCACTCCAAATTTCAAAATTTTCAGTGCCACCATATTACTGGAATAAACACAAGTAAAGAATAATAAGGAGTGCAGTTCAAAACACTCTAGAGAAGATACATCCAGTGTAGTAGAAGAGACTCCATTTTCTCCCTTGTTACACTCAGTCGAAAGTGGCAGTTTGGCTCTGGTTTTACTAATAAGAGATATAAACCCCAAAACTTACAATAAATTAGATATAATTGATGCAAGTTAGGAACTTTCCTTTCTGAATAGATTAATTCATGATGTTTGTGATATATTTTCTTATAACTTCCTACAAAGTATCTATTAGTCCTGCTGAAAACTCCAGGAAGCATATTGTGATTTCCTCTAGCTATCTAGTATATTTGGCTCCAATTTCTAATCCCCAAAATTGGATAAAAGAATACTTGGGACATACTTGCACATCTCAGCAAGTTGAATATATTTTTTTAATATCACAGGCTAAGATTATGTAGGCACATAATTAGAAGGTAAAATCCCAGCTAAAGTGGCTTTAGAGGTAAAGGGTAATAAGAAAAGTTTCTATAAATACATTAACAATAAAAGAAAGATCAGGGAGAATCTCCATCCAGAAGGAAATTTGGTAATATGAGGATAAGGCTGAGGTGTTTAATGCCTTCTTTGCCTCAGTCTTTAGTAATAGCAGCACTTCCACTGGGTAATGTCAGACTCTCAAGCCAAGAGACAGGGGCAAGGAGCAAATTGTACCCTGTACAATTCAGGAGGAGATGGTCAGTGACCTGCTGCTCCACATTGATGTGTACAAATCTATGGGGCTGGATGGGGTACCTCCTAGAGTGCTAAAGGAACTGGCAGGGGTGCTTGCCAAGCCGCTGTCCATCATTTATCAGTAGATCCTGGCTGATTGGGGAGGTCCTATCTGATTGGAAGTCAGTCAATATAACACCCACACATAAGAAGGGACAGAAGGATGATCTGGGAAACTATAGGCCTGTCAGTTTGACTTCAGTGCCTAGGAAGCTGATGGAGCAGATCATCCTCAGTTCTATTATGCACCGCACGCAGGACAACCAGGTGATCAGGCCCAGTTAGCATGGGTTTATCAAGAGCAGGTCTTGTTTAACAAACCTGATCTCCTTCTATGACAGAGTGACCCGCTTGTTGGATGAAGGAAAGGCTGTGGATGTTGTCTATCTTGACCTTAGTAAGGCATTTGACACTGATTCCCACAGTGTTCTCTTAGAGAAATTAGCTGTTCTTGGCTTGAATGGGCAGACACTTTCCTGGGTGAAAAAGTGGTTAGATCATCTGGTCCAATGAGTTGTGGTCAATGGAGTTAAATCCAGTTGGTCATGAGTGGTGTCCCCCAGGGCTCAGTACTGGGGCCACTCCTGTTTAACATCTTCATTAATGATCTGGATGAGGGGATAGAGGACATCCTTAGTAAATTTGTAGATGACACCAAGCTGGATGGAAGTGTTGATCTGCTTAAGGATAGGGAGGCTTTACAGAGTGATCTAGATATGCTGGATGGCTGGGCCAAGGGCAATTCCATGAGTTTCAATAAGGCCAAGTGCCAGGTCCTGCACTTGAGCCACAGCAACCCCCAGAAGTGCTACAGGCTTGGGGAGGAGTGGCTGGAAAGCTGCCATGCAGAGAGGGACCCGGGAGTGTTGGTTGACACAGCTGAACATGAGCCAGCTGTGTGCCCAGGTGGCCAAGAAGGCCAATGGCATCCTGGTCTGTATCAGGAACATTGTTGTCAGCAGTGGAAGGGAGGTAATATTTCCCCTGTACTCAGCTTTGGTGAGCCTGCACCTCGAATAGTGTGTCTAGTTTTGGGCCTGTCTCTACAAGAAGGACTTTAAGGTGCTGGAGAGGATACAGAGGTGGGCTACCAAGCTAGGAAAGAATTTGGAGCAAGTCTCATAGAAGGAAGGGCCGAGGGATCTGGGGCTGTTTAGCCTGGAGAAAAGAAGGCTCAGGGAGGCCTTATCACTCTACACTGCCTGAAAGGAAGTTGTACCAAGGAGGGGATCAGTCAGTTCTCCCCAGTAACATTCAATAGAACAAGAAGAAACAGCCTCAAGTTGAATCAGGGGAGGCTCAGGTTGGGTATTAGGAGGAAGGTCTTTACTGAAAGAAAAGTTGTCAGGCATTGGAACAGGCCATCCAGGGAAGTGGTGGAGTCACTGTCCCTGGAGGTGTTTAAGAGATGGCTGGCTGTTGCACTTAGGGAAATGGTCTAGTGGTTGATAGGGCTGGGACAAAGGTTGGAATCAATGACCTTAAAGCTCTTCCAGTTGAAAGAATTCTATGATTCTATTATTCTATGATTGTATGATTCTATGAGATAGATAGCAAGATGATCAGCATTCATGGAACTGGATTTGAATATCTTAATCCAGACTGGTTTTTACTTGGAAATAGGTCTTTGAATAGGTTACATCTTTCTATGCCAGTCTGGCACATTTTAAAATAAATTGAGTACTTTACAGTGTCTTTTCAAAATGCTTCCTCTTAAATACCTGCATAAGATAGAGACAGGAATTATCTCTGTACATTGATAAGATAAAGGTAAAAACTATATATTTAATAACACAATAAGGTGCATATACATAACCCAATAGGTAGGTTGGTAAATGTTTATATATGTAGCAGATGGGAGGATGACAATGTGATTTTAAAATATTCCTCCCTATACAGTATTCCCACTAATTTTACTTGTTCTGTGGGGATTTTAAGTGCAGAGAAATTCTCTCACTGTTAATGTTCTTCTATGCATATGTGAAAGCAATTCCTCTCAGAATTTGTAAATAAGTTATTCAGTTGTACTTAGCTGAGCTATTTGGGAAAAGAAAACAGCTAGTAGATTAAAAAAAAATAATCCCTGAAACAAGCTGTCTCATATTTTAATTAGGATGTTATAAAACAGATATTGTCAATTTCACTGCTAAAGCACAGTTTAGATGGAAACAATGAAATATAGGAATGAGGATAGTTTTTGTTTTATTATGACTTGAAATATTCTTCACTGTAAAGTGATGCTGATGGATATGGAAAGAGAAATAGCTACATCAATCTTTCTAAACCAGACATACAGAAGTTCTTAGAGAGAGTTAACTTCCAGAAAAATTTTGAAGCTTTAGGTTTACAATGATTAGGTACAGTTGACAGAGTCATAAAATGGCAGTCAGTCTAGCCTTATAAGGTATAGTAAAAGTTTTACCTATATATCTGTCTGATTTAAATTTTTAGTTTGAGTTATATTCAATAAAAACGTTCAATAAAATGTTTCAATCCTTTAATTAAAAAAAAAAAAAGTAAATCAGACTTCGCTATTAGGCACTATCACTGTAGAAAGTTCCACTGGACACATGTATCAGCTTCTTTATGAGTTTCCAGATGCACCTCTTGAGAAATTCCAGCATTAAATATTTAAATCCATAGAAATATAAATACATAATTGTCCAAATAATAGTTGATAATTTAAATGGAGATGTGCAAAAATGATCACAATAGAAACCCAGCAAAGTGTAATTACACTGTGCATTCTTCTGCTGGATTGATTACTCTCTCTACAGTCTGTGATGTAATGGACAGACACAAGTGCCTCCTTTTAGAGTGTTTTGGTAGAATTACTCATGAGGGATATTTCAGTTTTATCCTTACCAAAGTACATTACTTAGGTTAGGTCAGATACTCTTCATTTCATAAGGGCCAAGCTGACCTCTTTAGTGACATAAATTAACATATCTTTGTATAAAGAGTAGGACAGATTGTTTTAAACTCATTCACTTGTGAACTTAAATAATCTAAATCAATTGAAATTCTATATTGTCCATAAAAAGTACCTATTCTATACTTTGTCTGAATTCCTGTTATGCAACCCTTGGTTAAAAATCCAAGCATCTCAAAGTGATCTTTCATCCTCTATCTTTTTAATGAGCATAGGCTACAAAGACTTTCTGTAAACCCTCTATAATTACCACCTGCTGAGATTATCAGTCTGAGCCCTTCCCTTTCTCTTAAAAGAACACCTATAGCTTTATGGGTGTCTATCTCCAAAAGGCAAAGATGGTAGGAGAAAAGACTTGCATACTACTTCCTGCATGTTATAAAGACTGTTCTCGACGTAGTTCCCACCAGAGTCAGGGAAAGATCACCTGTGGCTCTACTTCTACCCTACACTAGTAGTAGGTTTCTATATGAGATGCAAATTTCCTGACTCTTCACAGGTCAGCAGAATATGGCTGTCCAAGATGAGGTTATGTAGCTCTCAGTAATCCAAATGCTTAGTGCCTGTGTCTCTTTTAGCACCTTGCTTTTTGTCCTATGCTCTGTAGCTACCTACCCCTGCACATGCTATATGTTAGTGTCATACCAGTTTTAGTAGCAGCTTTGATTTTTCCATAGGAATTTCCCTTGCAAGCTATTTCCTTCAAAGCAGTATTCACATTAAATCTTGCCAGTTCCTGATTTCCATAGGTCTTAAAAAAGATCAGAGACATCTTCCATTTCAATGAATTGTTACTTTTTTTCTTGCACAGTCTCACTCCAGGTATCAGGAATGTTACCAAAGAGTTCCAAGTACCAGTTCTACACCATTCCCAGGAAATTAGGCCTACAGTAAGAAATACTGAGGTCCAGAACCCCTGACAGAGAGAATGCCATAGCTGCTGATGCAGGTGACACAAGTAATGCTATAAGCAGTGTAGGCAGAGCTGGTATATATATGCCCTGTTGAATTCCCTACGCAGTCAGCTGCAAGCAGTTGCCACAGATTACCTTCACACTCTATTTTTTAGACATTAGTTCAATCCTATCTCTGCACAGAATGAAAGCGAATGGCAAATTTGGCAGCATGGGTGCTGGACCTATTAGTTTTGAAATTCTGGGTAAGCAAACAGCTCGTCGTACGCTTGGAAAAAAAAACATGCATGGAATACTTCCATGAAAATATAAGTTCATTGCTCAGCAACAATAAAATTAAATGTTACTTGGAAAAGACTATCAGTTAGATACATTGACAATGTTTAATATATGTACTCTTTAGATAATGTGTTCTAAGTGAGACAAAAGAGATAAATGGAGTTGCTATTGCAGAGAACAGAAGAGTATTCTAAAATGTGCCTCAGAAGTAAGAGTGTATGACTATCAAGCAACATGTCAAATAAAAGATACCAGTTTTGTTCCTAGTAACTGAGGTAGTAATCATTCCTTGAACTTGTTGCTTCACATAAAAAATGCAAAAAATTAACCTATTTGGTGTAAAACTGGACATTAGTTTCAATTACAGGATTATTCTTTTCAGCAGAAATGTTTTTAGTAAGAGGACACAGTAATTTTCTGATACTGCAAGCAAGAAAATGAATCAGATACTAAAGCAAAAGGCAGAATTACGGCACTTAGCATTATGGGAGTGATGAGGGCAAATGAGCACCAAAGCTAGATTAATTACACCTGTGATATTATGTAATGTAACTACAATAATCACACTGTATGTGGATGATAAAGTGATGCTGATATGGTTGAAAATAATGCACATCTTTGAGTTAAAAAGCAAACTGCATGACATCAAATGGTATAAACTTGCCTTTCAAAGTTCTTATTTTCTTACAGTAAAAGCTTTATAAATTTGTTGCATCCTCTTTTTCCTCTAAAAATGCTAAGACTTTTGTATTCACGGAGTCAAGGAAGAGGTCATGTTCAAAACTAGATAAGCTTAGCTGTTACATGGTTAATAGAGAAGGAAAGAAAAGAAATGCACTCCAGCAGCAAAGTTTAGCATAGGGAGTTTAATCCCACACTCCAGTGTAATAAGGGCTGCCTACCCTCGCTTCTTTTATTTGAACCTCTGCTTTATTTCTTCTTAGCAAACTTTCCCAGTTCAGGTGCTGCACAGGGAGAATTTGGACATGGGATGGTGAGAACAGTTAGGCACATGTCAGGATGGTATTTTCTTTCCCAACATGGCAGCCATGCTCCCTAGGCTTCTTCCCCAACTTGATGTCACAGTTCAGAGTCTCTTAACCTAACTACCTTGTACTAGGTTATTCCAATATGGCTGAGAGCAGTGTCTCTATTTCTGCTGACCAATGCAAGCTTCTGACTCAGGAGAGTTAAAGATCTCATAGTGGAGCAGGACAATGAGGTGGGATAGAAAGGAATGTCTGTGAGGTGCTAATTTCTTTGGCCAAGTTGAAACAATTATGGTCTCTATATTCATCTATTTGGTCACCAAGTCTCAAATCCATCTCTGCTCCCCCAACCACACAAAACCCACTATAGCCATTTATATGATTTTTAAGAGATGAATTGAATATATATTCAGGTTGTTATTTTACATCTCAGTTATTCCATCATCACTTTTACTGGTCTTCACAAAAGAGAACCAGGTGTCTGTGTCCAAGCAAGATTTTGCTTTCTATGTTTTGACTTGTCATAATTTTCAAGGTCATCAACGGACATTACTTTCTTTTTGAAAGTAATGTCCATGCTGAAAGTTCAGTTTCTGGCCCTTATACCATCACTTACTGCCTATGTGGGTTTCGAGCAGTTTTCCTGGTTTTTAGAAAAGCTTCCAGTCACAAGCTTCCCCTCTCCAATCAGTCTTCATAATGGGAAGAGTTCCTTATAATACTCGCTATGACTGTCTTGCGATCTGCTGTCAAATCTCTGAGTGATGCCTTCAAAGACTCACAATAAAGCTATTATCCACTTCATCCAACATAACAAGATCATTGTTTCCATATAACCTTCCTCACAGTGTTTAATTCTATGGCTTTAATCTCCTTGAGACCAGAATAAGATCTTTTACATAGCATCCAAAACAAAGACTAGGACACCTTCTACACTGATGTTTTAGGGTGGATTTTTTTCTGTTGGTTTTTTTTTTGTGTTTTTTTTTTTTAAAAAAAAGAAGATGGTCACAGCAATAAAAAGAGAAAATTGAACATTGCTGTATAGTTGCTGTTCATCCAGATACAGGTTAAATTGCTGGTGACATTATGAATCCCTCTGCAATATGATGGATGAACAATATTATTTGCCTACAGTGTTTTTCCTTTACAAATTTAAAAGTCTGGAACACTGAATTTCTTTTGAGAAAGCTGATTAGTTAACTGGAGAAAGATCAGGATGAGGCACTACTGTACTACTGTAGCTGCTGGCCCTGTCCATATCCAATATTCTTCATCACAACAGAAAATAGAACCTTTTGAACTTGCAAGGACAACATGGTTACGGGAAAAGCCATAAGCAGACCTTAATTCTGAAGCCAAAACATTATTTAGATTTAACCATATGGAAAAAATGAAAGGAAAAATGCAAGAGAAAACAGTAAGTTGTGACATCTTCTTTAACCCAGAAAAGAAACTCCACAACTTATTTAAAAGTGT
Organism: Colius striatus; assembly: GCF_028858725.1. NCBI lineage: Eukaryota > Metazoa > Chordata > Aves > Coliiformes > Coliidae > Colius > Colius striatus. Next base: position 55,714,115 of record NC_084762.1, read on the forward strand.
ATCATCTCCTTTAAGCTTCTATGATACTTGGTTCTTTACTGTGTTTCCAATTAACTACCCTCGAGGCTTGATTCCTAAAATGCAGGCCCATTAACAAATTTTAGAGCAGAGGGAATACAAAGTATGTTTCAGGTTAAATAGCAAAGTAACTATGCTATGCTGCTTTGTGATTTTTATACTACTAACCTTAGTAGCTTTGCATCTAAAAGCTGTGATGAAGAACAGTGGCAAATGCACACGTAGAAGGAGTGTACAAAAAAGGTTTGTTTAACTACAGCTATTCAGAGCATACTGAGCATCAAAAAGTCTCCAGGTCCAAACAGAAGGAAGGAATCCATGCCACAGCCGTCTCAAGAAAAAACCTGCCTCCAGAAAAGAAAACAAAAAAAAACCAAACCAAGACAAAAAAAATCTAAGCCATATGACTTCTGGGAAATAAGAACTGGGGAGTTTTATTCTCTTATTCATTTCATGCATTTCCTTTTTCCCCCTTCATCATGATTTTAACTTGCCATACTAATCTCTGCTTAGCATCTTTGTAACATCTGAGAATTTTCTTAAAGATAGGGAGTCGATCACTTTCAACTCAATATGAAGATGTCTTTATTCCTATGATGGTAAAGCTCTTGATTTAACACCTTACATTTGGGTCCATAAATTATATTAAATAATGCAAATTAGGTTTTCTCATTGGAAATCAGATACCAAAAAAAGGTAATTGTCAGAAAAAGTACTTTTTCTGCTTCTTCTGTTGTTTTCTGTTCCTTGATGAGAGAGAGAGAAGGGACTTTTTAAAATTGAGGAAAAACAAACCAGAATGGAAAAACAAAAGCAGGACTAAAGACAAATGCTTCTCTTGAAACCTCTCGTCTCTATTCTGCCCCTTATCCTTTCTTCTGTAACTGAAGAGTTCTGGTCAAAGGGAGTAAGTACTTCAGCAGCTATGACTAAGGAGATGGTTAGAAACAGCTGCATCATAGCCCAGCGCACAACTTTGGTGCTAAAACACACTGAGAAATGTAGAAAGAAGAAACAAAACCCCTTTGGATAACAAAGCAGACGCTCTGTAAGGGAAAGGTGCTGGCCATAGAACTTGAGTAGCTCATAAAATCCACACTGAGGGAAAGGATAGAGACAATATCTAATCTGAGGGGATTAGTTTGAATGGTCAGTTAATCACAAGGATTGTAATTTGGGCACAGTAATCAATGTGTGTTGTCAATTACTCTGGGCCTGAGCATAAATACTTCATCCCAGATTCTTTGTAATCTATAAGCTTGCAATAGAAGAGCTTAGACAAATGGGTAGCAAATGTTATCACCACAACTTGATTTTAAATAAGAAAGATGCAGCGATTGTGCTTTGGATTCTTCTCAAATAATTAAGCTTGATGTGTCATTAGCCAAATTCATTCATTATACATCTTGATCTCACAACATTATACTTGAAAATTTTGTCTCGTATTACACTCCCTTTGCCTCACAGAAGGTTTCTTTTGTTCACAGTGGGTTGTACAATACATTTTGTTCAGACTTCATTCATCTGAAGAATAAATATCTGAATAAAATTTACCACTTGCAAATTAAATGTTGTAAAAAACTAAACCCATGAGTTTGAAGTTTTCAGTGAAAAATTACTTCCTTTAAGTATAAATTTTAAATTAGTAACCTCTTAATAAATTAAAATAATCTCTCCTGGAAAATTACTTATTTTTATGTTCTTTATTCCACCAAAACTGCATTGCAGTTTTCCAGTCTTTATATTTACATTATTTGCAACTCTTTCCATAGGTGCCAGTACAAATGTAACTGATGAAAATCCAGAATAGTCATACAAATGTTCTTCAAAGCAAGGTGCATTTCTGGGCTTTTTTTTTTTTTCTGATATGCAATAATATATATGTATATATTAACAAAGCTTCATAATATAAAATATCTTCCACAGCGAGTAAAACTTCCTCACATACAGCTTACTCAGATTTCAGTTACGTAGACTTTTGCATTTCAAGTTAGTGCAAATAATGAAAGTAAGAGCCTGAGCAGAATGATGTAAATACAATGGAACAAGAGAAACACCAAAATTTTACCAACTCCCTGCATATGGTTATAACATTTAATCAGTATATCATTAGGATTCTTTATATACAATGTATTTAAATAATTGGCTTGTCTGAACTATAGGCAACAAATTTACAAATTAAAATAAAATAATGTTTCACACAAATATGGAATGTCTGACAAATATATGAAAATAAAATGCATCTAGTAACAAAATGTTGTAAATCAAAAAGGTAAAAGATGTCTTCACTGTCTTGGAAGATTTCAAGGCACTTTCTCGGCAAATCAGAATTCTCTCCTTAGTAGAAAGTCTGCAAAAGAAAAGGACATGGCATTTTGTAACTAGTATCAAAACGTAAGAGGCAGACCTCCGTATAATTCTGTTTATAAATCACAGTTTCCTGCAGATTGCATAAATCTTAGGATTAACTCCAGAACGCCAGTGACTCTTGCTCTGCTGTGAACACTAATGAATTTCGCCATGGCAAATCCACAGCGTTGATGCTAAGAGGTTTAATACAGAGTGGTCCAGGCTTCTGCATCTTACACGGGAGTTTCCCGTGCAGAGAGTTGTGTGCATTTCTAGAGTCTGGGTTTCATCAAATGCTTCCATTTGCAATGATTCGATTTATGAAATAGATAAATAAATACACAACAACAAAACCGAGACCAACAAACCACACAACACCCAAACTGCTAAAAGCTGTGAGGGCGAGTAACCGACACGAAGGGTCTGCCCTGCCGGGGACCGCCGGGCCCGTGCCGGACCAGAAGCCTTCTCCAGGGTCCTGAAACCCCCGCCCGCCGCCCCCTGCACCTCCCGCCCCCCGCTCCAAGACTGGCTTTCCCCTAACGAAACTAACAGCATTTCATTTCTAACAGCAAAAGACCATCTCCCTCCCTTCCTTCCACCCAGACACGGTGGAACGTAGTCACACAACATCACTGCAGCAAGAAAATGCAGCCTGTTTTAGAATTGGCAGGAGAAACGCTTAAAAATAGTTGTCAGTCCTTCAAGTGGAAGAGCCTCCCCCTGTCCCCTCTAAGCTCGTGTGAGGGTGGTGAGGAAAACAGATCCACTGTGCCTAAAAATGGAATATATGCCATCAAACTAGAGGATCACACTAGAAATGCAGTGTTATTAAAGGATGAATATGGATAACTGCTTTTCTGCCTGGTCTATTTGGAGGGAAGAGAGCACGACTTCTGCCACTCTTTGTGCTTCTCAGGAAAAAGTTTCAATTCAAAAAAAGTTATTGGATTTGAGTAAGCATGAAGACTTATGCCTGTCTTACCTCTAGTGGAAACTAGCCACTTTACTTGGTGAAGGAACAGGGTGGTAGGGCACAAAGGCAGCTGGGAGACATTTAGATCACAGCTCTACTTTTTCCTATATTTTTTCTCAGTTTTTAACAAAGTAGAAAGGCTAGATAAAACCTCAAGTGAATACAGTGCACATGAGCTGCTAACATTGTTTAACATCTAAACTTTTCCTTCCCCATATGTCGTATCTTTGAGTATATTTTTGGCAGGAAAATTAGAACACCTGGATTTGCAAATTACAGCAAATTTTGATCCTTTTGTGTTTTAGAGATGGAAATAGGATGAGATAAATGCTTCTGTACTGTGGATATGAAAGTAGATCTTTGACTCACACTCTTGAAAGAAAATAAATTTGAAAAAAGTATTGGATCACTCAGTAATATTTCTGGAAGCCCTAAGACATAAACCCAGAGGTATAAAAGGCATACAGACCAGAGAAAAACACAGACTAAATAGGTGAATATGCAGAAAATGAGAGAGTGCCAAGATGTTTTAAACAGCTGAGATTTCAGAGAGAGCATTAACAAAGAAACAGGAATTTAGGCACCTCAAAAAAACCCTTGTATATTAAAAAAAAAAAAAAAAAAAAGTAAGAAAGAATGATTCCAGTTCTTAAGTCATGAAAAAGAGATCCCTAGTAAGTTTTTGGTTCAATGCCTCCAGTAGATTCAAAACTATCTGAAAGACCTGGAAGGCAAAAGTCCAAATAGACTTAAAATTGTTAAGAAAATAAGATAAACAAAAGATGTAACTTCTTCTCAGAACTGAAGCATTGCCATATTCTTCAAAGCATTTTCACAGAGCCACCGAAATGGATCCCACCTCCACTTAGAAATCAAATCAGCTTACACTGACTCATATCCTACACTTTCTTTCTTATTCTTGATTAGTATGAATTGAAGTCTTGATGCGGGAAAAAATGACATATAAAACTCCCCCAAACTCCAAGCTTGCAGTATTTCTCAGAAGGAAGGTGCCAAAAGGAAACCATCTTTGAAGAAATTTAAATAAATTTAATTCACTGATTTATTTTATCAAAAAATAAGAAATAGTGCAGTTTTTCAAATGACTGTTGGAAGTGTAATAATCTTATTGATATTTGAACAACTGGAGAAAACAGATTACTTGAGGATGATTTATTTATCACTGAAAATGCTGTTAAATTAACACATTTAACCCTCTATTAATAAACAAGAATGAACTGTTCCCTTTCACAGCCTGTTATTTGAATCTTTATGTTCAGTTTACTTCCATGACCACGAAGTGGTATTAACTTAAAAATAATTCTCAGGAGACAATCTGAGAATTAAAAGTGGTCCCAAAGACTAATAAAGTGACAGGGTACCTATAAAGATTGCATCAGCAGACCTGAGATCAATACATTCTGTTTCTTCCATGGATTAATAACAAAGCTCTCTTCAGAAAGACCTGAAATAAGTGTGTTGATGAACTCTTCATGCATTTTTCTTTCACCAATCAGACTCATTCTTAAAACTTGAGCAGTAAGAGGTCACACAATGTGTTATTATGAACTATGGTGTCACATGTGACTTGTAGGAAACTACAGTAGGGCCTATCAGAGGGATCTGTGTTTCTATGCATTTCTATGAGAAACCAGGTAGTCCTTACAGCAATGCCAGTGCTGCACGTTGACACACTCTATTAGTAGCATATTTCTGTATCCATGCCTGATAATAAACTACAAGTGTGAAGTAAATAATTCAACAAATAAGAAAATGAGTGTGAAAAATGATACTTACATAGCAAACATCCTAGGACTGTGTACACAAAGGACTCATTGCTAATCTTGTTAGCAACCTTGCACACCTTTTATAATCTATAAAACAAAATTACCCACAGCAATAATGAATCTCAGTTGCCAGATACCCTCAGAAAAACTGCATAAAATTAAATGTAGAACTTGCACTAAAATTTCAGACACTCTACACAGTGAAATCATTTTCTGACGGAAATTCGTGAAATTATGTGTGCAAGATGCAAAATTAGATTGTACTTTATCCTAGACAGGGCTCTAGAGGAAATGTGTGTGATGGTAGTGATTAGTTTTCTACCAAGTAGTTTCATCCTAAGATGCAGAAGTTTTAACTCCAAACTTTATCTGGAGGAGTTTAACTCTTTAACTGGGACGTTGCTCTAACTGGCAGACTATGTGGTAGTTTGAGGTCAGGCTCTTTCAAACATTTTTTTTTGTTCCACTTAGTATTAAGACTGATGGTATTACATATTTTCCATGTCTAAGTACCTCTCCTAATCATTAGACTTGAGATACTAGTGCCCCACTTGCTATTTCTCTCTCTGCTGTCCTTGGTTCAAGTGCTCGCTTGGTTCAAGTGGCTCCTTGAAGAACTACCATTCTTTCTGATGGAAACATCTAACTATTTGGTAGCAAGAAATACTTGAGTGTAATTTTCTTCTCTTGCTTGATATGGATTTTAATAAAACTCAGTAGAAATTGTGTCAAAGAGCAAGACATTGGATGCTAACCTGGGTTCAGTTATTCAGGGAACGGTTGTACAGAACATAATCATGTCAGCAGGACACTCATCCTCAGATAGTCTATGGTGGCTAAGGTGTCCCTGAAAGAAAATATTAAACCCCTCTAAAGAGATAGAAGAAGATCCTGGCTATGGTCAGCCTTGATAGCTATTTTAAACCCGGAGTACTGGATAAGGTGGAGACAGTTCCGAGCATTTAGCTTGACTTTTCAGATCAACAAAACTTTTCAGGTTGATGAAATCCATTGTCCACTTTGAGTCTAGTTAATGTAAAGGAGAAAAAACCCCCTTATTTTGGTTTTACTTGCATTTCTTATTTTACATTTTGTTTTGACAGTTGAACTTAAAAAACAGTTCTTCTACATAGTCCTAACTACAAACTTGTTTATAAACTTAGAGAAAAGCTATTTAATTAGAAGAGAAATGTTATGGCTATGTTTCTTCATAAATTAAGTGAAGCACTCAGGAAATACAGGGGCATGCAAAAACATTCTGTATCCAGAATGCATGCTATTTTTGTTCTAAAGCATGTAATAAATACATACATGTCTAACCTACTTATATGTCTACACACAAAACTACAAATGTATATCTTCTGAGGATCATCCATGGATTTCTACATTGCAACTTCTGATCAGTGTAAGGGCAAATGGAGATGAGGGCTTCTCAGCCCCTTTCAAAAGGCAGAGGTGCTGAGCTTTGCTGAGAAAGCATCTCAGATGTTCACAAAAACTGCTTACTGTCTTTCTAAGTGATGATGAAAAGAAGTGTCACTATATTTTTCATGTTAAATCCCTCAAAATTTCCAAAGTAGCCTGGTCCCTAGTTTGTGCTTATATATTACTAATGAGATTCGGCTTTTCTAATTAAATATTATTGTTTATTTTCCACTCTATTGGAATTGTCCACTGCACTAGAGAATGATGAAGTAACTTCTTTTTAAGGGATTTCAAAAAGTTCTATTTAAACATAAGGAAAAATTATTTTACTGTGAGAGTGAGGGAGCCCTGGCACAGGCTGCTCAGGAAAGGTGCGGAGTCTCCTTCTCTGGAGGTCTTCAAGACCCACCTGGATGTGTTCCTATGTGACCTGATCTAGGTAGACCTGCTTTGGCGGTGGGGGAGGGGGTGGATCAGATGATCTCTAAAGGTCTCTTCCAACCCTTACCATTCTATTATTCTATGATACAATTTCCACAAATGTCAGGACTTTTATTTTCCATTTTATTTTATGGAACTTTTTAAGTTCCATAAAACTTTCTGTTTTATAAGAACTGCACATATCAATAACAGAAACTATTAATTAATTAATTTTATGTTTATTAGTAATGGGCATATAATAAAAATTGTCTGAAAATTAAATATACTAAAATCTCAAGATATAACCATACTATTGAGCATAAGAGAAGGTAGAGAAAGATTCTATTTTTATCTTACTGCACAAGTTAATAAGTAGAGGTAGAGATAGTAGGAAGAGTATGCCTTCCTCTCTGCCCTCTGTATATTTATGTTCAACAGGTTTTCCAGAGCACAGAGTTCATTTCATTTACGTTGGTCTCACTTTGAAGGAATTCCACTATATGCAGCTGACTGTACGTGCATTAATTGAATACCTTCATATATCACTAAACTTTGGCTATATTTTGTAGTACAGTGCTAAAGTAAAGAGCAGCAGTTACAAAAGGACAAGCAGATGAAACAGTAGGAAAACACAGGCTGCTTTTAAAGAAGTATCACAGCTAGCATTATAAGGTACTTTAATTACTACTTACAGGCTGGCGTTGAGCAGTCCCTTGTGTTGTGATACAGTCGATGAAAGTGCTTGCTGCACTCTGATGAAAATGTGACTGGCCCTGTTTGAATGTAAGCAGGAGTTAACCACAAGCTTCCAGTGTCACTGCTTTGCAGCTTCAATGAATGATGTTAACACACAGAATTAGGTTAAATTTTTTTGGCTAAAATTACATTTAGTCTTTTACCACACTTTAAACAATTATGATGCAGCACAAGCATAACAACACTACTGATATAACAGAATGAAATACTATTGCTACCCTTATGCTCATAATCTAACAGAAAAATGGCCCTTTGAAAATAATGGACTGGTTTAGCCTTCAAATTCAAGTAGTTCTAAATGAACACTAAAAACTCATTTATGGTGAAAAATAGAATTATATAACTGCAACAGATTTTCGTTTGCTCATCAGTAGTTTAATGTAGAAAGAGCAATGTAGATGGAATGAGAACGTTATTTCTAAAGAAAATTAAAAGTAACAATGAAGTAAATACAAGTTTCTAACATCTGGAAAGATGAAATAGTTTCCTGTACTAATGCTTCTAATTTGCACATAGATGGTTTATGAAGTTCTTGGAGATCTTGAGGGAAAAAAATGACAGCTGAATAACATCCAGGAACTTGATGGCCTGTTAAAACAGTCCTAGTAAGAAAGAGAGTGTAGACATGCAGAGTGCAGTATGTGGTTCAATATTTGGGTGAGGCAAATTCCTGTGTGCCCAGGGTGTAGTCTGCTGTATCCTTGTTCTTTCAGACTGTGCTCCCTTCTCTGCGTATAAGCAGAGAAGTGTCATCTGCCCCCATTAACATTTGATAAGAATATATTGCTACTGATCTCCAAAACATAGCTCAAAGGCAACAAGCTGCCAAAGAGTCATTCCATAATTGCTGATGGCACTGGGATGCTATAACTGATATGAAGAGGAGAGCAAAAATGTAGTATTTGCATAATGTAACCTGTTTAGCAATACTACCACTGGTAGCTGAGTATGAGTTTCCTGTGATTTGGACAGAAAACACTGACATAAATTGACACTAAATAAACAAGACTAAACTCAACTTGCACCCTCTAAATTCACTAGAAATGGGAACCTTAAATAAGAATAGCTTGTTTCAAGCAACGTTACAAAAGGATCCATATAAAGCACACTGTGTCGATTAACTTTCCTGTCAGAGGAAGATAGCAAGCATTTCTGGACAAAAAACATTTATTCCACAACTTGAAATGTAATTCAATGTGTGTAAAACATACCAAGTCAGTCATCTCTGCATAGTGGAACCATTACTATAAACTTGAGAGAAGAACTCTCTATGGCAGTGAACAATCTGAACATTACATACATTTTACAGCAGTACATGGATTTCATGAGATTTTTCAGCCACAAATAATCTTTTCAACAAACTTGTCAAAGCAGCCTTTGTAACTTTGATCTGGAAGATTGTTGCCATTTTTTACAAAAGTAAGCAACTAGGCTCAAGAAAAAATATGCATTTCAAAATTATCCAGAATACAGTGAGATAACATAGCTTTTGTCACTAAATAAATTGTGTCCCTTCAGACACTGTATTATTTTCTAGCTGTGTTCCCTGCCATTAAAAATACGCTGTTAATTTTATTTCTGCCTTACGAAGCACTCTGTGTCAGCCAGCTTTTCAAGCTGAACTGATAGATAGCTTTATGACTCACAAGTTTATTTATGATTTTTCCTATAGTCAAGGGCTTTTACATATTGTCCTTATTTGGCTTTAAAATGTATCTACTATTCTTGGTATACTAGAATTGTACAGTAATGTTCTTAACCCTGAAGCTGTAAAGATAATGGACTGTAAAGATAATGTTGAGTTCCCACTTTTTCACAACCTCATTAGTTAAGGAAGTTCTAAGTCTTGAACTAGTAAGGATTATAACTGAACAATTTACTTAACTAAGGTTGATAATAAAAGGACTACAATTTGAACAGAATAAAAGATACCAGTTATGCTGTATTTTAACAAAAAAATGCCCGTGGAATAAAAGATCTAATAAAGCTGTGAAAAAGAATAAAAACAGGCAGAAAACCCCTCACTGAAGATATTAAAATCATAATAAAAAAAAGCTAAAAATATTTAGGCAGAAATTCTGAGCCAATAAAGAAATAAACTTTAGGAATTTTGGAATGAATCTTCTTTGTTTATTCATTCCAGCTAATGTTAGTCAAATAATTTCAGCAATTTTGATGGCAACTACTCATGTGGAAATGGATTATTAATTTAATAAGTAGCTCCAGATACAGGTCTTCAAGTATCGTTTTCTCTTTTTCTTTTCTATGATTTAGTGTTCTCAAAATACCTTCTGTAAATCTCATGGCTGTTTTTCACTGTTGTTTTTGACTAATGGAATTTGTTCTGTATTCATTATTTAGCTTCCACAGATTCTTATGTGGAGCTTTTTATGGTAGCTGAGCAGCTTGCAAAGTTAAAAATGTAAAGGAAATGGATTAAGTATTGATATAATAAAATCTTTCTATCTGTCCTCCTTGAGAGAGGATTGTCAGTGTTCTTGTACTACACAGAATAGCATAGTTGGAATATGGATATTCTTTTCATTTCTTTTGTGTGGATTGAAAATTGCAAGGTTCATAACTATTTGTTTACGCCCAGTAAGATCCCAGAGGTGTGTGGAACACTTCCTGCAGATGCTGTTGAGCTGCAGTTAGGAGTTGGCTGAAAGATCCTCCAAGCTGTGCTTATTTTAAAGGTTTGAGGCCACCTCCCCCATGCAAGAGACAAGAAATTCTTTCCTTTCTTGCCAAGGACTCTCTGAAATTTCCAGCAAAGAGGAAATGCATATTTTTTTTCCAGTTCTCTTTTTCATGCTCCAACTGCCATCTACTTCCCTAGTTTTTAGTTTCACTAACCCAAATTACATTTAAAATCACCTACAGATTTGCAGTGTCACATTTTTAACACCATAGTGCAAATTGTTTACATGTTATATGTTATATCCCATGCTATATCTATAGCATAGAGACAAGTATACATTCAGCACCTAAAACTATTAAACTTGTAATATAGCTGCAAATCAACAAGCAATAATAGGATGATAAAAAAGAAAAAATAAGTTTTAAATCATGACTGTAACTTACTAGGTTTTGATAGTTATTTTAGGATAAATAATTCAAAGAAGGACTCAAATGTAAACATAATTAGAGTTCTGTACGACACAATGCAAATTTAACTTCACAAATATTAAACTTGGTGCAGAACCTCAAAAAAGCTAATTGTGTGATTCTTGCAGCTAGTTAGAATATACATATGGGGGTAAATTTAAAGCAAGAAGATGCCTTACCTGTAAAATGTTTTATGAATTTATCTTTCAGGTTTGAATCTCTTGGAAAAAATTCTGAGGAGAGAACAAAAGAAAAAATATATGTAATACCAAAATTACAATAAAAGTTCTGAAAGCATAACATGTCAAGATCCAATAGCTTCACAAATTAACTATGAAATTAATTTTCATGGTTTTGCGTGTGTGTAAACAGCATTGTAAAAAGTTTCAAGTAATTCACAGGTGTACAACAAATGGTCATTCTATAACATACTCTATCAGATTTCCTCATAATCATTTCCACACATCTTAGGTCTCAGATGAGCTATAATTTAATAAATAATTATATAAACAATACAAATCTTTTATCATGTTATGACAAGTTTTTCAGTACCTGAACAAATTATGCAAGACACTTAAATAAACACAAACTAAATATTATATTTTGGAGTTTCAACAGATACTTGAAAAGAAAACTCTCCAACAGATTGCACTATTAGTAAAAAAATTGTACTTGTCTCCTGTGAAAATTGATGTGGATTTTAAAATATTCCCTCTTCATATATGATATTTTTTACCAAAAAAGCGTAATAGAAACTACAAGCCTCAGAAAAGCCAAAGGAATCAAGCAGAGTAGAAACTCTGTTCACAAAATAAAATTCTACTCAGTGGTTTTTTTTTTTTCCTGTGGGATGCTGTATCTGGCTTACAGCAGAAATTTTTGAAGCAAGTATTCTCAGAACTAGTATATCTCCTCTCAGTCTCATAAATCTTCCACTGAAAAGCTGTATTTAAAAGATCTTAGGTAACTGCAGTTACTATTGCAGGCAGTAACTGTATGTAACAGTTGCATGTTAGGTTAACTGCAACAGAAATGCGTTTCTTAGCACTAATACAAGGAACGTGATTAACTCAAGCATTAGGAGCGACAGCTGAACAGGTTTATTCACTAAAAATATTTCCTTACTGCTAATGTAATTTAAAATGTTTGTATTCTCCTACAATTTTTTTTCAATTCCCCATTTGAATTAAGATTTAGCTCAGGAAGAGAGCAAGTTTCCTTTCAGACTATAGGAAGATGCTGGCTATGTGCCAAAATAAATTCTTAAAACTGGCTTTAGGTCATTTCTCAGAGGTCACATGAGTGTATTTTTGGGCTGCAATCTTAAGTTAAAATGCCCAAGTCTTATTGCAACTCAGCAAGGTGAAAAGACCTAATTTACTTAAGATTCCTCTAAAATCTATTTTAACTAACTTGTTTCCTTATTGCAAATGAAATAACCACCTGTTCTCCATTAAACTTAGAATTTTATTCATATGAAATGCTAGGTAGTTTAAAACCATGCAGATGAAGAATATGAAAATCCAAAAGAGTGAAACAGTCTGGGTAAGTTTTGAATGAGATGCCTCAAGTGGTCCAGTACTGATGAAAAACCAAAGCCTGCTGAAGGCTGGGCTAAGAATTGGACATTCTTTCCCTGTCATTTAGACCCAGTTCCTTTCAGAGTCTATAGAGTTCGCTATGGAAACAGTAGCTACCTTTTGCCCACCAAAATTCTGTAGGAAAAGTCTTTAATACAGTGTATAGCCAGAACCCCATCCCTAAATGCACAGAAGGTAAAACAAGATAACAGACTTGATTCTCAGACAAGGAGTTATGCATTGAAAGCATAAAATTGCAGCTGTAGCTGTGTTGGCAAGCCTGAGAAGGAACGCTGTGGGGTCTGCTTTCCACGAGTAACCTACATCAGCCCCAGATTCACACCAGCCCAGCTACGCCTGTCCCAGTGGGGAAAACTAGGTCAGTCGTGTGTTGGAAAGCAGCTGAATGATATTGACTGCGTGCCTGCTCCTCCCCTGCTACGGCTGCCATCCCTCCAGGCAGCAATCAGCTTTTCAACATATGCCCACGTTTCAGCTTTCTTCAAGCGTTTGTTTTCTCAATAGTACAATGCATTTTCTTGGTAAAACACCATCAGCAAGCCCCTAGTCCTCCACAAAGACAATCTAAGCTCATTTGTATGAAAATCACGGGCAGCACAGGTTACTAGAACACTTCTGTCTGCTGGCTCTGGGGAAACTCTATCTCAACTATGAACTGCCCAACACAAGCAAGCCCTCCTGTCTGAACACAAATCTGAGGCTGATTTCTTAACGGACTTAGTATTTTGATAAAACTAATGACCATCTTTTTTTAATAGAATATGTATCACTGACTTCTAACCAGATCACACTGTAGCCAGAAGCAGAACCCCAAGTCAATACAGGATGCTTTTATAAAGCAGTGAAAAATCATCATGACAAAACCTCCACACTTTTCCTGGCTCTTAATCTCTCCAGTTATATTTCGTGTGGTATCTATCACCTATGAAGACAGAAAGCTTAATAATCAGTCTCACAAAGCACACTCACATCCTCACAATGTAAGTTACTTTTCTTTGACATACTAATTTCTCAAAGGAAAAATAGAAATATTAATATAATCAGATAGATTGGCAAAGCATTACTAAACATGAAACATCTGAGAGTCACAGTGGGCAAAAACACAAAAGAAACAGGAAAATGAAAGAATTAAATGTTTCAAGTGTGAAACCCACATGGAAAGGAGATATTGAGTGGAGACATCTTAATCAATTCATTCTTGCTCAAAGACCATATTACACAAACTAGTAAAATACAGCCAGTATATATTGCTCTTAATCAGATGGGAAAATATTCAGACTATGGCATTCTCATACCCAGGCTTACATAATCTGCGCTACTCATCAGAGAGTACATCTGAGTTAAAATTCATTTGTGCCGTTGACCCTGGGTTGACTCTGGGTGTAATCTCAGTTTATAAATTAGCTCAAGGATTTCTTCCTTATTTATATTAGGACTTCTGTACGTGTCCTTACTCATCTAGGGCTAAATACTGCCCAACCTAAACCCCTTCCACAGACAGCAATAGCCATGAACTAGCCATTAAAAGTTGCTAGGACAGATTTACTACTGGATGTTCTACCTGAAATACTAAGAATATTTACGGTAAGATAAATTTAGTGTTTTCTGTCTTGGCCTCATGGACAGAACAGTTAAGTTTATATGGCAAATTCTGTTTTAAAGCATTCACACTGTTAACTTTCTCAAGTTGTGACACTTCACAGAAGGTCTCGTGAGTTGAGGTAAGAGATGACTGGATCTGCAAGAGTTTCATCCCATGGTGTGATAAATGGGATGATGTGAAGAGCTAGCAAGGTCTGAGGCTAAGAAGCAGTGAGCAATAGCTCTCCTGGACCCCCACTATACATTTTGCTGTAAACTTTCCAAAGTTTATTTAAACCACTGCTATTAAGCTAATTCCCTAGAAGATTATTTTGTGGACTTGTCAGTGTGTTGTTCTGCACCTGGTAGCTGACATGAACGTTCAATATAAGACATATTTGCTTCATCTTGGATAAGGCTTTTCACCTTTCAGTGCCTTCAGTTTCTCTGTGCTTTGTCCATTTAGACTGCAAAGCGGTGACAGCAGGTGTTGATTCTTAGTTTATGTTTGCTGTGTCTCCAGCGCTATGTTGCCATAATTGTGCCTGAAAAATTCATGTCTTGCTGGAGTATAAATAACAAGAGCTGTGCTCATGGCACAGACATAAGCCAAAGCCACACAACAGTTTGTTGTCTTGAGGCATGAAAACTCCACATCCTCAGCTGATATAACTTTGGTGGAAAAAGTCAAGATTTTAATTTGTTTATGCTCCCAACAGGCAGCCTTTGTTTATTTTTAGGTTATTCAGAGCAGTACTGTAAATCAGTCAGCAAAAACTACTCCTACTCTTGGCCTAGTTTGAATCCACACCAGAGGATCTACAATGTATCACTACAGGCTGTACTGTAGACAAGCATGGAAAAGGAAAAGTAGCAGATGTCAGGCTGTGCTTCATTGGCCCAAGTCTCTCATTCTAAGCAAAAAATTGTCATTATCAAGAAATTGCTTTTTGTAAAAAAATTAAAATTCCACCAAAACCCAAAGCATTTTTTCCTTAATTTTTAAAAAGAAGGAAATCAATTCCTAATGCACTTGCCGAAAACTTCTCCATGGCACATAAATGTTTCAGAAAATGTAAGCATATCCAACAGAATACAAAAACAGAAAAGACATGAGTTATCACTACACCTTTTCCTGCCACCTAAATGATACTTGCCCGATTTATGTGCAGGTGCTGAAGTGCTCTCCATAGCACACTTCAGCTACAATATTAAAAGCTTAGCATTTTTAGTCAGGTTTAATAATTACCCATTTTCCAGAATATCCATTGTTAATACAGAATAGCCCTTAAAATGGCACATTATGTGATGGAACAAGTGTTTCTTTGGTTTATATTTCCTGTACTTCAAGATGTTACTTACAATCAATTACGCAGTTCAAATTTCTATAATCATGAAGAAACTTGTTTACAGTATACCACCTAGTATAAGATATAGCCAATAGCAATGATAATATATCTTATTAAGTCTTACAATGGTTATATGATAAGATTTGGTTTTTATTCACTCTGGTAAAGTCATCTTGAGTTAATGTAATTGTCTGTTCTTCAGAAAGAGAATTTCAGGAAGTCTTGCATTACAAAACTTACAATAAATTTTTCCTAGTTTAAGATGTATTTATCTAAATTTTGCTCAACCATCACACATACAATCTTAGGAAAATCTTAATTCCCGCATATTTTCTTTAAAGTTCTAAGAATGGCATTTAGAAAACAAATATTTTGGTTTATATTTTCTTCTTTCTGTCTATAAAATGGTAGAAGAAAGACATCAGTAGTGAGACGTAGCTAACTATAAACCCAGATGTAGGCTTCTAAAAATGTTACTTTGGCATAAAAATAGCACGTGATTTTTGTTTTTTAAGATAATTGTATGTTATTAAGCTGCTTACAACACAGCATGTGGTAATAAAGTTTTAAATAAAAGTGACATTTTTAAGGACAGGACTCTTCAAAGCTTCAACAAAGGCTATATTTGTTCATATTATAGGAATAAATCTTGCAATGTTTGAAATATGCTTCTACAAACACTGGAACACTGTCAGTAAAACTGCCTCAAGTACCTATATAGATGTATCATTTACTTGGATGTAGTTTTTCTTTACTAGAAATTCCCCACAGAGCTTCAAGATTGAAATCCTTGTTTACTGTGACTATACCACAACGTGAAACGCTATCAGTCGTAGGTTTGCATACATCCAGCAATGTACAAGATGCATTTAGTTTATGTAAAAATAATGGTAACATGTACAGCGATAAAAGTGTTCAATAAAACTTTCAAATGCGAATTCATCAAGAAATTTATGTCAAAGAATTTAAGCAACAGAGATAAACTAGGCTGGAACAAGAGAAAAATACACAAGAAAAATGGTAAACTAGAAAGACGAGTGAGTGAAATGACAAATTGCAATGCCAGGATAAAATAATCCTCAATATGATTGTTTTAAAAGTACATGAAACCTTCACAAACACAGTGTTTTAAAAAAGGAGGCCATCTCAGACCATCCTTCCTCTGTGTGACTTAATGTCCATGTGTAATAATTTCTACAAATGTTAGGAAAAGATGTGTGTCTCAGTTAAACAAACAGCAAACCAGTTTTACTCAAAATCAACAATTAAAATGGAAAATAGTGCAAAGATAAGGCATCCCAGAGGAGAAAAAAAATGTTAACATTGATTCTCCTAAGAATATGGTGTGGTGTTGAGTAAAGCACAGGTGTTTGACTACACTGTCATAAAGTGGATTCACATAGTAAAATACCCTGTAAATAAATAGTCTGCACTTAGAGATCTCATTCAGGTGTTCCCGCTAGAGATAGATAGACATAGGTGGTCACTACTGCAGGCAGCTGTCACAGGGAGTCTCTACCTGTCTACAGCATTTGCCACACTGCAGTTTCATGGTGCTCAGCAGAACAGATCCTAACACGGCCCTCAGCAGCAGATGACGTTAAGCAAAGTTAAATTAATTAACGTGTACTTCCTTTCTCAGTACCCTGATCAATTAAAAGGTCTTAATTTCCTAGTTTTATTATACTTTGGCTGTGGCTAGACTCTTACTTCTGAATCTGTGGCTCAATAAAGTTCTTACCTGCAAAACTGAGGACTTTCAGCAGTTTTGCCTATAATGGAAGTGTTGGGGTTTTTTCCAAATGTTTCTATTACATTTCTATCAGAATAATATTACCTTTTTGTTCTGCAAACAATAGTAATATTAATATAGATTGAAATATTTCTCTAGATCCTCATGTGGTGTCCATATAGCAAAGAAACAGAGTATGCAGTTCTTTGTTGAAAACGTGTGACACTTGTATTCCCTGCTCAGGGACCACCAATTGATTCTGGGGTCTGTCCAAGGGTTCTCAAAATCCTTTAGGACAAATTTGTGGTTATTTTACAAGTCAGTTCACAGACTTTAATGCATTTTCTATCAGAGTTTCCCACAGGGAGGCAAGAAAAAATATTGCCTTGTGCAACAGAGAGCAACTCCCTCCATCATTAACAATCATAAATCATTAAACATTTTCTATTATTTGTGTTAGAAATAAGTGCCATATGAGAAAATATCTACTTAAATGATGTAACCAAATTCTCTTAGCCTCCTCATCTGTGGTTTCTACCACATAAACTGCAACTTTCCTTTTGTTTTGTTCTTTTTCTTCCAGTTTTCCATAATTAAAAGCTTTATAATAATTTCTCACAATTTTGGTAATTTGTTTACTTATACAGACCCCTCCCTCACCCTGCTGTCCCCCAACAGAACTGGAATTCATTCCTTCAGACAAGCAAAAATATCTATTTCTGTGCCCACTATTCCGAGACGTCATGGTGTTACTACTCCTGTTAAGTAACACACACAGTTCCCACTTAGTGGATACTTTTATTTTGAGACTTTGATGTGTATACACTAAGTTCCACAGGGCATAGATGGAAAATGAGTCAACGCTCCAGACAGGCGCATTCCTTTGTGTATGTAATACCACTGTCTGAATTTCAAAACTTACCAGATTCTTCCAAGTGCTGTGTAAATTAGCAAATTTATTTGCATCTTCTATCACTGTCTGCTCTAGCTGGTGAAAAAATATCTAGCATATTAGTATTTTCTAAAAAGAAAAAAAAATCCTCAAATAAACCTCCAAATCAATACTGCTTGGATTCACAGAGATGAGAGCTTCTGCTCAAAAGAAAATCCTGAATTAATCTACAACTGCATACCACTGCCATCTACTGAATGTAGACTATGCTGAAAGTACTCATGCATACTTCTCTGCTCTGAGAGTGCAGTTTACTAGGCCTCCCATCTACTCTACCTAATGGGAGCTCTTTCAGTTCTCACAATACAAAGTGTACTCCAGAGCTTAAGTGTTACAAATAGAATGCAATTAAAAATTCATACTGAATGACTTGGTCAATTTTTCTTCTGTTTCTGAAAGTGTAGACACAAACTGCTTTCTAATCTACTTGGATTTGTTTCCTGTCCACAAAATCTTTGTTCCGTATTTCAACTTTAGTTATAGAGAATATTTGTAATGTATGTTGTGATATGTGATTGTAACTCGTTAGTGAAGCCCTAAAATGCTAGTTCTGCTTCCAAGTCAAATAAATGCTTCCACGCTTTTTTACTTGTCCAAGTTTGAAACGGTGCTTCTAAGGATACTCAAGCTAGTGACTGAAGATTTACTTTCCCTGGTATTCAGTAACATTTTTCTGACGTGAGCATAGCATATAGTACTGCTTTGAAATCCTGAGAAACTGATATATCCTCAAATTCTCACAACTTTAGTTATGAATACAATATCTGGTGTTACATATCTAAAATTAGAAGTCTTTGTTCTGTAACACTCAACAAGAATTTGAGCAATAAAGTCGGTTGTGACCTCAGTCAATGTAGAAGTACAAGAATGTAAATAGAAACACAAAAAGCATGGCTGACATGTCTTGGAACTTTCTTCAAGAAAAGGAATATTTATTTATTTCTGCTAACGGACAAACAAGCAAAATAAATATTACATTAGATAGGCATATTCCAGTTCTTTGAAAATGTTATGAACAAGATTCTAAGACATGCCTGAAATAGCAGATAGCTGGAATTAATAAATCCAATAGGTTCCAGCCATGTGATTTTAAGTGTGAAATATTAACTTTAATTCAATAAATAACTATCTCAGTTATGTTCCATGTACTATTATCCTGATGGAGTCATTGTCTATGAGCAACTAAGAGGGAGGAATTTCTTCTGGAATCCCTACTACTCCTGGCCCCATGAGTCCTTTGGATTAAATGCTAAATCTTACTTGAAGACTACGCAAACAAACAAATGATGATGAGCCATGCAAAACGCAGCTCTTTTATGCTGAGAAGCAATATAGTTTGCTACAGTGTTTTATTACCAACTCCCTTATTCTGGGTTTAATGCAAATCCAGATGTAACATCTTACTGTTTCAGCTAGTTTTTATGAAAATAATGTCCATTATTTAGCTCCTTTTCGAATATTTCAGATCATAAAAGTTTATGAAAACTTTCTGGTTTCATGAGAAGTAATGGAACTTTGGTGTGCATCATTAGACAGATAATTTTTAAAACTATCCACTTTTTCCAGCTTTCTCTTTTCAAAACACCAGAACCACTGTCGTGACTGCTGCCTCAGAAGGTGTTGCGTGCTCATTTGTATTCTAAATTTGTGCTAATTTGTATTCTAAATTTTCCTCACTGCTGCATTTTTCTTTCCATTCATCTGCAGTAGAAAGTGAATGAAAATGAATTTTATCCTCTTTTTCCAGAAAGTGAGATCTTCAGTCCTTTTATAATCTTTGTAATTCTCTGTAATCCTTGTACCTCTCTACTGGATATCACAGGACATAGGAACAGAGTGCCTAGGTCAAGTTTCCAGCATTATTACAGCTAGTATCATGGTACTGTTGCCAACAAAGTCTCTCCCAAGCACAATCTGTAAGAGGTCTGCCTTCTTTCATGCAAGTGAAGGGAGGTGAACTGACACAAAGGACTCTAAGACAAATTTTTGTCTCTAGGGTTTTTTATGCTTCAGCTGAATTCAGTCCTCCAACAGAAACTTTTACAAAACCAAAACAGTAAGAGCAAACAAAGCAAATACATACTAATTTTGCTTGGGTTTTCTCTTTTTTTGTTTTATTATTGTGCTACTTGGGAAGGACATAGAAGTTCCTTCCCTTATAACCCAACTTTCTGACTTGAACTTACAGCATCACCTTTGAGACACCACATCTGCTCATGCTGTTTCAGCTTCAGACTCCATGTGATCTGCATTACTATATCATACAAATGTGAAAGCACCTGTGATAGTACAAGGGATGAGGCTGGAAAATAAAAGTAGAAGAAACAAGCATGGAAGCATTCGGTGTTTATATTGTACACTTGGAACACCTACACTGAACGAAGGCACAAAAGGAGGACACCTACCTTCACCCATACCTAGGTCAATTTTTCAGAAGCTATGAAGAAAAATACCTTTAACTAAGTCCCTCTAGTAGTCTTAGCAGAAGAAAAGGTTGATTTGCACTCACAGGAGGGTGACAAGGACCTGTTTACAACCACAGGGAGGACTTAACCAGCCGCTAACCCCACTCTTCTCTGCCCATGCCCTACTCTTACCCAGACATTACACTTTGCCTTTTCCCCTTCCTTGTACTCTGGTTGGCCTTGGCTGTTTTCACTGAGCTATGAGTGGGAACAGAGTGACAGGAATAGTTAGGAGCGATCGTTGCTATGAAGACAACGAACGGCATGAACAGCAATTCCAGCGAGGCTCTACCTCAGCAAAGCAATGACTATTTACAGTCTGAAAGGAGTTGCCAGCCTCCAGCTCAACATCCTCTTAAGGGCAACAGCTTATCCCTAGAGTTGGCTCCTCCAAGGCTGGGCACTGAACAGTGGGAAGGATATAACCTGAAACTGGAAGGAGCTAACTCACTCAAGCAACTGAAAAAAGCATTTAATCACGTCTGAAGTGTCAGGATAGGTGGGCAGAGGATGGAGAGTTTTGCCTACCGTGAACAACTCTGGTTTTTCAACTCTAGTAACGCTTTTTTCCTCCTCTCCCCTCAAACTCGTCTTCATCGTCTATGAAGGGAAAATAACTGCTTGGTAAGTGCTCAGAGACTGTCCTTTCATTTCTCTGGAAAAGAAATTGTATTTTGTTGATGCTTAAAACACTGCAGTAATGGTATTAACCATCATCACGATCTTGGAGAGGCTGAACTCTGCCTGGCCTGGGGACAGGGATGCCTGCCGCCCTCTGATGCCCTCTGCAGTGCGAACGCAGAAGACAGCACTTCTCTAAATTAGAATATTTCCCAGTGTCTTTTGAGCATGTCCAGAAATACGATTCAAATTAATTTCTCCATGCACCATTCATTTATCATGTCATCAGTTACATGGTGTACCAACAGTCCTTCATCGCCTAGACAGAATTTGTAGAAATACATGTCAGTCTCTAAATTGGCTGTAGATCTTTCCAAACATTTTTCTTTCTGTCATCTGTCCACCAATATTTTACCCTGTCAGTAGAACTATGTGAAGGCTTGCAGCCAGGAAATGGAAATGTACTTTCAATTGCACATGTGAAGCCTTTTCCCAAAATCTTTAAATTCTTCCCAAACATAAGATTGTCAATCAGCTCCAGGTAATTTAATTTTGGTTGTAACTAAACAATCCTATCAATTTTTCAACTGCTACTGTCTTCCTTCTGATAGTATTCTCACTTCTGTAAAGCCTTCATGATTGAACATGTGGTTTTTTTACTTAATAGAGAATTTTAAAACGCTAAAGGAAACATGAAATAGCATAATAATAAAATGAGAAATGTTTTATTTCCTTTTGTTCAGAAAAATAACTAACATCTCTTCTATGTTCATTAAGGAAGAAAAAAAAATTACTTATGAAGTTGCACATCTTTCAGACCTACAGTTTCTCAAAGATATATATAATGTCTTTTAAGTTAGGGCATAAGTCTAATTCTGAAACTGCCAGAGCTGTAATCAGAGACTGCATTAAAAGGAGGAAAATACACGTACATCTTGATGTAACTCTTTCAAACTGGCTACTGTCAGAAGCCAATGTCTGATCCTGGAGTTCCAATTTCCATGGTTAGAATCACAGAAGCCATTGTCTGAATGCCAAAGTTTTGATATTAAAAACCAACAGCAACTAAGAAAATGCATTGTTTAGACTCTAAGTTTATATCTACAGTACTAAAACACAAAGCAGTTGTATACTAGCAGCCCTCTGGATTTGCAACTGGTACAAGAAATTATTCTAGGAGCTGTCATACTCTCAAATAACAAAGTTTTCGAAGGCTGAAAGACACTGGCCTGATTCTGTTCTCCTTGATTTCAATAGAAGCAAAAACAGGTCTTGAATCTGTGTGTAATTCACATGATCTACTTAGCTAAACAATTAAGTCACAGCTCTGACATTTGATATTTATTTTAAGTTCTTTGAGCCAGACTCTCCTCTCTGAGCCAACTCTTTTTTCTATTCTGGGGGCACAAAGGCTATAACAACTGTGGATTTTCTCAGCTGGACGTTCTCCCACTGTGATTAAGTCTTCACCTGTCTGACAAAACCAGCTTTCATGTTATTTCCTCCTCCTTTGCACCCTCTGAACCATCTTCAAGGCCTGCCTACAGTCCTCATTGCCATGCTTCAAGTATTCTTAGTCTACACACTTGCCTCTTATTAAAGCTATTGAGTTAATTTTAAATAATGCAGAGGCTATCACAACTAAAGTGAAAACATAGTCTGCTGTGATGTTCCTTCTGTGGTATTACAGAAGACATAAAATTCAGGTTCTGTCCAAGGCATATTACCAATGAGACATCTCAAAAGCTTTGAATCCTTAAACTATAGGTCACTCCTATCCAAGACAACTTTTTTAACCCCTCACTCCACCCCAAGGGAGAAAAGGCCGTGTTATGGGGTACCTGGAAGACAGGTTCAAGTGAAAAAAAACCACATGGTTTGATGAGAGTGTGTGTTGATCATTGCTAGAGTGGGGAACCTTGTGGTAAATGGCTGCTCCCTTTTACATTCTTGGTAATGTAGCCAATAAAAAAACCCTTTAAATTATACTAGTTTGATGGAGATTAAAAGAAGCAGAATGTTGTTTATCTCTGCTCTTACTATTTTAGGCAATGTCCCAGTGTGGAACTTACCTGCTGGGAAATGTAAATACTCACAGAGAGAAGCAGTGGAACAACACTAGGCCACTATGAAGACAGCACTAATCACTGCAACTTCATTCACCTCTCTGAATGTGTTTACACTGTGAAGGACCTAGGCAAGGATCTGACTCCAGTCTCAAAATGAGTTGCACTTTCCTCCTAATCCCTTATGGATGTGCTTGTGTTTCTTTCCTTAAAATCTGGAGTTCTACAGAAGAGAAAGCTCAAGTACATGCTGATGCTGAGTGTAGACTCAAGTTGTTACCCAGCAGCATGCAGTGGCCTGAGTATCACAGTTATTTTCACATTATGGTGTAAATTCTGCTTTGCACAGTTGAAGATATAATGAGTTCAGAAGCAATTGGAAGCAGGAAGCAAGTAGATTCAACAAAAAGGAAAAAAAGTAGGGGAGTAAGTAAGGAAAGTGTGTCTAGTCTAAAGAGAAATTAAACTTCTACTTGGGCATCCCACTTCTTTTGTTGTGTCTCTTTCAGCTATAATACAGTTGTGCTCTACTTCTGGTCAGAATCTTATTCTAAGGTATGAGCTTCAAGGAAGACTTAAAACATTCACTAAATAGCTGCCTAACACATTTGACTTCCACACATGCACTGGAATATAACAGCACAGCAGAGCAGGCTCACAGCTTTATGTACCAAGATTTTTCGCCAAGAAAATGAGTCAACTTGGGAGGTAAACAACATCAAAGAGAGTAACACTCAGAATGAAGTGGCCCTTTCTGATTCAATGCTTTCTAATCAGTCACTTTCCAATAATTCATTAAGACTTGAACAAAGACTTTGAAACATTGGTTTCTCCTAGGGCTTCAGTCAACTGTAATGAAATTATAACAGGATATATTTACAAGGTTGAATATCTTGAACTCAGTTATAATGATGTTTATTAGTAATTCTTCAATAGCTGCTGAGAAAGCATATTTGTATTAGTTAATCCTTGTCCGTGGAGACCTTTATATTTGTTTGGCAAAAGAACATTAAGAAGCATGGATTTCTTTTTTTTTCCCTTCCTGTAAATCCCTGTTTCCACCAGAAAATGCTGTGGGATCAAGCAATAAGCCAAATACTGTATATATTACTACTTTTCTGCTCTTACTGTTAGTGATCACTCTAAAAAAACCCATTAGAATTGGATATGGATCTAGATTAGCACATTCTGACAAGTTCTACATTTGAAAAAGAAATGTAGAAAAGAATTTAGCAACCATACTTTGCATTGCAAGCCTCTTAAACAGCACCACACATATAGATAAGTACTTCATGCATAATTCAAAAGCAGCCTTTTTCTTCTGTCCTCTGTCAGATACATGAACATGGAAAACACTGAAAGATGTGAAAGAAAAGTGAAAGAAAAAAAACCCTCAAAACAGTTACAGACCTAATATATAAGTTTATGCAAAAGAGTTCTCTTTTTTCCTAAGGGATTCTTATGAACAGGTTAGAATATCCCTTGAGGAATTCAAATGGGAAAATGCATGGCATTATGAAACCCTCACTATTTTGAATACTAAGCTGTGAGTATGTCCTTCACCCTTTCAAAGATGAAAGATCTGTTACAATGCTTATCATTCATTAAACTATAAAAAGTTAATTCACTGAAAATAATGAAACATATAGGTAAGACTGATCAAACTATTCAAGGCATTAATTTACTGAAGCTATTTTTTCCTATTCATAGGGTTTTTTTCCGTAACAGATAACAATTTCCATTCATTCATCTATCAGCTATTTGAAATCACTAAACTATCAAGGCAGATTTCAGCTGAATCAAGACTCCAAATTATGCTTGGAAAGTAATTGGAGAGCTCTTGATTGAAGGCAGAGCCACTCATATAATGAGATAAAGAGACTACATATTGATAAATACGAAGAGGAAATTCACTTCTTGCAATTCTGCAGTGCTCTATACAAGTATTCTGTTTTAGTTATCACGGCTGCTAATAAATGTAGATTCTAGATTATTTGCATAAATTAAACATAAGAACAGCTGCAATACATCAAAAGCAATATATGAACTAGTTGAATCGTCTAAATGAAAGCTGATGGCATGTGCTTAACTGCCTACAAGCCAGACTCAGCACTGACAAACACACAAACTCTATCAGAGTGAAAAGAAATAGAATTGAGTTTGCCAGAGCTTAATTAAACCCTGCTCTTTTTGAAATATGAATAGGCTCCAGGTCGATTGCTGTACAAATGCTAATGTTTAACTGCACTTTACTTTTCCTGTGCTAATTTTAGAAACATTTCTGAATTAGAATAGATTCATAACTGTCAGATTAACAATCTACAGTTTCTCCCTTGCAAATTCTTTATTCTAAATTGCTATCTTAAAGGTGTTCCCAGCAAGCATATGCCATGTTTACACTCAGGCTATCACAGTTACATAAGGAGCCATCCTATAAGTGATAACTGGGATCAAAATATTTTGAGTATAACACATAAATGCATAAAATGTAATGAGCTATTTAGACATATTAATTAATTGACCTCCATATTAATTGGAGATCTTATCTTTGAAGATCGTAAGCAGATGTAAAATACATGAAAAACACACATTTTGAGACAAAATGTGATGATCTGAAAGTTCTGGCGTGAAAGGAAAATCAGAAAATGCTTTCATGGGACTGAGCAAGTTTAATGTTTCTCTGTTTTTTAATGCACTGTTACGGAGCCCTGGCACAGGCTGCCCAGGGAGGTTGTGGAGTCTCCTCTGGAGGTTTTCAAAACCCACCTGGATGTGTTCCTGTGTGATCTGATCTAGATTGACCTGCTCCAGCAGGGAGGGTTAGACTAGATGACCTCAAAAGGACCCTTCCAACCCCCGCTATTCTGTGATTCTGTGAGAGTGTAACTACAGGAAAAAAAAACATAAAAAGGAAAAAAACCCCATATTCTTAATATTCAAGAGGTTTTCTATCTAAGATAACACTTATCTTGTTAGTATTATTTAATTTCCATGTTTACTCCTTGCTTCACTCCTTTCTCTGACAGGAGTGGCTATCCCAGAGAAAAGGAATGAAGGAGAATTAAAGCTTTTCTGGAGGTGTTCAGTTCTGGGTTAGTGAATTTCAGTATAAACATACAGTTTGGTTCTATTTCAAGGGCTTTGAAATCCCTGACCAAATCTTAGATAAGGGATCCTCTGTAGTCTCATGTTGCTGAACCACATATGTACACACAGAGTGATTCCACCATGCAGGTAATGTAAAGTTGCTCTGTCCATGAGCAGCACATCTGCATGTTAAATTTGCTGTACCTATCCTATCTACACAAATTATTTCTTTTTCAGTAATCCCTTTTTCTGAAAGCCTGAAAAAAAAAATATGGAAAAGTAGTTTGTCACTGAATAAACGGGGGAAATTTGTGTATGTTAACTTTACATGCAAACTTGAGATTTGATGATATAACGGAAAGCACAAATCGTATGGGATATCTTGCTAAATTAGTGCTGACCAATTGTCCATTCAAATTTTAAGCCAATATCATAAAATGAAAGTGATTAGCCTGCTCTAGAGTCTGCCCCAAACTTTTCTCTGGAGATAAGAAATCTTCATATTGCTATGTTTTGGCCATAGGTCTTTATCCACCATGTTAAAAATGAGTTCTGATAAGATTTTTCCTAAATTTCCTGAACTAAAATTTCAGTGACCAAAAAGGTCTCTGACATGTTAGACAAGCTATGCCACTAACAGAGAGAAGAAATGCACTATCACAAGTACAGTAATAATATCACAGCTATCTCCTCAGTTATTTTAATACAATAAGATTTAATATTTATTAATTCAATATTGTCACACATACTGATGAAGATGTGTTTCCTAACAGTTGATTTCAAAGGTTCCTTCTACTGAAACTCATCACATTCAGCTTGACAACATAAACAGTGAGGCTCAAGGAAAAAAGGATGTCTAACTCTTTTCCAGTAGGGTTTTAGGTTGCTTTTCCCCTTTGTTTTACAGGCTCCAGTAAAAAGGAGAACATAATTTAAGTAGCAAAGCCATAATTAGATTCATGCCATGTTATTCCTGAAGCTGTCCACAATATGCAAGGAACAGGACAATAATTGCTTTACTAATGCAACTTTAAACGTCTTTCTTCAAGCCAAAGACGCAGATACCAAATCCTGTAGTAAGAGAGCATGTATGAAAACACAATCTAACCAAATTACTTGAATTGACAAAGAAACTTAGAAAAAATGTTAAAATATTCTTAGTATGCAAAGTTCTGCCTTTACAATAAGTCAATAAGTGCTTAATTCCATAAACATTTGTATGTTATGTATGTTAAAATATTAGGACTAAAAAGTAGCCACAATTTGTAACTCCAAACATGCATATTTTTATGAACTGTTTAATTAAAATCAGTGGAGCACTCCACATCAATTTTTTCTTTGCCCAGAAGACATAATAAAACATAGGATAATATAAAAAAAGCCACTAACCAATGAAATAATTGGGCCCTTCATGTGTTAAATCTTGATAATACCCTGGAGACAAAGAATTCCACCCTCTGTATGTAATCAATTATCGATCAATTCCCTCACTGGAGTAACCGTTTTCCAGTTGACTGACATTAAAAATGCCCAAAACATGAATGTAGGACTTCCACTAAAGAAGTAACCTCTAATTCACAAGTGACAAAATGAAGCATTCATCCTCAAATTGAACAGAAAAGTCTAACCATCAACTGAGGCTAACACAGGGGATCGGTTGCATTGTTTCTAGAAAAATGCTCTCCATCATGCACCTTCTCCTGATTTCTAGTCATTTTCAAATTTCATTCTGACATATTTTCTTCAACAAAGTTTCAGTTGTGTTTTAATGAGCACGGGAGTATAGGTAATTGTTTAAATGTCGAACTAAACAAACAAAAATGCCCCAGAGAACTCATTTTTTCCCACTAAAAATATATATCTCATCCTGTCTAACATTGCTCATGAGTACATACATTCAGAAACTACTACATTATTTTCTACAGTCTGCTTTGATATCCTCCCTCATCATCAAAACCAAATGGAAGCAACAAATTTATCTCCCCAAAAAATTGGTTTTCGGTAAGTCACCTTTATAAGTCACCTTTGTAATTTTCATATCATGTGTTTGAAATATCGTGTCACTCTCTCTCTGATTGCCCTCAAAACCCACTAATTAAAAGATGAGTGTGCATATATGAATAGATGGATGTATAGTTACACATCTTGTCTTTTTAGATCTTTCTCTCTGTGGATATACACATTTAAAAATTAACATAATCTGCTGACATAAAGAAGTGTATTTTCAAGCCTGAAGTCTATCTACCAAACTGTAAATATGTTGTGAAGGCTTATACCTGGGCACTACTATTCCTGCGCTCCCACAGAGGCTTTCCCAAGCACATTCACACCTGAAACAACAAACCAGTATACCACAGACACCTGACACTCTTGATGGAAAAATCAAATGTATACGTGTATATATGATTTGATTAAAAATAAAAAATTTATCAACTCTTCACTTTGCTCACAGGCTTAGGGCCAAGCTAGACTAATTACAACTGCACGCTACAATTCCTGGGTTATAGCTAGTTACACAATTGGATCTACTTTGAAGTGAAACTTTTATTTTCTTATTCACTTCCCTATATATTGGAGGAGTCCAGGTGTACTTCAGGACCAACCAGGGTGCAATTCAGTGAAAATTCTAACATGAACTTTTCTGGGGCCAGAATTGTATACATTGCTAATTGTCTTCTCATCTTAAATATATTTTAATAAAAATATGAACAATAACTAAAACCAAACCGAGAAGATCTCCTCATATTGAATAAAGAAAAAAATCACTAACATTTGTATTCAATTATTCAAAAAACAAAAAGCTTTTCCATGTCCTGACAACCTATCTTGCTCCTGGCATGGCACATTGCCATTCCAAATGTTTGCTGTCTGGCCTGCTGCAGTCCCTCAAGGTTCCTCCCTTCACATGGCAGCACAGCATGCAATACATCAGGTTGATACTCTAGGGTATCAAGCACCCTTGGTTTTCACTGTGATCAGTGGGAGTGAGAGCAGATTTCCATGAGAGCCAGCGTTGTCATTTCAGTTGAAGGACTAGTCTGTTGGACTTCACTGTATTTTAAACCTCCATGTGCGTAACCACTATGTTTTGCCTTTGAAACTTGGTCCATGGGCTTGACATTCTCCAGTGTGACATAGAAGACTTCTAACCTATCCTAGATTTCAGATGCTTTCTATTCTGTGGCCTGGCTCTACTGCTTGGCAGGCACATAATAATGCTATTACAAGGCATTGTACAGTACACCTGAAAGCCCAAGCAGTCAAGGAAAGAATGGTAGTAGCAAGGTTATAGGTCACAAAGGCATCATAATAGTGAAAGAAGGAGCTGGACACAATGATAGATCCAAGTATTTGCACAGCCCTGAAGACTGAAAGAATATACACTCTCTGCATATATTTGTCTAGTTCTGTTCCAGAAAAGCCTACCCACCAACTTCATTGTAAAAAATAATTTATTAAAAAACTTAGGGTGTGGAAACAAGAATAAGTACTATAAGCCAGGAAAATGTATTTTGATTTTAATGTAACAGTTATTCTTTTTTTAAATCAATTTAATCTACTATTTTGCTTATTTCTGAGGCAATGTCTGTTTCAGTAAACATGTGATTTTGGACAATGTCATTTTCATTAACTGTCATCTTCTAAGCTTCTTCAGTGACTAGCAATTCCTACTAACACAAGATACTTTTTAAAAAAAAGAAGACATTTTTCTGATAGGAATAAAAACTAGACAAGACACGAGTATTACAAAGAGCTCTGTGTTATGCTGTACCATATATTTTAATTTCCTAGAGATGGGGTTTACATTCCTCAGTGGTGTCCTTTTTTATTCCAGATCTGTAATTACAAACACTGAACTAGTTTATTATTAGGCACAGGAGATTTTGCAGAATTAGGGCCTTCCAGATGTAATCATCACTACACTTACAGGAGATTTTTTAAGTGAGTAAAAAGAAAAAAACTTTTCTCATGTCTTTTATAAGGTTACATGTTTTTTTACAAATGTAAACTAAAATTAACCTCACACATATCTTTCAAATCTAACTTATTACGAATAATAAATTAGCGCTATGTCATGGGACAACTTACAGTTTTCTTCTGTTGATATGTAAGAAATTCTGGCATAAAACTGAACTCTTAAATTTAACCTCAAAGTTTAAATAGTTTGAATGCCAAATTCTCTTCTCCGATGTTATTTTAAATCTGAAGTAGATATGCTCAGGAGGCTAATTTGAACATACTGGTAAATTGAGAGCAATATTTTTGTTCATTCCTTCATGCTTGAAAAATATCTAACAAAAAAACGTTTTAAAATGTCTTGCTGGTCTCCCAGCACAAAGACAAATTTCAGCCTCCTACCCCCTGTAAGTTTAAATTGCTCACTTTTCCACTTTTGTAGGTAATATGTAAGCAAAGAACAGTTAATGCAGACTTTTTTCTTTCCCAAGACTTCTTTAAATCTAATTACATGGAAACTATTTTTGTTCTGCAGAAAGTGTCTGGATAAAGGTAACAAAGAAAAGCTGTGAAGAATGACAAACTATTCTAGCTCCCCCAATGTGACACTCAAAATTATCCCGATGCTGAATCCTCTCTCTCTGAAAATACATATTTAGCTTCTTCATTAAAAAACTGACCACCATGGCACATTAGAAGCAAGGGATGACTCCGAAAAAGATTGCCCATTGAGAAACTTTCAGCACTAAACTTAAAAATTTTGAGATACTTTGTAGTGCAAAAAACCAATCCACACTAAAAGCACAGAAATTTAATGGAAATCAGGCAAGTAAAGGATGTTATAACAGAAGATCCCACTAAATTAAATAATTCAAAGGAACAACTTGTATTTTTAGTGACATCCTACCAGAAATCCTAGCAAAAAATGAAGATTGCTTTTTGCCTAGCTGGAATATATTATTTCTTCTGAATGTACTCTTCGGAATAAGTACTCATTGTCATTGATCGGGCCACCAAGAAAAACATAGATATGTTATCTGTGTGATATAAGACTTTGAATAGGTTCAGATAAAAGAGATAAGACAGCTAAAGTCGTGGTGAAACTTGTATCTTCATTGCACATGTGTCTTTCTGAGTCTTATAAGATATACCATACAAATCGTCAGATGGTCAAGAAGCACATGACAGGAAATAGATTCCTGATAATTAAGGGGAAAGAAAGACCTCGAGAGTCATTTCCACGCAGGTCACAGCAGCTCTCTGGCTGAACATGTCAGGGCACGTTCGGGTGTCCATCCTACTTCAGTTCTGTTGTGCCTCTTTGCCCCCAAGGAACTTGCATGAAGGAATGCTGAGCTGTTATTCCCATGACATAGTTCTAGCCCAGGACCTGTCCCCGAATCATCTGCAAGCCACATGCAGATGGGGCATCACAGACCAACAGCTCTTGCTTATTTCTGTGTCTATAAATGAGCAGTATATGTAGGATGTCTGACACTTAAGTGTTTTACTCTTCTTTTTCCAGCCTTACTGATCCTGTACCTTTCCTTTACGGTCTGAGCTAAATGAGTATGTGTCCTCATTGAAGTAAGGAGGAGGTCCTATCCCCTCTCCAACTTTGCCCCAGTCATGTGTCCCAGCCACTTGCCTTGTGCTGCTACCAAAATTCACCCAGTGGTACTCCAGGCCAGCTCTCATTGTTGCCCAAATAGCTAACCAAGCCCCTAAACAAAACAAGATTTTAAAAAGGTGTGTGTGGCGTTTAATTAGTTGATTGTGGGGTTAGACCAAAGCTAACTGCACAGGGACCACTTCCAAGAGAGGAAAAAAACAGGAGGGGAAGCACATTTCAGCACTCCTGCTATTCCACTCATTGAAAATTAGTAGCATGCTCAGAAAAGAAAAAAGACAAAACATAAAGAAATTATGCTTCTTGCATGCTGTGTTCTGTATATAGCACTATTCTGGATGCTTTTTGTTTCAAACAAAAGAAGCTGCACAGCTTTCTTTTAAATCAGACTTTTGGGTTTGATTTTCCGCAATAACAGACAATCCAAGTATATAACTCACTCTGGTTTTAAATGCTTGACTGAGTACTTAACTGAATGCAACACCTTTCCTGAATGACGGGACAATAGCCATTCTCTTTGGCTGACTCTCAGGTATCACCAGTTGGAGTAAATAGCTGCCACAGGACTTACAAGAAAACAGTTAATGACTTGTAAGAAAACCCTTGTCACAGTTCTCTATCCCAAAAAAAAGACATATTATCACAACAGGTATTATTTTGTATCCTTGCTGTTTGTTATAAAAGAAATAATGAATACAAATTTAAACTAGATCTGTCCTTTCTAGACTGGAGGGAAAACTACCTTTGTGGCTGTCCAAAGGACACTGCACCTATGATAGAGACACTGGAGAACTTTTCTAAGGATGTCCAGCAGTTTGACTCTTTAGATAAACATTATAGTTACTAAACCTAACAATCAATAGCAAACAAAGTCATATTATGTATAATACTAATGTATTCAGGATAATTCCCCTTGAAAGTTACATAAATATTATGAAATATTTATGCTTTCTATTTCACAGCCCAATACAATTATTTAGTTAGGAGTAAACATCTCAAATAGGATAGATCTTTTCCTCAAGCCACCTGATACTAGTAACAGTTTTTCTCAGGTTTATACGTTTCTGTCTTTCATTCTCTTGAAAAGATGACAGGTGTAAGGCTTCACGTATGCTGCCTTGAAAGGACCTTGTAACATTTTCTTCTTGGAGAAGTATACACTGAGCGTTTGCTCACAGCACATAAAGAACTCAAGACACACTAAGTAATCACTCATGATCATAAGTCATGTAATAACTCACGTTGATAGCCAGCAGTATCTTTTCCAGTCAGCAAACAAACCAGTGGTAACCTGGTTTGAAGTAGTTTTCTGTTACTAACAGAGACCCAATGCTCTCAAAAAGCAAAAATATCTAGAAGTTCACTGCGACATCACAATCCCTTACTGGAGGACTGCTCAGTTCTTGGGGCAAATCACACTCAGCTGAGGCTTCCAAGGCCAGGACATTACTTTTTTCTCAATTTGTCTTTTTTTTAGTCCAGTTTCTTTAGACTGTGCAGTGATCTCACTTGATCAATGCCTGCCCTACAAAGTAGTTACTCACCAACCAACTTCTAAAGTTGTCAACTAATTTCAAACTTTTCTGAAATGAAGTTCCATGTTCTTTAAAATTGACCACTGGACAGAGAGGAGAAAATCCTACCAGCGTGACCTGGGGAGGGCTGCATCTCTATTACCAGCCATCAGCCACAAGGGTGCTCTCCAGGGACACAAATCCCTAAGAGGCCAAGCTTCTCTAGTTCTCCTAGGGAAGGATCTCTGGCAGAAAACAAGAGAGGTGTTGGTAGGCTACAGCCAAAAGACAAGTCACTATAATCTTCTTGCTAAATACACCATCCTATCCCACACAAACCCCCCAGGCAGCTCCACTGTAGCCAGAAATGTGGCTCTGCGTCAATGCTAGTTGTGGCAGAGGTGACCCACTGCCTGCTCTCCTGGCCGAGCACAGTCCATGCGTATTGCAGGGCAGCCGTGCTTGGTTCTGAACTGCTCCTATGTACCGACCTTATGACAGTGCTGGAGTCAGCTGCCTGCTCCTGTCTGAGCATCCTCCGGAAGGTGACACAAGCTCCCATACCCAGCACAGCCTGGATCTACCGCATCTACCCTAGCAAAACTAGGAACCAGTCAAGATGAAGAGGAAGTTTCGAGGAATAAGTCCAGACATCTGTCTCTCAGATTAGTCATCTTTCCTCTGTGCAAATCAGAGGAGCAGTCCTAAGTTTGGGGAGAATCTGGGCTCCCTCTGTTCTGTCTGCGTGGCGACGCAGGGAAGTCGAGAGGCTTGCTCAGAGGGACGGTAGATGGTGTCCGCAACTGACCTCCCAGCAAAAGGTGCTGAAGCCTCTTTTCCCTCGTGTCCCAGACACCCCCTGTAGCTGAGCCTCTGTCGCGGCGCGATGCTGCGCTGCCCTCAGCCGGGCTCGATTCTAGCAAAGGCACTCACGTCCGTGGGGCTGCCGCCGCCCCGCTTCCCTCGCCTCCGCCCGCCTTGCAGGAGCCGTCGGGCGCGGCGGCTGGAGATGGCGGCAGGGACGCGAGCCGGAGCAGGACTGTATCCCCGCGCTCACCGTGCGGGACAGCGCGGCGGTTCTTACCTCCTTGGCGGGCGGCGGCGAAGAGCCGTGGGGGTGGCGGGGCGACGGCCGGAGGCGACCGCGGGGCGGCAGCGGCGACGGCGCGGGGGTCGGGCGGCGGGCCGCCGCCGCTGTACCGCCGAGAGATCACCCGGTCCCGCCGCGGCGGGCGGGGCGGCAGCGGACGGCCGCTGTCGCCCAGGGCTTGGAGGAGGAGGTCGAGGAGCGCTCCCTGTTCGGCTTCGGCGGCGGGCACGTCCCTGCCCTCGGCGCCTGGCGTCGGGGCGGAGGCGAGTAGCAGGAGCACGATGGCAGGCAGCGCCTGGCGTTTCTTCGCCCCTCGCATCTTTGCGGCGCTGGGAGGAGGCAGAGAGCGAAGGCAGTCAGCGCCGGGGCAGGCTCGCAGCCCGCCCGCCCGCCCCCCATGCCGCGCCCGGGGGCACCCCCGCCCGCTGCTCCCGCACGCCCGGGCCGGCCGCGGCTTCGTCGAGACCGGACGGGCCGTCACCGGCCGCGCCGCGCCGCACAGCCCCACCGGCCTCCGGGCGGCCCCGCCGTGCTCGCCCGGCTTCTCGGAGGGTGCATTTATAGACACGGATTAGGGAAAGGGTATTAGCCCCGCCGCACGTGTTTGCGGTCCAGGGCCTTGCGGGGGATTTGCTCAGCTCCCGCTGTCCGCGCCGCGGTTGCCGCTTTCCTCCGGCGGCAGAGCAGCACCCGCGGGGCCGGCCGTCTCCCGCCCTGGCAGTGCCGCACGGCCGTTTTCGGGCGAGAAAGTCTAGACGGGCAACGGGACAGATTTCGATCAGGGGCGAGTTACAACGGCAACGGCTGCAAATCGGGGTGTAAAGGGCAAAAATAATTACAGCAGGCTGAGGTTTCGCGAGCGGTGCTTAATGCCCCTAAGTAAGCTATTCTAATTATAGCAGACGGTTAGGATTAAGGGGGAGGGAGGGAAATTCTGATATTTACGAACTGTTTTATACCTGGCCTTCCTTGCAAATCCTTTCGGGCGAAAGAGTTAATCGGAGCCGCAAAGCGGCCGGGTCTCCCCGACGGCTCCGGGCTTGCCTCCGCTCAGCCGCCGCTGGAGCGCACGACAAGCCGCGGAGTAACCAAGGAACGAGAACGACGCGCCACGAAGGTCCCATCCGGAGAGCCGGCGGGCGGCTGCTTACCTTCAGGCGGATGCAAGTCTGGATGAGGGAGTGAGGGCTGAAGAGAGAGGTCCTCAGCCGTCGACAGGGAACCCGTGTCCCCGCGGAAGCTCCGCCGGGCGCGGAGCGGGGCTGTCGGTGCTGCGCCCGGAGAGGGGGGATGCGCCCTCCAGGGCCATGCGCTTCTCTTATATAGTCCGCACCGGCGTACTCATTTGAGTAGTATCGACTTTAGGTGGGTGGCAGTCGATGGAGACACCTCTAGTAATCACTCTTGGGCTCAGAGCAGGTCTTTTCTGACAAACTTCCTCCTCCCCATTTGTCCCCCGGTGGATGGCAACTGAAAGCTGCGTTCGAAGTGGCTCTGATCTATTTGTGAAATTAGATTTCCCTGAAGATTGGGAAATGCTTACTAATAAAGCTGCCAGCTCAAGAGATTAAAATGTGCTTTAACTTAGCGGGATTCCCTTAGGAATACAGCGAGAGACTTGTTCCCCCCCCCACATCCTCCCTCCTTTTCTTATTGAACAAAGAAGCCGTGAGCAAAGCCTGAAGTGTGTATAAATTTGGTTCTGTTTTGATGGCAGGGAAAGAAGTAGACTATCTTTGGCGAGTTAATTCACAAACTAGGGACCTCACAAAAGTTTATCCAAAATAACTTTTTAAATTTTTGACAATGAGTGTCAATTAAAAGCTAGGGAAAATGAAAAAGGAAAAAAAAAAAGTACTAACCTAGTGAACTCATTAACCCTACAGGTTAAAAGACTTGCCTCCTAAAGCCCTAAATATGTAAGGAAGCAATTAGTGAACAAGATCTCCGCTTTCAGAGAGCAATGCCTACAGGTGGTCTGGGTAGATTGCAGAGAAATACAAACTTTTTAAATTATACCAGACAGAATTTCACATTATGGCAGAATTTCCAAGTGTAACTCTTCATCAGAAGGTACCACTGAGATACTTATTTAATAACAGTGGAAGAAGAAAAAGGATTTGAGGTGTCCTTGAAAATGGGAAATTTAGATTTGAAAGAGATTAAAAATATTCTGTGTCGGTCTGACATATGACATTTTCTACAAACAGTCTCTTTCCCAAAACTATGTTATTCATACCGTTCTCTGGTTGTCTCAGGCAGAACACATCCAGGGCTGGATCTCACAGCGGCTGCATCAGTGCTGGTGATGGAAACCAGCTTCTTCTCCACATCCTCCTACTCTTGTGCCATCTTCACTTACCCTTGGGGAGGTAAAGCCACAGAGATTAGAGATCAAACCAAATTAACCAATGAAAGGTTACAAAAGGTTTTATCACACAATTTTTTTAGAGATCAATGTACTGTACCAGATTACACTGCCCTGACCTGTGAGTTCCCTGGGTAACATAAGAGAAATGTTAGCCTTTCTCACTACATGATTTCCTGCTTTTACTTCTTTATTGGAGGCATACAAGGAGTTCTCTTTGGACAAGCTGACAGGTTGAGTGAAGAGATAAAAGAGAACAGTGATAAGCTGAGGAATAACTCAGCAGAATTCTCTTAAGAATTAAAAGCAATATTGCAAAAGGCAAGTGAATAGCCCCTCTTCTCTCCCCCACATCCAAAAAGATCTAAGAGGTCTGCAAACTGCTGCAGTTGACTATACAAACACGATGAACAACATCTTGGAGCTGCTAGCTTGGAAAAGTTTGAGACTTCTTGAGCAAAGATTGTCAAATAGGTCACTCACATTCAGTGGCTTTCTAAGATACAAATACCATTACAAACACTAAGGCAACTAACTTTCGTTCTATAACTTGTCGACTGTTTGAGGTTTTAAAGCTTTTTATTGGAATCCAGCTAGGCCCTGTATCTCTGCTGTCACTTGTTTCATGCCTTTGGAAGAGCTGCATCCTTCTTTCTTTGCAGTGACATTATACCCATCCAGAGAACAATAAACTGGGTTTTTTAATTACCATTTTAAATTAAACTGAACAGGTAGGTTGGTTGCTTCATTTATGTCTTGGTTTTGGCAGAGAAAGAGTTAATTTTCTTGCTAGTAGCTGGTACAGTACTGTGTTTTGGATTTAATGTGAGAATAATGTTGATACACACTGATATTTTCAGCTTTTGCCAAGTGACATTTGTACTAAGTCAAGGATTTTTGTAGCTTTTCTTGACCTACCAGCAAGAAGGCTAGAGAAGCACAAGACGTTGGAAGAGGACACAGTCAGAACAGTTGAACTGAACTGGCTAAAAGGGTATCACACACCACAGGACATCATGTCCAGTATTATAAACTCGGGGGAACTGGCAGGGGAGAGTGTATTGTTACTCGGGGTGGGCTGAGCATCAGTCAGTGGGTAGTGAGCAATTGCATTGTGCATCACTTTTTTGAGTTTTATTTCACACTCCTGTGGTCTTCCTTTTCATTACATTTATTGTTATTGCTGATGTTATTATTATCATTATATTTGAACTTTTCATTATTAATCTGTAATCATCTCAACCCATGAGTTTTACTTGTTTTCAGTTCTACTCTCCATTCCACTGGGGAGCAGGGTCCGGGGATTGGGGAGAGGCAGAAGTGAGTTAGTGTCAGTGGGGTGCTTAGTTGCTGGCTGAGGTTAAATGATGACAATTTGTTAACAGGACTTTTCATAAATATATATATACACATACACATATAAACATATTAGCCTATGTGAATTGTTTGAAAGAATAAGGAAGTCAAGGAAAGAAGAAAATCGGTATCTTTGCAGAGCAGCTTGAGAGGCAGATCTATTAGGCCCTGAAGTTACAGCAATGATTCCCATTCACTGCTGTGGGAGATGGGGCAAACCATAAAATGAAAAGAACCAATTAAAGCTACAAGACACAAAAATTGAAAATTTTAAGTAGCTTTTTCAGAATCTTTCTGTGCCAAATCACCTTAAAGACTTATTTAAAAACAAAAGATTTGTTTTCTATTCTTGTGCAAAGCCTTGCCTCTTTTTAGATGGCTTTGAATATTTGAATTCTTAAGAGAGCACTTGAAAGAGTAACAGCCAGACTATAACCAGAGGAAGATGACTGCTTTACTAATCCCAGGCAATTCTGGCAGGTTGAAAACTCATTCTTTGTTCACAGTTACATTGGTCCTTTTGTTACTGGCTATAATGTGCCTCTTCCTCCTTATATGGAGAAGGAACCTCAGCATGGGATTTACATCAAAGAGAGCATCTTAAGACTGCACTCAGTTTCTTATTTAGGAACTGAAAACCTGTTCATAGTGAGCATAAGTAAGTTTGGTTATTTGCTTCTTGTAGCCAATGAGTTTAAACAAGTACAGCACATTTTTTTCCTGTGATGTGTTCTTTTTATTTTCTAATCCATTTTAGCCACAAGTCTGTCTGACTGAAGTAAAAAGAAAACTAGTTAAATCAAAGTATCATGGGTCTGACAAGGACCTGGAGAGATGATCTAGTGCTTTCTGTTGCCCAAGGCACAGTCAACTGTACCTATGTCATCAGGGCTCAGTAAGAAATCTAACTTTATGTTTTTCCATGAAGCTCAACACTTCAACCAAAATCCATTAAATGAACAGTTGGTAAATGGTGGTTTAGTAGTGACATTTTATTGTAGGATTAACACTGAAATATAAAAATTATCTAAATGTATTCCCAAAGCACACTCTCAAGCAAAAGGCTACAGCAAAGATTTAAATTTTAGGTGTCTTAGTGTTTCTAAATAAATCTGTCATACAAAGATTTCCACGGTCACTCAGCTAAATCAAGAAGAAAAACAGAGAGAAAACCTGGTTCTGTTGAAGTCCATGGGAATTAAAGGAGAGGTGAGAAAATGAAAAATGATCTCAAAGATATGACTCTATTAGCCAAGGCAGTAATTTACAGGTGGCTGCTGTACTTCCTGATAAGTAACATGTTTCTAGCTTTCTTTCAGTTCACATTATATCCTTAAAATCAGAGCTTTTAAACAGCCCTATGTAGGTGCATATATATATATATATATATATATATATATATTTATATATATATGCCAGTTGAGGCTGATACACTGAATCTTGACTCCGTGCAAAGGATAAGATGATCTCTTGAATATGTTTTGTAGTACTTTTTTTAGTATGGGCCTATAGGTGTTTTTGCAAGTAACTTTTTAACCACAGGAGATGTTAATGAACTAGCTGATAGTAGAAAGCCATAAAGTAGTAAAACAGCATTACAAGAGATATGGGAATCAGTATGAGAGATATATATATAAAATAACTTAAAACTTGGCGCATTTTGTAACTTGATGCTGTTTCTTGAGCAATTTTTTTTTTGTAGAAATAGCACTGCAGAATTGTGGCATGTTTTTAACTGAATTTTAGGTAGCAGCTTCAAATTCTTACTCCATCTTTCCAATTAAAAAATAGCAGATTCGTTTTCTTATTACAATAATATAAAATATTTTTTTACTACAGAGCTATAATGATCCTTACTAGCTTTGTCATTAAGAAATTCTACCCTGAAGTCAGTACCATTTAACTTCGAGGGGGGAATTTTGCATCTCCAATTAAGACATAACCAGTCATTTTCAGAGGACCTTTGTCTCCCATGTTCTCTGGAAAGTTCAACTGGAAACATGAAGCACCTTCTGACTGAGATGTTTCAAGCAAAAAACATGAACACTAACCTACAAGTTGCTCAGCACAAAGCGAAGAGGGGATAGGGGAGAAAGCTGAGAGGAGCAGACTCCAGTAAGACTATGAAATGAGTCCTTCTTCCTCCTTTTGAGATTTTTCCTGAAACAGTTTCAGTAGTGAAGGTTTTGTTCCTGCATCATTTGACTGTCTGCAGCTGGGACTATTCAGTTGAAAGCAGCATAAGGGAAAAACTACTGTGTTCAAAAGCAGAGTCTGAGTCTATAGATGTTATTTCAGAAAAATCTAATCCAAATAATTTCTGTCTTGGGACAATTGATACTGGGAAGTTAATAGCAAGAAATTAACATTGCTTGCCTTCTAAATTGTTCCCTGGACAAACCCTTCTGCAAACTTTCCCAAAAAGAAAAGTGGAAATACTTTAAAACCAGGATAGATTTTGCAAATTGGTGTGCTGAGGAGAACAGGGCTTGAGAACTGATCAGCAACCAGTCTGACCAAAGTGCTCTTTTGAATTGCTTGCAGTCATTCACCGATGTTGTGACGTGGATGATTTGAAAGTAATTATTTGTATTGCCATGAATCTGAACAATGACAGTTTATCTTAGAAAATCTCCAGTAGATGCTTGGTTTATTGTCAGCTTCTAATTTTGACCAGAATTATATTTAAGAACAAAGCAGCAGATATCACTGCAAAAGTCTTGCAGCAGGCCTGTGATGTTGTCTTACCCTGTGATCAAATGAAAAATAAGTACCAAGTAGTCCCACTGTTTTGAGTCTTTCTCTTTTGAACCGAATACTGGATTCTCAGCTGCGTTGGATGTACTGCAGAATCATACAATCATGGAATCATAGAATTATAGAATGGTAGGGATTGAAAGGGACCTCTAAAGATCATCTAGTCCAACCCCTCTTCTTAAGCAGGTCCACCTAGATGAGGAACACATCCAGGTAGGTTTTGAAAACCTCCAGAGAAGGAGACTCCACAGCCTCCCTGGGCAGCTTGTTCCAGTGCTGACAACTTATTATATCTGTCACTATAGCTCTTAAAAGAATTAATTTACAGGTGCAGTGGGTCAAAAATAAATTTCTTGCCTGACACAGAAGACATCTTCACCATGCACCCTATGTGACAACAGATTCATGACAGCAGACAGGAATGTACTGACACCACCAAAAAGCTGACTGGGGATCAGAATAACTTTGCAAGTGACTTGGATTCCTTGAAGAGCTCTGCCTGGCCAGCAAGACGGCCATCATCTAGCTAGATCTATTTCCTTTCAATAAAATCAAACACTGAGTGGCATTTTCAGGGCTTGGCACCTAGGGTGGTGTCAGGCAGAAAAACTTGCATCCAAATACTGGAGTCTGATTCAGAAAAAAAAAAAGCTTCATTTTTAATCACAATGAGAGCCTTCAGTCAGGGGAACCTGGACCTAGGGATTTTTTTGAGGAAAAGTTTGAATGGTAGCCTTCACTACAGATGGAGAGTCACTGCAGTTGTGCTGCATCAGAATGGCCCAATTCTAGAGCTCACTGACCCCCTCTGCTGAAGTAACCATCTTTAAAAGAAATAAAAATTTGATAGAAATCTTCTGTCAGTGATGAAAGAGGAAGCTTGAAAAGTTCTGATGATGTCAATGCAAGAGATTTCTAAGAAGCATTTGACCACATGACAGTTTAGTCAAGAACTTCAAAAATTAACATGGCCTGAATACATTGGTTTAACAACTGGTTCACCAAGAGGCTTCATAATAAAAATGTTAATGGGGTAATCTCATTTAGTTTAATAGAATGTATGTTGATTTTGGAAAAGATTTTCAGCAGGATTCAATTTTTAGACTGGCAAGTGATAAAGAAAACTGGTTTCTGTTGCAGGCCAATAAGGGTGCTGGGACCAGGAGGACATAGTCAATTGGGATGCAGCTACAGGGAGGGAGAGAAGTTACCTGAGGATGGTTTCCTCTCTGAAAAACAATTGCTCTAAAAAAAACCCAAAGAAGTCATAATTGGTCAAGACCATGTTGTTGATGTCCAGAAAGAAGAATCTCAACTAAGAATCTCTCACTGATGAGACTGCTGCTTAAATCTTATGCTTGAATCATCAGTTCACACCTCAGGAAGAATAAGGAAAACCAGAGACAAATATGGAATATGATTTAAAATTTGGAAAAAATGTTAAAGCTGAAGACTCAGGCTTATCAGACAGAACCATAAGCCTAGCCTAAAAATATCAACTCAGAAAACAGAAATGTTATTTTAGGGAACTCCTTAATTTAGGAACATGAATTTGGAAAGATCATCATGATCATTCAGTCTATAAACCTGGAATTACCATTAAGAATGCAATAGAGATATACTTCAAAGTAAAAACCACACACTCCTCATGCCCTTACAGACTTCAGATGACACAATATTTTTAAACAGTCTAGAGCAAATTTTAAATGCGTGTAACTGACTGAAAGACCAATCTATACTGTTTGAAAGAACATCAGGGGAAAAAAAATCAAGAATGCTAAAGCCGTAAGGCCTTGCAGGAGTAGAGAATTTTTAAAATAAACTATCCTAAGAGAGCAGGTCATCCCCTTGCTATGAATGTCAGAATAT
Source organism: Colius striatus (assembly GCF_028858725.1). Taxonomy (NCBI): domain Eukaryota; kingdom Metazoa; phylum Chordata; class Aves; order Coliiformes; family Coliidae; genus Colius; species Colius striatus. The sequence goes on from NC_084762.1 coordinate 55,756,949, forward strand.
TTCTGCCTACCTGACCTAGAGGAAAAATTTCATGATGACTTCGGCTTTGATGACTGATTTATACCCAAGCCTGTGATTATGATACACTAGCCAAGCAGCTGAGAATTTTATGAATTACTAATATATCTTTTTGACATACTGTCTCCAGCTGTGAAAGTCTCCAGTGACTAGAAAGAAAGGAAAAATACCAATCCTTTCCATCTCTCCCCCTCCTGAGGCAAAGAGGGCATCAAAGGGATACCTAAGGGATGGTCCCTGTTTTCATCAGGCTAGTGAAAACATGAGGTTAAAGCAATAGAAATGGAATAGGTGAGCGGTGATCCTGTAATTTATAAATTCACGTGGATGCAACTGCTGGTTATTTTTAACAGATCGCTTCTAGGTGTGGCACAGTTCTGTTAATAGAGACCAATGCCTTTATCTCTCCCTGTCCTCCTCCTCACTTCCTTATAAATTGTTAAATATTAAATGACAATTTGAAGAAATATTTGATAGTATCTTTGGCGTATTTTTTAGATATGTCCATCCTTCAATAAAAGTAAAAGTCTATAGTCAATGACAAAGAAAATAATCTTGTAACAAATTATATCAATGCCTTTGGGCCCTATAAATGAAAGAAATATATTGTTTTATTTTTTAATATTAGCTCTGAAATCCTTTTAAAGACTTTGCCATATCCTTAGCCCAACTGAAGCTTCTGATAATCGTTAAATGTCACAAATAAGTTACACATTATATAAATATGATTTTTTTCTGATATATTTGAAAAGAACAAGCATTTTTCTTTCCCTTCTCCTATATTACAAGATGGTATTGTTGAAGAACTAAGCTCTTACAAACCAAAAAGAACTGGATCTTCCTAACCCTTTTCATTTGTATCTCTACCCATTCCTTCAACTGCTTCAATTTGTCCTTGGTCCTGCTTTCCTCTTTTTAGCCATGAGTGCTTCACAGTTTTGGCTTGTTTTTTTTTTTTTAATTTAAAATGACATATGACACTACAGCTAAAATATCAGATGTGTTCACTCATGCAGTGTTTTATACATCCCTTGTATTTTTAACAAACAGAAAGCTATTTACTAAGTTCTTTGTTACCAAGGAAAAGAAGAAATCCTAGTAAATATACACACAAAATTTCTGCAAAAGTTTCTTTCTTGACACCTGAACTATGACAATTTAATAAACAAATATTTTTTTATATATTTTATAACGTTTTAATTTAAATAATGATTTTTTGTTCATGGTGATGGTTTTCTTTTTTCTGTGGAGTTCTTTTTCAAAATTTGCTTTGATATTTTTTAAGGGAATAAAGATTGACTGAAATAAAACCAAGCTGTGTTAATTACATTGTGCATTGTTGTTGGAGATTATTTTCAGTTTAGTTTAAACCAATATTAAAACTGTAAGTTTTGCTGAGGTTGTACATTCCTTATTCTTAATTATTGCATCTTTTGCCAGAAATCCCAGCAGTATGATCACAGAATCAGAGAATGGTAGGGGTTGTAAAGGAGCTTTAGAGATCATGTAGTTCAACCCCTCTGCAGAAGCAGGTCCTTCTAGATCAGGTCGCATAGGAACGTGTCCAGGCGGCTCTTGGAAGACCTCCAAGGAAGGAGACTCCACACCCTCCCTGTGCAGCCTGTGCCAGGGCTCCATCATCCTCACAGTGAAATTCTTCCTATGGTGAAATAGATCCTATGGGAACTAATGTGTGCCTGTCTAATAACTTCCACTGGATCACTCTCTGTGGACTGAAGAAGAGGCTCTTCAATTCAGAAAACCTGCTTTATTTACATCACTGTCATCTCACTGTTGAAACTGAGGTTCCCGTAACAAAAAGGGGAACTCTGCTGGCACAGAAAGGACAAAATAGAGTAAAGACAAAAAACAAAAGATGTATCAACTCTTCCCAATCACTGGTGGGATTAATATAAGGCATACGGTGATGCTGTATTAAGGAATAAGCCATAAAGGTGCTTGCTCAGATGCTCAGAAGCAGCATTGACTGAATATGGTACCTTCCCATACTCAGGGAAGAGCTGTTGACCCTGCACTGACAGCAAAATGTGAGTGCTGGCAAGTGACCTAGGCATCTGATTCTCAGATGATGAATCAAAAGTACAGGGATAGGAGAAGCTTGCCCTGTCAAATGGAATATCCCAGAGCACTGGGGAAGGGTATTTACTGGTTTTGGTGTCATTTTTTTTGTATCACAAATGCCTGTTTGGAGAGGCTTTTTACCAGAATCGCCATGGCAGTTGAGTGCCTGACCTGGAGGAGGAAGTTCACCTGTAGTGATTTACCTACTAATTAGTTTTGCCTCTCAACACTACTCTACTCTTCATAACTGGAAAGTAATATGAACATTTATCATACCTTGTTAAACTCTTTCTTTGGCCTGTTTTCCCAAGGCAGTGAATTCTCACCAAATTACGTTATTTGTCTGTGGCTTCACACACAATTTAAACCAATATAATTTGGAATGGCTGCCAAAGAGATCAATGCCATACACTGCATGCCTCTGGTCACCAAATTTCTGCTTTTGAACTGCCACATCTGTTAGGCTGGCACAGGAGTTCAGGTGGCTGCTTGTTGAGCTGGGTCAAGACACTGATTCAAGCTGAAATTAGTTCCTAATGGCTAGTTTCCCCATGCAGCCCACTGTATAGCTCACAACTCCTCTTGTAGATATGAAACAGCAGACACCATGGAGGTGACAGTGAAGAAACAACTGGTACCAAGGGATAGGCAAGACTTCATCTTTCAGAAGTAGTGCTGACGTAGAGTGTTCACAAATATGTGGCTGCAAATGAGACAGTGATGCCCTCTTCCCATCCTAATAGTATTTGAATGCACTAGAGATTTCAACCATATTGACAGATATTGCCTAATAACATTTTCTCTAAACATAAAAGCCAAAGGCAGAGGGAGCAATTAGTACATGGAAAGAACTAAAAATCTTTACAAGGGAAGCCCTGCTCTTCTGTCCTTCTTCCTAGAAGGTTGAGAGATAATTGACACAGCAGAAGATGAGACCAGTACCGTATTTGCTACAGCTCCATCTCATGTCTTATCTCCCATTTTTCCTCCTCCACAATTCTCATTTCATTATCATCAATATGTTGCTGAGCAAACTGCACAAGGCTCCTGCAGCAACTCTGCTAGTACTCATCTGCTAGGCAGCACTAAGGCATGCAAAATCCGACTGAAAACTATGCAAAGCTCTATTTCCCAAGTCTATTCTTCCCTCTTCTTCTAAATAAAATAGATTTCAGCTGCTAGACATGATGCTTTAGAAGGTTTAGAAAACACTGTGATAAAAAATGTGTTACTAAATCTAGTGGATCTAAGATAAGCAGATCTTGGCCCAGACAAAGACACTTAGCTGTTTGAGGAAAAGACTAAGAGTTGGGATAGCCTCTCCCACTGTCTGCATGCAACATATGGACCTTTACTAAAGCTGATTTGTGCATGTTTACTGTATTTGGATGTAAGCCCTGCTAAATATTTGGAAAGTAATTAAAATTAAAAAAAAAAAAAGACCAATCACTTTTTCTTCTGCATAACACACTGTGTCAGATCTGTGAGGCAGAAAAATAAATACTGCAGACAATGCTGGAACAGAAAAAAGAATGTACATGGTTCTGACAAATGACTCCAGTGACACAGTCGAAGCATGCATACTTGGTTACCTGAAGCAGCTACCTATCTAAAATGAGCTGTGCAGATGCTGTAATCCAGTCAAAGATTACTTAAACAACAGAATAATGGAGTATTAAACAATAAGGACTTCATTATCCCATTAGATGCCTTTGCCTTTTTCAGTCCTAATTCACCTCACTTTTGTTTCCATAATCTCTTTCTATATTGTTTAGTTCACTGGAAGACACCTTCTCTTTTGCTCTCTGTCAAAAGCTTCTTTTCTGCTATTATTAACAATAATAACACTAAATGAGTTGAGGAGAAAATTTAAGTAGGAAAGATAACAAGCTGAGTGGAGGAGGTAGAAAAAATGTTGAAAGGACTGTTGATTAAGTTCAGAAGTGCTGATGCGGAGAGAACGAAAGATGCAAGGCATGGAAGGGTTAAGAGAGGAGGAAAAGAAAGTCTGAGTCAATGCAGAGTAGGAGGAGGTGATTAAGAAGAAATCAAAAAGTTAGATGTTAAAAGGAAGGAAGAATTTTGTTACACTGAAATCAGAAGGGAAGGAGAAATAAATGGAAAGACAGAGAAAATAATGAATAGACTGAGGAAGTTGTAATCCATATATTTTCTATAATGTGCAGAAACTGAAGCAAATGAAGAAATGAAGGAATGGAATAGACTGTGGAGAAGAAGAAGATTGTGAGCTGGATGGTAGTGCAAATTATAAAAAAATATGAAGGAGAAAGAAGTTGAAGGATATAAGTATTGGTCTAAATATTATATTCAACTTATTTTCTTAGAAAATAAATGGGTCTTTCCACAGGAAGAGTTAAGTTGGATTTGAATAACAAAAAAAAAAAGTAAAAAAAACCTGCAAAACCAAACTTTATTCATAAAGTGGGGAGGGGAATTTGTAAAAGAAATATTGTTTTAACTATACTAATTTTTAGAGAAAGACCATAATCAAAATGTCACTATATATATACCCACAACACATGCAGATAAGTCAGATACATTTCATGCACTCATCTCAAATATGAGTTGTTTTAAATAGATTTCATTTGGTACATTAGTTGGATGTTATACTATTTGCTAGCTGAAAAAAGTCCCAGGCTAAATGATTTTATCTATTATAGGGCATTACATAGGCATTTGGCTCACTGCTGAGGTAAGTAAAGACAACAACTTGGCTTCACTGTTGCATAACCAAAGATGATGTTCTTTAGCTATTATGTAGTCATGCAACAATCTTGAGCTTTTAGAAATTGACTCTGAGCATTTCTGAAGCATGACACATTCATAGTTTTCTAATGTCTAAAAGCTAAAGACATTGGCTCCTCAGGAATTTCCCCCATTCTCTTAGATCATTCCTGTCCTTCTGAAATGCCCTGCTTGCTCCTTTTTTTGGGATACCTGAGTGCCTTTCATTGTCATCAGCTTCCAGTACCTCTATGGTTCTCTTTTAATTTTTCTTGAGCCCTACCTGAATACTGTTCTGAGATATCTGCACGTCTTGAAAGTGTGTTGAGCATGCATTGGAGCAGTTGTAGCTAAAGGACACGTTTGAGAAGAGTACTTCTACATACCACAGAAACACTGAAGCTCATTAGTTTTTCTCCCTGAAGGAATATCTCTCCATCAGAGTACTGATTAAACAGTACATATGGATCCTGCTGGAGTTCATGAAAAAATTCTACAGAAATATTACAGGTTTCCAGGCAGCCTGCCTTGACAAGGCACTAGCCAGTTGGCTGACAGCGGGGTGGGCAGGTTGCCGGCTCCCTGGGATCCTCCACTTCCCTGTCAGAGCAGCTGGCTTCTCGGGCAGCCAACAAACCAGCACGGCAGCTGGGCAGCTGAGCATCCAGGAAAGCAATCAGAGGGGTGGAAAGCAAAGGAGTTTGGCAGCTGGAAAATCAAGAGAGACATTAGAGGGATCTCATTTCCATGAAAAGTGGCAACTTTCTGATTTTTCATCCTGATCCAGGAGGAAATATATACATGTATGTGTAAGTATGTATGTCTATATATATGTGTAAAAAAGAGTACTATATATGTTTGCCTCTGTATATGTACACCTATTTTAAAATGCTGTTCCCCGTGAGCAATGAAATCCTTATTCCAGCTGGCTGTAATGAATTATTGCTGTCCTCTGCCATGAAGTTTCTAAGTAGGCAACTAGAGGCCAAAATTAGAGAAGCTCATTTCAGGGAGCCCAGCTGATTACAGGAAAAGTCATGACATTGTCACTGCACATTATTACAATTAAATATGATCCAGGGATGGGGGTCAAATTGAGAGAGCATAGCTTTTTTAGTCTTGCACTAAACAATCATCACTAAATGCTTTTTAAAATTTTATTAAGAATGAAGAAATTAGGATGACAAGAGGAAATATATATATAAATAATGTATTTATGTTTACAAATAGATATGTATGTGAAGTAGGCTTCTGTGTCAACAATACTTGTTCTTACAGTTTTCCTGCTCTTTTTCTTTGTAATAATAAAAATTCCTGAGTTTGTCAGTCTTCAGAAAAAAAAGATATGACTTGAGTTCTTTCTGAGGACTTTCTGATTGTGGTTCTTAAAACCAAAGGCCAAATTAAGGGAAAGAGTAATGAAAGTACCAGTGAAGGCAGGAAACACTCTGGTCTGTCTCTAGTATGGACATCCTTGCTCCAGAGAAAGGAACAAGCCCTCTGATTTGGCAGCTACTGAAAGAGGTGCCAGCAGAACCAAATGAATATGCTGAGGATGTTGCTTTCAGTTGGTCAAAATCTCACATAGTCTTTTGAGGAATGCAGTCCTGTCTGTCAGAGTCAATCTTCTCAGCTTTGTCTGGCCAATGTACAGAATAGGGAAGACCAAGGCAGAGACATACAGGTGTCTCGAACATATAGGAGCAGAAGGAGCAGAAGGACAAACAGTACAAAGGCACAATTAATGCTTTTTAAAAAACTGATTTCCTCCTCTTGTATGTGTGAGGAGGGGAAATTACAACTAGAAAGAAGTGAAGAAATAATTTTTCAAATCTTGATTATTAGATAATGGCAAATTAAAGACAATCTCCTGGAAAAAAACAAACAAAAAAAGTTTAAACTGAAGTTAGAAACATAACATTTCTTGTGTTGATAGTGACATGTTCCTTTTCTTCTAAAGAACCTAAATAATTTAATACAGTAAACCTGCAACATAAATATAGCTATTGATGCCAACATGCTTTGATCTTCTTAATACTGGAAGGTCTCTGTTGCCACCCACTCTTGATTTTGTTAACAGTAATTTAAGCAGCAATCTTTTTGAGATAAAAGGATTACAACTTTATGAAAATATTCTCTTACAAAAGTCAAACATTCATAAAGCTTGTCAGGCAAGCTTTGCTTCCCTTGTACTTCCACAGCACACAACTCTGAAATCCTTGGTTGGAAATCAAGTGGCTTCCTGAAGCAAGCAGCAATTCCTGGGGACAGTTAGAGATCAGTTGCAAGATGACACTAAAAATCTCTTGCTCTGCTAAAATGCATGCCTGACATCACTTCCTGTACTTGTTTTGCCTCTGTGGATGCATGAGCCCTGCTCAGCCCATAGCTCCAAGAGTATCTGGTTCCATCATGGGACAGATTGTGATTCCCAGGGTCATCATAGGAGCTTAGCATGGTTCTACTTGGACACAGAAAGGGGTAAAATATGCCTCAAATAGATGAATAGAGTCTATAAGTGTTTTTTGAAGAGACATGCCTATATAAAAAGACTAAAATAAATACTCCCTAATAATTTACAATATATTCCTATGACATATAGCTGCCTAATACTGCCAGAAACAACTTTTTTTTTATCCATGTAGGTTTTTTGAACTGTAATTTAGCACATTTTATTTCTCATGATTGGCCTTAAAGGGTTTGGGTTGGTTTGAGGGGTTTTTTGGGGGGGTTGGGGCAGAGGTGAAGTTTCAAAGTTTTGTTTACTGCTGCAAAGACTTGGGCAACATTCATTTTAATGGATGAAAAAAGGTATTTTAGGCTATCTATTTGAACCAATATTCTTCTTTTTCATAAAATATCTATTTTCATCTTACTTGGTGGATCCAGATCATACAATGATTATTCATAGAAAAACAAAGATGTCAGCTGACCTACTGCAACTCCCAGTCTATAACTGGCAACACAAATCTCATGAATGAATTTTGAAGTTCCTGAAAAAATATATCAGTTAATTTGTAAGAGGATCTACTTAGGAAGATCTATAAGCTATTAACTAAAACATTGAACAAAAGTAATTTCTTCTTTTTGAATTTGTTATGCCTAATTCCCTAATCTAGAGTCTAAGTAATATAATTGAAGTATAAAGCTGCACACAGCAAAAAAACTTTGTGTTAGTTACAACACAGCCGCAATTATGGCATCATTCATATTGCTTTTATGCTATAGTTTTCCTAGAATAATAGGTACAACTTCTGTGAAATTTTATGACATTGAGTCATTGAGATCTGCTTAAAATCAGTTTTGAAATATTTATTTGTAGGTATGAAGATCTTTTTAACGCTGAACTATCAAAATAAAGATTATGAAGAAAATTACTTAGTTCATTATTATTTGTTAGGTTTATATGCTTAGTACGCTCATTAAAGGCTATTCAGACATTGGAGATAAATGTTTTAGGTATTAGTAAGAGATTAGTCACTTGGTTTGCTTTGCTTTTGATGAATTTCTTAGGTGCTAGTAAATTTAAATGGGTAGAACTTTCATGCAGCAAATGTTTCCCAATTTCTTTCTACCAAGACCAACGTGATGAACAAAAATGTGAAATTAATCTCCCTGAGCCAACCAAGTTACCTCACCCTTGAGAATTCTAATTTGGTAATCCCCTAGAGCTCTCCCAAGCAGGTGTTTTCTGTTGAAAACCTAAGTGCAGTCTCATTTGAATCTCACATAAATGGAGAGCTGTGTTCTAAAAGACAAAAATATCCAAGTAATAAAAAGAAAAGTTGGCATAGAGGGTGTGTATTTCGTGTAGTGTAATACTCTCATTTAAAAAAAAAAAAAACACCACGAGACTCAGTAGGCTGAGAAGATATCTCCTTATCTTTAACAGTGTAGCATGTTCAGTTTCAGGTAAATTATGTAATTTTCAGTGCAATATCTTGGTGAGACAGTAATGTTAGATTATTTGTTACCAATAGATGGCAGTGATCCCTCAGTTTCATGCAGGAATAAAAATCATGGAACACAGATCAGGTGTCAGGAGGCAGGCCAGTGTCCAGATGCATCATTCTGTAAATCCTGGAGTTATTATTGTTATTATTACCATGTCTTTAACTAGAACATTACTATACTTTATATGTAGTCCTTAGATTAAGGAAACCTCTTCTGATGACTGCTTTGAAACCAATTCCATGTCCTGGTATCAGGCTACTGGGCTGAAGCCTTCCCAGTGAGCTATACCTTCTCAGAAGGCAAGCAGACAGACAGGTGTACCTCCTTTGCTACCATACATTACATGGTTTGTAGGAATCTCTCCTCTGCAGCCATCCCTTTTGGCTTTCCAACATGTCTCTCATGGTTAATGGGCAGCTGCCAAGGCTGACTCAGAAGGCATTCACTGTTCTCTTTGGAAAAATATGCTCAAAAGTAGAGCTGATGAACAGTAAGCTTTGAGGGATGAGAATGACAAATTGCCTGAATAAAAGGTTTTGTGTCACTGGTGATGCAAAGAAGTCCCTCAGCTGGTATATGAGGTAGATTGAAAATCTCTCTTTTCACTTCCTGTGAGCCGAACAGAAATCAGCTAGGGTGGCTGTGCTATCAGCGTGAAAGCAACAGAAGAGAAAAACAAATCTTCAGCTTCATTTTCTGTCTTTTTCTCATCCAGATGCTGCTTACTCTCCTTGCGTCCTCTGTAGCTCTTAGCAGCATGGATATACTTTCTTGAGTGACTCAGAATGTGCAAACATAAGGATTAGCCAGCTCCTTACAGGATCTGAGTATGCAAATGGTGAAATATGCAACAGACTCAAAATTTTCTCTCCCAGCGCTTGCACAGCTTTCTGAGACAGAAGATGTCTTCAGCTCAAATCTTAGTCTCTGACAGCCGTGCCTTCCCCAACATATTTCAGTCTATATGAAACCATCTCATAGGTTTGGTAAAGGAGGAAAGTAAACGACTTTTTTTTTCTTCTTCTTCTTTTAACTGCTTCCATGACCCCTCTCAGTTATTTACTTTCCTCTGTCTTAAAGTTCTCCACAACAAGTTCTTGAGTCTTTGAATTGCATAATCACCATAGCCCCATTAAAGAACTTACACACAGAACTTACACATTTAACTCTTGCTTTAAATACCTAAGACCAAATTGTAGGTGTTAGAAATATCACTTATCTGTCACCTAATCACAGTTCCATCTGTAGTGTGAAGGCACTTCTGTTTCCGTAATCTTCTAAAAATGTTGATGATCAGCCAGGCATCGATACTGTACCAAAGCTCCATCAAGATTAACAAATGAAGACTTCTCTTGCTGAGGCAACTCTCAGAACAATATTTACACACACACACCCTAAAGCAGAAGCAACAGGGCAGCACATTTTTGCTCATTAGCACAAGAGTTACAGTTTTACCTGGAATGAGAAGATCAATTTGAAAATCAAGCCTAATTCCTTTTTCTACCAGAGAACCATTCAGACCGTAGCTCTGAAGAGATGTCCTAATAGCACTCTTCCTAGTAGCTCCTACAGGGATGTATTTTGACTGAAAAGAATATTAATAACAGGAATCTTTTAGTTGTTGCTGAGCAGTGCTTGCAGTGTCAAGGCCTTTCCAGTTTCTCACTCTGCCCAGTCGGCCAGCAAGTAGGCTGGGGGACACAAGAAGCTGGGAAGGGACACAGTCAGGACAGCTGATCCCAACTTATGCAAGAGATATTCCATACCATAGAATGTCATGCCCAGTATATAAATTTGGGAGAGCTGACAGGGAGAGGCAGATCGCTGCTCAGGCATCAGTCAGCAAGTGGTGAACAATTGCATTGGGCATCACGTAGTTTTGGTTTTTTTCTGTTTTCCATGGGGTTTTTCTCTCTTTCTCTGTTCTTCTGTTATACTTCTTTTCATTCCTACTATTATTATTTAATATTGTTATTGGCTTTTTAATTTCATTTTAGTTATTAAACTGATCTTGTATCAACCCATGAGCTTTTTCTTTTTTCACAATTTTGCTCCCCATCCCATTTAGGATGAGTGAGCAGCTGCATGGTGCTTAGTTGCTGTTTAGGACAGAAAATAGATATGGAAAGATGTGTTTAGAAGTCCTTCTGCTTTGTCTATTTGAAAGTCTTTGACTGCTCTCTCATGTACAGAGCAACTCCAGCCCCTCGTCTCCTTTGCCTATCTTTCCTAAATAGCACATAGCCATTCATGCCTGTGCTCGAGTCATGTGAGCTGTCCCACTCTGTCTCAGTAACCACAGTCAGGTCGTGGCCCTGCATCTGCACCCACATCTCCAGCTTCTCCTGCTTTTTCTCCAGGCTGCATGTGTTGGTGTAGAGGCAACACAGGGGCTTATTCAAACACACAGGTTACCCTGGGTGTGTGCATGAAGAACCTCCACAGTCAGACATTCTCTCAGGGTGGTCAGCCTTCTGCGTCTCATCTTGGTGTGGGGCTGAGGAATATTCCTCAATAATAATTAAATTGGTACAAAAACTCCGTGTATAACAAAATGGAAATGACAAATAATCTGTTGTATCTCTCTCCTTAGAATGTGAGATGCACAGCTGAACTGGACAAAACCTTAACTCAAAACACAGATATTGCAGCCAATGTCCCTTGTAACATCTCATTCCTCTGTTGCACCTGTTTGGTAGTTGGTACCAAAAACATCACATCCAACATTAATTTCCCTTTCAATACTATTCAAATGGGGAAGAAAAAGGAAAACAAAAGATAGAATGTGAAACAGAAGACAAAGAAAATAAGTTTTATTTTTTCTGCCTTCCTGCCTTATCTTACAAAAGTTGTCCAGGAAGCTTTTAGAAATCAGTATAAATATATTGCACTGTTTATCTTCATATATAAATCTGTGTTTAATTTGGCATTAGATTTGTTTTCTTCTTTAAGTCTAAAGTATCAGCCTAGACTCCAAAAGAATAGATCATTTTTTTGGCATGTATTTCACTAGATTTTATTTCAGTGTAAAATCTTAACTCGACTATGGCCCAGACTTCAACAGCTGACTCAGCCCACAACATCCATAAATAATGTAATTTATGACACATAACTTAATTCCACCAAGACAAGGTGACAGGACGTTTTCCCTCATCAAAACACTTTTTTTCTTGTAGTCCTTGATGGGGGTTCACAATTTTTCTTTCATCTTTTTAGAAAGGAGTTCAGACTTTTCACTCCTGAACTCCAGTGACAGACTGCCTTGATGACTTCTTAAGCCTCCAGTCAGTGCCAGAAGAGTCACCAGAACAACCTTACTGCTGTTTATTTATGAGTTTCATTGGTTTCTCATTCACTTCTGAATAAATCCAGAATCACTACTGCTTGCTTTACATCTGCATGAGTTTTGCGTTTCAGGAAGAATCTATCTCTTTTTTTCCATCTGTTACAGTAGCTCTGAAACATTCAAGCTCTTAACCTAATGGGCTTCAGAAGAATTTTTATGGTTGTCTTGAGTTTCAGATCACAGTGGCAGATTTATTTCTGTCCTCAAAAAAAGTCTTTAAGTAGAAGTCATCAAGAAGCTGAAAATGCACTTTTAAAGTTTGCATTCTTGGAAAAGCAAGAAAATATTATTACGTATTTAGTTCCATACTGTAATGTGTAACAAGACTATTTCATAATGCAATTGATATCTATATTTTGTATATACATTAATATATAATATAAAATCAATTAATGAACTATGCAGACTTTTAAAAGGTAAAATCAACCCAGGGTAACTAGTCACTATTAGAAATGTATTTTAGTACTTGGTTGATATCTCTCTTTAGATAAGTAAATCATTCCATTGGTTTCAAAGATCAGAGATCGGCTGTCCATTGATTTTCCTCTCTGTTTTATATGATATCATATTTGGGTTGGTACAATACTTAATTTAAGAATTAGTTGAGTTAATATACAAGACTAATTGTCTGTTACACATGTACCAGAAACGGAGGGATGGTGACGTGATCCAAACTGAGGCCAGTCTATCAGCACTTGACTGGTCACGGGTCAAGATTATCTCCAGGTCACAAAGAGAAGTTACAGTGGCTGATGACCCTGTTAACTGTAGGTGGTTTAGCTCCTTCGGTAGCTTTTTTTAAGATTCCTTCTCTCTTGTGTGTTCTGTTAACTGACATAACCAGAAGAAAGTTTACAGAAAATTTTGGGGCTAGGTTCAAATCTATTCATTTCAAAGGCAAGGCTATGTTAAAGTAAGAAAATCAAAGTCAACATGAGAGAAAAAAACAAATGCATTTTAGTATTTCTCCCATAAATGCAAATATTGTGTAGGACCTGTTCTGAAACAGATATCTTAGCAGTGACATAGGTTTGTTCAATCATGTCAGATACAAAATACCTTTCTCTCCTGGATTCTGGCTAACTTGCTATGTGATGCTAATTAGAAAAATGTCATTTGCGAATCCCAAATATTTCATATTAGCACATAAGTATTAAAATAAAATTGAACTTCATAATCAGGTATTAAATCTTAGAAGAATAAGCATGTTCTCAGGCATATAAGTATGTTCTCAGGGTCTACACATTCAAGGAACATTGTGCACAATTCTAATCTACAAAGTTTAGAAAGGGTAAATGTAATAAAGGACACACTGTTAAGGAAATATTCTCAGCCGAGAAAAATAATTCATCACCAGGTATAAATAAATTTTGAAATTCCTAGGCATAGAGTTAACCAAGTTAGTATGAATATGAGCCTCTGAAAAGAGATAAAAGGTGGTCAAAACAGTAATGCTATAGACACAGACCTTAGGTATATACAACCTGATGGCAAAAAAACTCACATATGTTTTACAAGGCTCACATATCAACTTTCACTGGGAAATAGAAATGTCCTAAATAGGATGTTGGGGAAAAAAAGCAGTTCCTTTGTAGGCAATATTTGTATTGCCTTCTAGACAATATTCCTGACGCACTTTATTTGAACTTTGTCTCCATTCGATGAAGAGGATGGTCAAGTCACATGACCCTTGTTTCAGGAAGGAGATGCTGGGAAAATAAGCTTCATAACCACCTTATTCTCTCTGACTCACTTCTCTTGTCACTTTTTTTTTTTAAAAGGGACTTGTGGCAGGCCTTCTCATCAGTTATCTGTCATAACCAGTTCAAAAACAGGAATGACTTTAGACCCATTTAACTACTTATTGCACTAACTGTAAGGCATAGAGATAGCACAAACAGCTGGCACTTAAAGAAACACATGACTGATCCACCTGTTAAAGGAAGGAGTCTGCAGTAACCACAAAGGGAAAAATGGCTGTTTGTACTAATTGAACTTCAGGCTGGATTCATATAGTGAACTCTTATGGAAATCTCTTAGTTTTCAGTTTCATCAAAAGCTTTTAATGCAGCTCTAGTTTAAAGGTGACATTAATCCTAATTTATATGTGTTTTGCTGGAGGAAGTCCATCATAGTTAATGTGAATCTCACAAGTGGATATGAAACAAGGCAGTGAGGGACTAATGGTTTATATAAAGGGAGAAGCCTGGTTGTGAAACATTTATGCCCAAATTTATGCTCAAAATTGTAGCAACACTATGGTCAGTACTTATTAAAATAAAATCACCCATTTTCTCTGGTTTTATTGTGGTTCCATTGCTGGTTTAGACATGTCTTAAGAGAATTCTATTACATTAGCATTTTGTTCAGTACTATTATTAAGTTTGGATAGATTGTCTAGATTATCCGCTATAACATGTCAGCCAACAGGATCCTTGACAGGACGTAACAGGTGGACACATTTCTGTGGGGTTGGAAAAGAAACTGGCACTGATCTGATAACTGAAATTATAACAAAGCTGTCCACTTGAGCAAAAGGATGTGGAAGTTGTTTAAACAGTTACGGAGTCTTCAGAATTCTTCAGTTCCACTCTTACCGTGTCACTGGAATGGAATCAAAACCAGAACAGAAATCATGGACAGTTCTCCACCTGCTATAATGAAAAAGCAACAGTTTAAATGAACCAAATTCTTCTTTGCATCTGTATAACTCCACTGGGTTTGACTGCATTGTGCCATTGCTGAATTCAGTCCCATGAAGCTACTAATTAAATTCTTTAAGTTGTTCATTCCTCACTAGACACAAAATTTCCATATGTATGTGTGTGTGTGTGTGTATATATATATATATATGTATATATATACACACACAGAATTATCACTGTCTGCCTTCATCCTCTTTTTTTAGGCCAGAGTCACCTTGGACAGAGATGAGAAGCACAACTGATACATTCACAAAAAAAAAATCCCTCTTAGATACAAACAAGCAGGAAAAAAACCCACTCATACTGACTGAATAGGAGTAGAAAGATGTCATCTGTCAGAGGGATTTGAAATTATCCACACATGTTGTGTAAGATAGATGGTAAGAAAGAAATAAAATTCAGTCTCATAACTCAATAGGCATTTTACACCCCCTATGAATGAATGTAGTTTCAGAAACCTCTGATTTACTGTTAACCTGGTATTACAACCAGTAAAATAGTTACTTCTATGATTATCCTTTAAAGAATGCATAGATAACTCTACTTAAATACTTTAGCTGTGTCACTACAGAAAGTGTCAACCACTGTAATCTCTCATAGATATATGAATAAGTGAAGCAATCTCTATTTCATAATAAAAAGCAATTACCATTTAAAAATTTTCTGTTGTGTTTCTACTGATGGAATATTCTTTCTGACATTCTTACCCTAAGGCTATACTCTGCAGATCTTTATAAGGTAAATATATTCACAAGACAAAATTCTCTTTTTGTGTGATGATTTAGAGAAACCTTGCCATGTAAGCTAGGAATATTACCTATGAGGTTAATTAGACTTTCACTTGCTGATGATTTGATGATTTTTATCTGTTTCTGTTACAAGGCTTTAAAATGGTCACTGCTTCAGTTAGCTGCTATATCCTGGCATAAACATTAAACCTTTCACTGTTGTCGTTTTCTTCCTTGGTCATGTGGTTGTGAATGATTTGCTCTTCCCCAGACTTATTCACGATGACATGAATCTGAAAATGCTTCAAATAAAGTGTTTCTTTTTAGTGTTTCTGTTTTCCTTTGGCTTGTTACCCACAAAACTGATATGCAGACCATGGAATAGAGGTCAGATGAGTGGATTTTGGTAATTAGAATATAGGTATCAATGGAGATGTGATGTCTATTAGTTTGAGAGTAAAAAAGATGGCAAATCCTTTAGCCATGTACTCCATCATGACTGTGTTCCAGACAGAGCATCCCTTTCTGAAGGGTTACTAGAGCTCTTTTCACTGTTCTGAGTTTATCAGGACTGAAATTAATCAACCCATCTGAGGAATGCTCAAACTTGAAAAAGTCTCAAAGTTTTTTCTTTGAGGGTCTCCTGGGAATACAGAGCCTGTCCATTTATCAGTAGGGGCAACAGTATGTTTCATTTAGCTAAGAACTACAGAGCAAACTCACATGTTTTACCTAAGGTTGACAGAGAGCTCTGAGTACCTGACTCCTTTTGTGTGATCTTAAACTGACATTCAGACACTTTGTGATCCATGTTCTTTATCTACGAAATGAGGTAAAATTGCTTGAGTAGCACTATGGGATCCTCAGCTTAGAGACTTTATATAAGTGCAGTTCTTGTGTATGCTCAGGCTAAGAGGTAAGTGCTGAAAGCCCAGAGCAATAGCTGAGCTCTCAAAGCCTGGTGCCTGCAGGAATCACAGAGTGTGTGAGGGAATTGCGTGAGTGTCTTCTCTGGAGGTAGCCTGCAGCTAGTAAATGCTTCCTCTTCTGTTACCAAAGGTGGAAGCAGAGTGAGCTTGCACCTCCCAGGCACAACAGAGAAATGGCACTACCTTCCCCATCATCTTTCCATTACAAGTCCTATTGCTACTCTCCTACTTGCCTTGTTTATATATTGATGGTCCAGCATTGCACCATGGGAAGCATACTCTCCACTGTCTGATTTTAGAATAGATCAGTGTTATTCTTTCTGCTTGCAGTTGTTAGTCTTTCTACTTGATGTTCTTCTTCTGCTAGGAAAGTAGAGTTGGAAGAAATTATCATATAACATCTAGTTTCTCACCCTTATCCAAAACATATCACTGGCATTTCTGATGGAAGTTTATTCCAAAGAATGTACATTGCCAAGAGACTCTCCCATCTCTATAAGCAAATTACTGCAATGCTGTAAGAAATTTTTCTTTCCATATAATTATCACTGATTATAACTTGTATCCATTATTCCTAGTCTCATTGAAAACAGTGACCACACTTATTCTTCCATGTCAACTTTTAACGTAATTGAAGACTATTATCCAGTCTTCCTCAAATCTTCACTTCCCCTAAGTAACATCCCATCTTTGGGGAAGGCTTGTGACTGTGCTGGTTATTTATTTTTTGAGGGGCCATTGGACAGTAGGAGCCTAGGAGAAGCTTTCTGCCCTTTTTTTTTGTTTTGTTTTTTCCTGCAAGAGAGTTGTTCTGACCATTGCTCCAGGCTTAGCTCTGGTTGTGGCTGGTACACACACAAAGTCTGCACCATATTCTGAAACGTATCATTATTTTAGATTTTAAAGGCTAAAGTTATTGTCTGTAAATATTAAATCACATCACTAAGAATTACCTAACCCTTGAACCAGGTTTTAAACTGTGATTCACTGAAGACATCAATCAATGATAGAAATAAGCCTTTTTCCAGGAAGCCAGAAACTCCTTAATAGAAGACTAAGGCCAATAAAAAAAACAAACAAACAAAAAAGATCTGTCTCTTAAATCATAGTCCATCTTACAGAAAAGCCAAGAATCTATAACATTGCTGCATTACTGAAATTGTCTATTAGAGTCTTTGGAGGATTTCCCTTAAGACTTTTGAAATATTCAGGCTGAGAAAGGAACGGGAGGAAAACTACTCTTGATTTTCCTCTTATGTTATTTAATCTGAAAGCAAATATAAAGCAGGGCAGTGAATTCAGCTGAAGGCTTTATCTTTGGAAGATGTTTTTACTTGAAATATTCTGACACTAGCAGTTAAAAACAATAGAATTTTACTGTAAATGTATCAGCATTTTCACTAAGGCTTTTCTTAGAATTACTTTACATTAATTAAGCAAATCTTAATCTGTCTTTATAAAGAGGGATACTGACAGGCTTCATCTAAAAACTAGGTGTCTCAAAATCACCTTGCTTCTCCTACTCTCTTCTGTGAAAATTGTATTAGATGTTGAGCCCAAGCACAAGTCTTTTAGAACATGTCCTTCTACAGACACTTAAGTAGCAAACAGATATGAAAAAAGAGTCATAACTTGGTGAGCAAAACTATCTTCTGCTGTATGCCAACAAAGCAGACTAAAAGTACAATGTTTTTTCTAGAAAGCTCCAAATAAAATCTCTGTCACTATAAGAGAAAAGGGATTGAGGTTTTCCTGTAGAGATGATGTCTCTCTGTTCATACAAGCCAAAGTGTAACAAAAGATTGCCATAACTCTGTAGATGATGTACTAGCTACAGAATATGGATTTTCTCTCTTTTACTCTGATTTTCTGTCTGTGTATTGTAAATCACTTTTGAAATAGAAGCTTATCACAAAAGAAAAGGCAGTTCCCATTGGTACCTCTGTATGAGTTGACAGATTATGAAATAGACTACTGGAACAAATTGTGTAATCTGCCTAGAAAAGGCATTTTGTTACATGATATAAATTTCCACTGGATAACCCGTAAAGAAGGCTAACACCCCTTAATTCTTCAGTGAACTTCTTAAGCTCACTCAACAAAAAGCACTGGGTAGGTAGGCGGGAGGTGTGACTTTCCTCCACACTGCTTATGAAATAGCCCAAACTCTTTAAAAAGAACATATTGAACATCTTTTTCCTGAGATGAAACACTGAAATAATTGAGTGCCACCATTTCCTTAAACCCTGCTTAGGAAAGCAGAACCTAGTTCTTGCATGTCTTGTTCTTCAGTCGTTGTGAATCAGTGAGCACAACAGAATGCTCACTGCACATCATGACGATTTTGTGTCTTTAAAAATGCAGTAGTTAACATCTTTTCCTTCCAAAGCAGCTGCTCATTTTCCATGTATTTCCTTGCAGCTAGAAAGCATATCGGGGAAGAGGGTGCAAGGACCATTTCTCCAGGGATCCCCAAAGAACCACATCTCCCATCTACAGCCAATCTCTCAGCCTAGCCC
The DNA here is from genome assembly GCF_028858725.1 of Colius striatus. NCBI lineage: Eukaryota > Metazoa > Chordata > Aves > Coliiformes > Coliidae > Colius > Colius striatus. The sequence goes on from NC_084762.1 coordinate 55,775,975, forward strand.
TGTACCAAGTATGCAAAAACCCTGTATGCTACAGTACTTATGCTGTTTAGTAGCTAAGCCACTGATGTACCCTGGACCTGTGATATTATCTGTACAGTTATCTGTTACAACCATCATCTTTATCTTCAACATGTTCCTTATTTGCCTAGTCAACCTGAAATGTTAGTCCTGAGTTGAAAAGGGAAAAATGTCTATGATTTAAACAATGAAATACTGATAATATGCAAATGACATTATGACTTTTTTTAATGAGATAAATGTTTACTCTGAAATACTCTGCCTCAGTGGATTTATAGAGCTATTAATCTGTTATTGAATTATGGGTCTATTATTATTGGTACTTTCTAGAAAACATTCTTAACTTCTTAATCAGTGAAGAACTGGAAATGTGCTTCCTTAAAAGTTTTTTATATCACTAAGTACTAACTAGGAAAAGCTGGAGACTACATGAATCATAAAAAAGAGTGGTCAAGCCAAATTTTCTCCTCTAATCTAACCTGCCTCAAACCTGACATGAATACCTAGGGGCAAAGCTTTCTAGGATAGTTTTTTAAAGGTAGACAATAGAAGTTACATTTATGTACCTGAAATCAAGCCAAATGTTAAAAAATCTGGAAAGAGAAAAATAATTGAAGTCAATACTTAGGTACCCAAGTTTGCAAATTGTGACTTTAACTATTGCATCTTACAGTCAGTAGAAACAGTAATATCCTCACTAAATTTCTACTTAAAATGAGTGATGTATCTTCAATCACTAGACGCTCTGAAACATTTTCTGATCTTCAATACTTGACAAATAATGTCCAATACACAACAAATGCATTTTTTCTTTAAATCATAAAGGTACCAACTAGGACAGGTAGAAACAGGTATGGCAGGCTGGATATGGATATGGATACCCATATAGATGTGGATACTCATATACATATGGATACTCATAATGTGTAATCCCCCTCCTTAAAAAGCTTGAGTGCTTAATTTACACAGTGAAACATATTTTCCTTCCCCCAAATGTTTAAATTCACATAACTGAAAATTTTACCAGTGCAGGAACCAAGAAGTAAATAAGTACAAATCTGGAAAGCAGGCTGTATCTCCATAACATATACTAGTTTTGAAGACTAACCCTGATATCACTATAATTTCTGCCCGAGGTTATGCTTACAGAAACTTTTTCAAAAGTACCCTTCTTTTCAAGCAACAATGTTTGCTTTCTTTGTGCCAGATTCTATTTCCTGTGACTAAGAAGTTCATTCAATTACAAAGACTCATTCAACAGCACTAAATATTACAATTCAGATTGCAGTATGAGCTGTTAAGAAACACTTCAACATGACAGAATTTTTAAGCCCATCATCAAAAATTCAATTGCATAACATGGGTGTAACTTTCTCTCATTTGATGACTCATTTCATTGACTCATTTTAATTATTTTAATGACTCATTGTGATGATTCCAACAACATAAATTCAGTTTGTTTTATCAGCAACATACAGATATCAGCTAAACACTCTGGAGATAATCAAATAACATAAGCAGTTAAAATTAAATTTAATATTTTTTTAAGAGTATTAACATTGATGTCAAACTCATAAAAACATCTTTGTTTACAATACCCCTAATATGCTTGTGGCATTCCTCCCAGGAAAAAAGTGGCTGTTCACTTGTTGATGTTTTGCAGGCCGTATTCCACTTCTGCTTACCTTGATTGAGAAACACAAAGCACCAAAATGTCTAGGCCACCACTGTGTAGCTACTTTGACTCTCAGGATGCAATTTCAAAGTATTTATTACAACATACATGTTCATACTAGCACACTTTCACTCAACTGAATACACTAATTTCTGTCTCCCTTTGGTACAGTGGTGACAGGAGAGTGGAAGAAGAAATCACCATCTATCTCCTCCCTTCTATAAGCTCTCCATGGAAGCTGCCCAAACTACATCCATTTCTCTCGATCTGCCTGAGTCTGCAGCACCAAGTTTCTGAAAGGAGTCAGTAAAATCCCAAATCAATCTGTATCACTGTTTCCTATTGAAGCTGAGAACTGCTAAAATGGGAAATATTTCAGTCATGTACCAGTTTACTGCATGTTCCCGAGTGGCTGGGCAGTAGGACATCAACCTTATTCTCCTGGTCCCTGGTGCTTGCAGAGGGTCTCTGTGATGTGTATTCTGTGAATTCCAGAATACACATGATTTCCATCCCTAGATACAGAAAAGTATTTCCTAAAACATGTGTGGGCTATCAAGCAACTTGGGTATCTATACATACATTGAGCCATAACTACCAATAAGATGAAAAATCAAACAAACAAACAAAATCATGAACCAAATTAAAGTCATGAATCATTTAGCTCAGCAGCAAAAAAGAACTGTGGGCAAAATGCCCTCAACTAAGCCATAGATCAGTCTTCTTTTAAATTTTCAGTATCCAAACTCTCAATTAAACTCACCTGAAAAAGTAGGCCAGTTAAAGTATTCTCAGACATGTACTATGCCAGAGATTAACTGTCATCCATGTCACTGGAATCACAAAAAAAGATATCAAGAATTTTCATGGCATTCAACAGTCCTAGAGTTCCTATGTTGTTAATGGGAAATACTTAAATTTTCCAAATTACTATTTTGAAAAGATGGATTGACTTTTGTTGTCAAGGATATATCTACATTTTTTTCTATTTCTTATAAACTTTTCTGCATCTCAGATAAGAAAGTATTTAATAGCAAAACAGACTTCCTCCTGAAATATCTGACTATTCAAATACTGACTTTTTTGTCTAATCTAATTTCCTTCATGCTGAACATTTTTGCATAGCAGTTTTAGCACAGATCTGTGGATGACATGTCCGAAGACCACTCTCTTGGATTTGCTCTCATTCTTTCTGTGGTAGACACCAGAATCTGAGCAGAAACAAAAACTCTTTGGACCGGTACACTGCAAACTACCTTGCAAAAAGATATGTTGCAAAGGAAGTTATGGCAAAACAAATCAAAATGGATGACACATTTTCACTGCTGAAACCACATAATTTTGATGCCAAAGTAATCTCTAGTCTGATGAGGAGAAATTACAGAAAATAAAAGTAACAAAACAGATTTAATCAGCTCATCCTAGCTCCACTGAGAGGGACAATACACAGACGTCCTCATAGGAAAGCCTTGAAAGCAAGTACAGAGTTAACTAGGGCTATAATTTTAACCAGTGTCTTTAGGATTATTCAACCAGTCCCTTTTCTCTCCTCTTCGGTATAGGGCTCTGCATCAGCTGAAATATTTATATAAGGGTAAGCAGAGAAGATTACATCCTGACGTAATCCAGTTTATGCAACAACAACCATCAACAATTTGGTCTGGTACCATGATGGGTTTTTACAGAAAACTTCTAATAGCTTGGATTGTGTTTTGTTTTTCTAATAGGCACATGTGTTCATGAAGGCAATTTTTTCTGAAGGATTTATCATTCTCAGAACCTCTTGCTTTGTGTATGTTGATCATAGTATGTGATCAGAGCAATGCTGGTATGAGAGAAAAACATTCAAGACTGCTCAACTTTAAACTTTACAGCTTTAACTTACCATGTCCTGCTAGTCACACACAGGATGCCATTGGCCTTGGCCACCTGGGCACACTGCTGGCTCATGTTCAGCTGGCTGTCAATCAACACTCCCAGAAGACAATTTTTTCCAGAAGACAATTCTCAAGCAACTCTGTTCCAAGCCTGTAGCATTGCTTGGGGTTGTTGTGGCCCAAAATCAGAACACAGCATTTGGCCTTGTTGAACCTCACACAATTGGCCTCGATCCATTGATCCAGTCTGTCCAGGCCCCTCTGATGAGCCTTCCTGTCCTCAAGCAGGTCTACACACCTGCCCAGCTTGGCGACATCTGCAAATTTACTTAGAGTGAACTCTAACACCTCATCCAGATAATTGATAAAGGTGTTAAACAAAACAGGCCCAAGCACCGAGCCCTGGAGGACACCACTGGTGACTGGCCTCCAACTCCATTCACTATGACTCTCTGGGCCCAACCATCCAGCCAGTTTTCCACCCATCTCAGAGTAGGTCCATCCAAGCCATAGGCAGTCAGTTTCTCAAAGAGGATATTGTGGGAGACTGTGTCAAAGGCCTTCCTGAATTCCAGGAATACCAGATATACGGTCTTTCCCTCATTGACTAAGCAAGTTATCTTGTCATGGAAGGAGATCAGGTTGGTCAAAGAGGACATCTCCTTCATAAAATCATGTTAAATGAGCCTGAACCCTGTTATCCTGTATGTGCCTCAGGATAATACGTTCCACAACCTTTCCCAGCATCAAGGTCAGGCTGACAGGTCTGTAGTTGCCAGGATCTTCCTTCTAACCCTTCTTGTAGATGGGTGTCACTTTTGCCATCCTCCAAGTCCTCTCAGACCTCCCTGGTGAGCTGGTAGATGGTGGAGAGTGCCTTGGCAAGCACTTCCACCGGCTCCTCAGCACCCTTGGGTGGATTCCATCCAGCCTTACGGGCCTGCCCCATAGGTAGAGCAGCAGGTTGCACACTATTTCCCTTTATACTAAGGCAGCTTCAGTTTGTCTCTGTCCCTGTCTTCTGGCTCTGGTAAACAAGTGCCCAGAGAAGAGTTGGTTTTAGTATTGAAGACTGAGACAAAGAAGGCATTAAGTATCTCTGCCTTTTCCTCATCCTTGGTCACCAAGTTCCCCCCTCCATCCATTAAAGGGGGAAGATTCCCCTTAGGCCTCCTTTTGATGGTAATATATTTGTAGAAACTGTTCTTATTGTCTTTTACAGTAGTGGTCAGCTTAACTTTCAGTTGAATCTTGACCTTTCTAATTTTCTCTCTATATGACCTCACCACAGCCTTGTAGTTCTCCTGGGCCATATGACCTTTCTTCCAGAGATCATAGATTCTCTTTTTCCTCCTGAGCTCCAGCAGAAGCTCCCTGTTCAGTCAGGAGGGTCTTCTGCCCTGCCGGGGCAGATGGTTAAAAACTTCTTTGAGATTAAGTTTAATCTTAATGAAAAAAATCCCTTTAATGAAGTGTCATTAAGAAGAGTTGTGAACAAGCCTTTTAGAAAGGGCATCATCAGGTGTAAACTAATAAATTATGAACACGTCATCAATATTTTTTACTAAGTCCTACTCATATTAGTAATGGCCAAAAACATGAAGAGGAGGGAAATTTGGTGTTCAGTTCAACTTTCAAGTGACAAGGTAGAGAAATGACGTAATTTTCAGCACAGATAATGGACTGTCTAAGAGGAAACAGATCTCTACAATCCTTTGAGGCCAAGAGCTTAATGCATTATGCTGAGCTTTAGCCACACTCCCAAGATCATCTTGACAAAGCTTGCAAAGCTCTCCTATGTTACAACTGTTCCCTAATGTGCTGATTTTGTTTGAGATAGAGATAATTTACTTCCTAATAGCTGGCAGTTTTGATAAATAACTGAGTGCCTGCCATATGAAAAGAAACTTATTTTTCATATGTCAACTTAGTCAATTAATCTAAAGTTTCTCATTATTTTGAACTCAGAAGCTTTTACCAACCAAGAATATGGCATGAAATTACTGAGTTTATTCTGATTTATAAGAAAATTGAAATACTGAGTTTGCCTGGGAAAGGATGTCTTTTCAATGAAGTTTAAGTACAGGGCTCAGCTGGAGTCACTGTTACTAAACTTCCTTTAATCATTCTCTTTTTTTCTCTGTACATCACAAGTTTATGGTTTTGTGGTTTTTTTTCACTTTTACGTAAAAACAGCCAATACTTCTGAAAAATCCTCACCTTCCAATTTAATTATAACTATTCTGGTTCCTAGTGTCAATAAATGTTTGAATTCCTCTAGAAGATTTGTTTAAGGTGGTTAAGAAGGGGATGTTTTCAACAGCACCAAAAAAATCTAGTGAAACAAGCAAAGTGATTTTTATTCAATTGAGAATATGTAGCTGAATTTTAACCTGTCTGCTGCTACTACTACAGCTGAAAAACATCTCAATCAGAACTAACAGAGGTTTAATTCTAGCCTTTATGTAAATATAAAGATGTCTTAAATCACTATTTAAAGGTGAGAAACAAACCCACAAGCTTCTGAAACACCATCTGCACTGCCCAGAAGGTAATCATTAGAGCTTATTTTGCCAGTCCGTTTGTAAATCATAAGACTTAAGCATTACATCTGCACTGCGTTTATGGAAGAGCTTGAACAGTCCCACAGAAAACATTGTATCATGGCAAGTTAAACAGGCAAGAAGCTAAGGAGGGAGGCTGTAATGCAGATTTCAAACAGTTACACAGTTATGTTCATTTGTGTTATTTTTACTAAAAAGTTGGGTCCACTCAGAATATACAGTTTTCTCAATGTTAAATGATGGAGACAACTCAAAAGACAGAATTGATATCAGCTTGGGGGGGTTTGAGTTATTTAGGTTTATAATACTGGGAACACAGTATAAAAAACTGAGCATTCTTACAGATATCACTAAGTCTTTTAGATTTTAATAGTCTCCAGTACATACTGATTTCTTAATTTATTTTATTTGCAGAAACTGGTGCATAATCTAAATAGAAATTTATCCAAACAATAAAACCAGAAAAGCATATTCAAATGGCTTTCATTCATGAGCCTCTTGTAGTAAAGTAATTTTAGTAGAAAACACAAGGCAATAAACACAGACCCATATCTTTCACAGTGTTGCTCGTGTTTTAGTAGTTGTTTGCGTGAATGTCAGAAGCCACAGATCATACAGAGACAAAAGAACACTCCACTGTGCAAAAATGCAAATTTACAGAATAATTTAAGGAGAGTAACAACATTTTAATATCAGGGACCCAAGGACCCCTCTCCACAATAGTTACAGACCAGTTTTCCCCTCCTTGTCCCAGACAATTTGTTCCCTGTACCGTACAGGCCCAACTGAAAAACAAGGCATGAAGATTTTAATCAAGGTAAAGATAAATTTAACTCACATGCAATGAATTCATCACACTAAATAAAGTAAGCTGTGTCACATGCAAATGTTAAAAGAAATTTTGCTGTAGTCTGAGGCCTGTATTAGTAGCAGGTCACATTTGCAAGCACCACTGGTCAGACTATACCCAGCCCAGAGATAAGCTGATAGGAATGAGGAAAAGAATGCAGAAAACATCTTGGGATTTGTCTTGGTGATTCTCTTCAAAAAGGTCTCTTGAATACATTTTATCCTAAGGGCTGAAGCCTCCCATCCATTATCTTCACCTGTAATTAAGGTAACTTCCAAGTTACCCACTAGTCCTCATCCACAGGTCATTCCCAATTTGACTCCCACCATCCTGTCAGCCTGAACTTTGAGTTCATGCTAGGCTGCTAGGTACAAGCCTTTGCCTGCTCCTGGTCTTTGCAGTACTCCTCTCCCTATCCCAATGCTTCCAGTAATGAGTCTGGATTTGCTGGACAGCTGCCAACCCTTAATGGTCCAAAACCAACCAGTGCTCTCTGCCTTGCATTTGGCCCTTCTGAGCACTGGGTTTTTTTGCTATTTTTTTGTTCACAGGGGCAAGCATGGTGCAAAGCAGTTCCTAGTATAATTCTATGAGGGAGCCCATCATACATACTAAGAATGGGCCAGTAGAAAAAATGACCGCTGCATTTGATACAGAGGAACAGTGCACATGGTCCAGACTGACTGAGGCAAGGGGAAGACTGGCCCTCAGCTGAACAAGCACCTTCTGATTTCACCCCTGTGATCAGCAGAGCCACCTTAGGCTACTGTTCCCTTGCCATGTGCTTTAGGGTTTTTTCCATATGGGATCTTAGCTCCCTTTACACTCCCAACATGGAAATCCAGCTTTGTTTCTCTTAACACAACCAAATTGTAACAGCTTTTTGGACAGTAAGATGCCACCAGTGTTTGCAGGAGGAAAACCAAGTGGAGTTGCTGGTCTTGCCTTCGTGCTGCAACATCTGTTTGAGTTCCCTTGCACAGTTCCTTCTCCTCAGGGAAGATCTCCATGAGGTACTAGTCTGCAAACACCCAGGGGCTGAAAATCTAGCCACATGATCTAACATGAAATGAAAAATATTCACAGACACTAGAATAAAAGCTGGGGTTTTTTAAATATCACAAATGAAAAACAAAGGGGTTTTAAAAGTGTTTTATCTGTAAAGAACAATTCCGGCACTTCTAACTGGTGAATTGGTATGTCAGCATTTGTCATCCAACAATTTTATCATCCAGTTTACTATACCTCAGGAATCATCTCTGTGTGTTGAAGAATTGGTATGATTGAGATGAAGAAGAAAGATTGCAAAATCTTTATATAACTCAAAGCCCTACTTCAAAAAAAAGCTCTTCTTAATATATGTCCATTCTTTCAATATAACATCAGCTTTCTCTAATGAGCTCCAAAGCCTTTTTTTTTTTTTAATTAAAAAAATTTTAAAAAAATTAATTAATTTTTAATTAAAAAAAAAAAACACAAACAAACAAAATCAAACAAAACCACAACTAGAAGATGGAATCATACCTGCATTTGGCTGAAAGTCCTTAATAAACCATCAATGTGCATTGCTCTAGCTGCCGCAGGGTTGACTCTGAATTAAAAAGCAAGACATTTGATGAGTATATGTATTATGTAATTTTTACACAGAGAGTCATCTAAAAAAGCCATACAAACCCCACACATACTTTCATAGAGTCATAGAATCATAGGATGGTAGGGGTTGGAAGGGACCTGTAGAGATCATCTAGTCCAACCCGCTGCAGAAGCAGGTTCACCTAGATCAGGCCTCACAGGAACATATCCAGGCGAGTCTTGAAGACCTCCAAGGAATAAGACTCCACAACCCCTCTGGGCAGCCTGTGCCACTGCTCCCTCACCCTCATAGTAAAATAATTTTTTCCTATATTTAGGTGGAACTTTTTGTGTTCCAGCTTCATCCCATTACCCCTTGTCCTGTTGCCAGCTACTATAGAAAAAAAGGAATGTCCCAACCTCCTGACACCCACCCTTTAGATATTTGTAAATGTTAATAAGATCTCCCCTAAGTCTCCTCATTTCTAAACAGCCCCAGTTCCCACAGCCTTTCCTCGTATGAAAGATTTTCCAATCCCCTTTATTTTAATTTACTGTTTAAACAATTACCTTTTTTCTTTAATCTTTGGCTTTCTTTAAAGGGATACTAGAGAGGGCAAAAGTTTCCTTTTTAAAGTGCTTGGTACTGAATAGTTTCCAAATAAAATGTGGCATTGAAGTGGGTAACAGAGAAAAATGGCACAGTTTAGGTACTCAGTTTTCACCACTGTTATTTGCAGATACTTTCACACTTTGAGAACACCATTGGATCCTGTACTGTCAAATGAGCAGTTGATTATGTGTCCATAGTATCACTGCCACCCAAGCATGAAGATATTAAAGGTACTGTTGCAAATTCAGTTTTGGTGGCTGCGGCGGGGGCAGAGCAGAGTTGGTTGGTTGGTTTGGTTTAACTTTGTACAGAATCACAGGTACTTAGCTAGTGGAACAGCTGTGAGGAAAAATGGAGTAACCAATAACAATTCTTGAACTGTAGTGTGCCAAATAACTGAGCTCCTGCAAACCTCCATCTCCTCAAGCTAAGAAAGTGGGAATGGCTATATGATCCAGGCAAAGGTCCTTAGCTTAGGTGCTCTGCACCAATTGGTTCTCATGATGGCCATTAATGGAAGTTTAAGTGTGAACAATGTCTGTGCTCTGTTCCCAACACCCTAAGGTTAATAGACTCCCCGAGCCAGCAGTACCATTGATACCTTCACCTACAGATATATCTCACTGCAGTAAGCAACATTATTTTATTACACTTGGTGTAAAAAAATACTGTTTTGCTTTAAACTTGCTGCCTAGTAATTCCACTTCATTGCCTTTTTATATCAAGGAAAAAGGTGAATAATTGTTCCCTGTATATAGCTCTATGGCAGCCTTTGAGGCAGGTTGCTTACACCCATAGACACATCACAGCAATGGGCACTAAAGAGACACCTGCTTGGTTGGAAACAACCATTTGCAAAGCAATCAGCATTGCAAAGCAATTACACTTATGTGACAGGTATGACTAGTGTTTCAGACACAGTAAATGGATTGTTGATAATGGCTTTCTCCTAGTGTGAAAGAGGAAAGAAATTACACAAAAAAACTTGACATGCTCTAAAAAACAATTTCAGATATCCCAGGTCTCCCTGTGTGATCCTTTGAAAGAAGTGGAAATGTTAGCTATAACTAGTATACAGATCACAGAATCACAGAATCTTAAGGGTTGGAAGGGACCTTGAAAGATCATCTAGCCCAACCCCCCTGCCAGAGCAGGCCACCTACAGTAGGTCACACAGGAACTCGTCCTGGTGGGGTTTGAATGTCTCCAGAGAAGGAGACTCAACAACTCATCTGGGCAGTCTGTTACAGAGCTCCATCACTCTCACAGTGAAAAAATTCTTCCTCTTCTGTTCCAGTTTATACCCATTGCCCCTTGTCCTATCATTGGCCATCACTGAGAAGAGCCCGGCTCCATCCTCCTGACATCCACACTTTATGCATTTGTAAACATTAATAAGCAATGCACAGGCTTAACTGTGGTTGGAAATGGATGTTCCAGTTCAAAAGTGTGTGTAGTTGTGCTGTGGAAGAGCAACACAGTGCTCTGCTCATCCCATCCCACCTTACTCGGTCTCCACAGGTCACTTGTGGTTCATTGATGAGCAGTGGGAAGTGAGAAAGGAGGAGAGCAAGAAGTGCAGAACAGAGACCTCTCTAATTCCCATCTCCAGGACACATTAAATTGTGTCCCCACCTCACAAAAAAAAAAAAAAAATTAGACTAAACACAAGTAAGATGGACACCTACTAACTTAGGCCTCTGTCTTGCATGGACATTCAGGTTATATGAGTTTCAAAGCAAAAAAGTCTTGATAAACCTATGGCATCAGCTGAAACAACAAAAGCATTGCCAAAATAACAGTGCAGACACACTGAAGGATATCCAGAAAGAGGGATATTACTTTATATTTACAATCCCTAGCCAGCAATTCATTATTCCACAATGCCTGCATCAGTCCAAGACCTTTTCTGCTTAGAAAGCCCAGTAAAACAAGATTGTAACATTTATTCTCTCAAACAGCCAAGATCCCTTTGTGGTTTTAGTTAGCTGATGCTTATGTTTTGAAGCAGATAAAAAATAATTTAACATAGATAAACTTGACAGGTCAACATGCAAGTGCTCCCTGGAATATCACTGTTCTTCATAACAAAGACACGATTTACCATTTCCCAAAATGGATGTCTCCAAATCAAGGAAAAGTGGTTGCATCCTCTTATTACTTAAAGACTATGTCAGTAGAGTTTTACAACAGGTTTTTCTGTAACTGGAGATCTGTGATCATCTAACAGTATGCTGATAGCGTAAAACACTACACTATCTGTAGTGTTTATATTGGCTCCTGGAAAACTAAGGAGGAAATTTTTCATTACAAAATTGGAAACATTTATAGGAGAAGAAAAGTAAAGCATATGAAAATGTTTTTCAGCATCATACTTTGTAATAGTTTCTTCTCAGACATTTCAATATTTCATACTGGATCAGGGGCTTGCAAAATTTCCTGCTTGCTCTGTCCTTCCCAGCACTTGAGACATCCCTTCTCTCTCTGAGTGCTTCTCATTGCTTTTGTTACTGATGAAATTACCTCACTGTCTCCCATCTCTCTCTCTTCAAGACTTTCTTTGCTGCTCTTCACCTCGATTAGTGAAAAAGCCCTTACTCTTCCTCCAAGGTTTCTCCAAATTTACTACCTGCAGTGTTTCTCACTTAACACGTTCCTCCTGCCATAGGTAGTCCTGAACATTAGCGGCAGAGACATGACCTAACATAGGAAGTCTAAGAGATGCCTTGAGAATGATCAAAGTGAGATTTCAAAAAGTAGCCTGACAAGGAGATTGAAAACCTGGTGCTGATAGCAGCATACAAAATAATTATCATAGAAATAACCAGTGCTCCACAGACAATAGAGGAGAAGGTTCTGTGCTCTTTCCCTGTTTATATTAGAACAAAGCAGACTTTCAAATCCATTTTCACCCCAAGTGCAATCAAAGTGTGGATAACGTACTGCCATGAAAAGCTATGATGGTTGAGAAACCTGCAAACTTTGAGGAGAGAGTGGTCATTTCTGTGGATGACAGGAACATCCACAGTATCATAATTCTTCACAACTGACTCAGTGCAAGAGACATTAAACCACAGCCTTCAGGATTTAAGCCAATTTCAGATGATTACAACTCAGAATAAGCCTTCAAATGTCTGTGGAGGAGCAAAGGCCACACAATCCCATTTTTGTCTGAAGTATATGACACTAATCATTTCTGAAAATATGGTTTGGGATTAGGCAGGTTTTAGACCTAATCCACAATGGTGTTTCCTATATGCCTGCTCAGTTTTACTTTTAGATTTTCTCCTAACCCCTTTGAAGGTGCCCAGAAGCAAAACAACTGTTATCTGCATTTGTCTGAACTTGCAGTCTTAAGACTAAAATGCTCTCAAAGACACAGTGCATCATATAGGGGCTGGGAAAAGAATCCTTCTCCCAAAGGAAGAAACACTATAAGAATGTCTTCCACATTCCATAATTTTGAACATTGCAAAGGGAGAAGTAAACATTCAGGGAAAACACAGTACTGAGTAAAACTTTTTAGAAGTTCAAATGTGAACTATCTGAACTATACTTTCCTATGCAACTGTTGTTTCTCAACTCTTTTTCGTGCTGGATTTAGATGGAAAGGACAAAGACCTCTAGCAAGCTTTTGCAGGGTCAAGAGGATTTTTTAAAAATGCATCAGGATTTAGGAAACTTCGGGATATCCAGGACTGGCTATTCCAAGCATTCCAATACTACAGGTCAGATTCCAAATCATCACTTCATAGGCATAAAAACATAACATTCTAAAAAATCCCAAAAACCCAAAACTTTTAATTTACTTGTTTTCTGAAATTTGAGCATTTAGTAAAGATATTTCTGCAAGTTTACACCTAGACATAAAGCATTACGTTCCATGATCCAAGGCTTTAAAAAAATAAAAGCCTAAGACTATAACGGCTGGGAGTTCTCAACTCTAATGTCACTAAAAAATAGCCAGCATGCCAGCATCTTTTTCTTTTTTCATCTGCTCTGATCAAGCTGTGATAAAAAAAAAAAAAAGAAAAAACAGAATGAAGTCCTGATATAAAATAAAAACTCCTACTTGATCTCCTTGAGCCAGATTTTCTTCTCATGAACTGTTATGACATGGTCAAGAATTATGGTCAGCTGTTATTCAATTAATCCAACATCCCCCTAATAGTAAACCCATAAATATAAAAACATATCTATAAATCAGCATCCAGAACCATGAAAGGATTCCTGGGGAATCTCTAAGTAATCAACTCTAAGTTATAAATAAGGAATGTGATTTAAAAAAGCAAAAGCATAAGCAAGCCTTCACAATATTGTACTTTTCTTCCTGGAGCTTTTCTTTATAATTCCAAATTAAACAATTCACATGGTATCTTTTTTTACTCTTTTGCATACCCTCTTTGCAAGCACATATTGCATATCTTCTCTTCCAATTTCCTTACTGCCTCTGGAGCTGCTAAAGATTCATCTTTACCTTTTGATATTTCCTGGCTGCTAGTATGCTTCCCACATCTGGTTTTTCAGAGTAACAGATGTTGTTGCTCAATGAAGACACCAGTCTGTATATTTAGACTAGGAGGTGCAGAAAAAGCATTCAGAACTGGTTTATGGTTTGTTTTTTTTTTTTTAATTAGATACTTCCACAATATAGATTCCATAAATAAATTGTATTTCCAGTGTATGTGCCCAGAGTTTACAAAGCAGATCAAACTGCAATGCACCTAGGTCATTGTTGTTGTTCAAGAGGGCAAAAGGCAGCATCTTTCTCATACGAAAAAAAAAAATTAAGTCTTTAACCCTCAAGTAATCACTAATTGAATGCAATTAAGTACACTACAATTATTGATTTTGGACAAGGTATTGATATATGATGTATTAATGCATATTAATTGCATTAGTGAAATTCTGCTCTATTCTTTTATGTTTTGGTCATGGACCTTGTTGCTCACTAACATACTGTACCATTTAGCAACAAAATATCTCTGAACTGAGACAGAGAAAATAGTTTTAAACTGACACTTAACAAACCAGGTAGAAGTACTCAGAGATTAGCATGCTGCCCACGATTTTTATTTCCCTTCATGATTGTTATTGTCATGTATTAAATGAATGTTTCCTTTCCTTTTTAATATCATTGTAACTTAATTGATATCTTTAGAGAAACCACAGGTTTGTCCTGCAAGTGCTTGCAGTATAGCTTGAAAGTTCACATGGCTCTGTAAAAGAGTTCATAAATTCTGCTGAAGTGACAAAACTGCTAGAAGTTGATGTCAGCATTGCTACTCAGTCAGTAAGCCAGAAGTCTGTGGGAGCTAGTAGTTTCCCTTCCACATTTAAAAATGTGCATCTGATACATAACATGTCTGAGGAAGCAAACGCATCTCTAATTCTGTGAGAATCCACTAACATCTCCATTACTGATGGCTGACATGTTCTGAATCAGGAAGTTTATAGTCTACTTTTGTGTTGTATTTGTCTTCACCCTCTATTTTAATTAGGAAAAGTATATCTGCTATATAGTCATACATAAAAAACATATAAATCCTCATCGAATTCATAAGATTATAGAAGTGCTGGTTGGAAACTACCTCAGATGGCCATCCAGTCAAACCTCCTGGTTGAGTGGGAGTATCATCTCCAACACTACTGCAGGCAACCATGGCTTTGTTCAGCAGAGTCCTGAAAGTCTCCAAGAGCACAAATCCCAGCTCTTTTTGGCCATCTACTCCAGTGCTGCACCATTCTCCTAGCCAAGAAAGGCCTCTCTAAACTTCCCAGGTTGTGATTTGTTCCATGCTTTGCCATCTTTCACTTTAATATACTTAAAATCAAGTAATTTTGTCACTCCAGTCTTCAAAAAGGGCAAGAAGGATGACCCAGGAAACTACAGGCCAGTCAGCCTCACCTCCATCCCTGGAAAAGTGATGGAACAACTCATCCTGAATGTTATCACTGAACATATGAAGGATAAGATGGTTATCAGGGGGAGTCAACATTGCTTCACCAAGGGGAAATCCCCTGTTTGACCAACCTGATAGCCTTCTATGAGTGCATAACCGACTGGCTAGGTGAGGGGAGAGCAGTGGATGTCATCTACCTTAACTTCAGCAAGGCTTTTGACACTGTCTCCCATAACATTGTCATCAGAAAGCTCAAGCAGTGTGGCTTGGATGAGTAGTCAGGGAGGTAGATCAAGAACTGGCTGAATGACAGAGCACAGAGGGTGGTGATCAATGGCACAGAATTGAGTTGGAGGCCTGTGGCCAGTGGAGTTCCACAGGGATTGGTTCTGGGGCCAGTCTTGTTCAACGTTTTCATCAACGACCTGGATGAGGGGACAGAGTGTACCCTCAGCAAGTTGGCTGATGACACCAAACTGGGAGGACTGGCTGATTCCCCAGAGGCTGTGCTGCCATTCAGCAGGATCTTGACCAGCTTGAGAGTTGGGCAGAGAGGAACCTCATGACGTTCAACAAGGACAAGTGCAGAGTCCTGCATCTGGGAAGGAACAATCCCATGCACCAGTACAGGCTGGGGGTCGAACTGCTGAAGAGCAGCTCTGCAGAGAGAGACCTGGGAGTCCTGATTGATAATAAGCTAAATATGAGCCAGCAATGTGCCCTCGTGGCCAAGAAGGCCAATGGCATCCTGGGATGCATCAAGAAAAGTGTGGCCAGCAGGTCGAGGGAGGTTCTGGTCCCCCTCTACTCTGCCCTGGTGAGGCCTCATCTGGAGTCCTGTGTCCAGTTCTGAGCTCCTCAGCTCAAGAGGGACAGGGAACTGCTGGAGAGAGTCCAGCGCAGGGCCACCAAGATGATCAGGGGACTGGAACATCTTTCATATGAGGAAAGGCTGCGGGAACTGGGGCTGTTTAGTTTGGAGAAGAGAAGATTGAGGGGAGATCTTACTAACATTTATAAATATCTAAAGTGTGGGTGTCGGGAGGTTGGGACATCTCTTTTTTCTATAGTAGCTAGCAATGGGACAAGGGGTAATGGGATGAAGCTGGAAAAAGTTCCACTTAAATATAAGAAAAAACTATTTCACTATAGGGGTGATGGAGCAGTGGCACAGGCTGCCCAGAGGGGTTGTGGAGTCTCCCTCCTTGGAGGTCTTCAAGACCCACCTGGACATGTTCCTATGCAACCTGATCTAGGTGACTCTGCTAGATGGACTAGATGATCTCTAAAGGTCCCTTCCAAACCCTACCATTCTATAATTCTATGAAACTGAGGCTGCCACCAAGTCACCCCTGCTCTCGAGAACCTGTATGCTGCCATTAACAACCCCTCCCACCATAGTGCTTTAGCACCCTTGGCTTCTCCTCACAAGTCAGATACCTCTGAATATCTTGGTAGCTCTCTACCAGACCTTCTTTCAGTCCAGCATCCTTCTTGAACCAGTGGACCCAGAAGAGGATGCACTATAGTAGCCTCAGTGATGTCAAGTAGACAGAATAAAACCTTCCTGCAGGCCATGCTTCTTCCAAGGTAGGCCGGCATAGGGTTTGCCATACTAGTGATCAAAGGACTACTGTGGACTCATATTAAGCCTGAGTTTTTTGTTGTAATATCCAGTCGTTTTTCAACAACTACTATTCAAGTGGTCAGGCCACAGGCTGTGTTGATGCATAGAGAAAGCTGATGGAGCAGATCATCCTCAGTTCTATTATGCAAATTTACTCCCAAATTTTCAGAGCATTTTCTTTGAAAATGAACTCTTTTCCTGAGCATTGTGTCAGTTTCTCAGTAGATTTTTGCCAGGCTATCCCTTAAATAAGTTTGCTCTTTTATAAGGCATATTGGAAAGACACAAAGATTGCCCCTGTCTTTGTGGTATTTTTCTACATCACTGAATTTTCCAAGTTCTGTGTTTAGAGAGAAGTACCTAGCATATCACCACAATCCATTTGCTGCCTTACGTGTGTATTTTGTCTCCTTGTTTTCCCCTTAATGAAGAGAAGTGTTTTTTCAATCCTGACAATTTTCATTTTGACCATTCATGCAATATTAAGTGGAAATGCCCTCAAGTTCTACAGAAAAGTAGAATAAACCGCTCTTTATGTGGTACTCAGTGGTACTTTATGTAACAGTTCTTAAAGGCAAAATTAGACATTTAGGAAAAAGAATATATATATTTTTTTTCATTAGAAATGTATTACTTGGAGAGAGATGGTCTTTCCTGTAGGGAGCACCAGCCAGCATTTCCTGATATTCAGCAGCTGGACATCTGAGAATCAAGGAATCACAGAATCTTAAGGGTTGGAAGACACCTAGAAAGATCATCTAGTCCAACTCCCCTGCCAGAGCAGGAATTCTGGAGAAACAAATACAACATGGAGCCAGAGTGGATCAAGGGCACAACAATGCACTGCACGGTGTGTACGTACCTGGTATCAGGGACTCACTCTGTAATGTGGCTCAGGGTGTACCCCTGCATATACCATAAGCAAAGAGCATCAGGAAGGCGCAGAGCCCAGAATCTCCTTGCTTTCCTCAGTATGCTTTCAAGCAGTGAAAGATATCACTCGCTCTCACACTCCAGATAGATAGTGGCTGCTTCTTGGACCACACTGTGTGTTAATCAGAAGATTTTATTGCATGATCTACAGACAAAGGCCACTTGTCTCTGAAGCAGTGATGTTAAAATAGTATAAACAACAGAAATGTTCCAAAAAGCTCTTTAAGACTTCATTGGAAGTAAAAGCCTGTAAGCCTGTAACTTAAGTATTTCATTTTCTTGGAACCCGCATTCACCTGGCAGGGCAGGGGTGCGGGGTGGGGGGAAGTCTGCCCATTTGAGTTTGTTGAGCAGCTATAATAAGAACTTCCTGAATTTTTGTACTCCTTCTGTGGAAAAGGTGTCACAGCAATCAACTAAAAATAAAAGTATTTCTAGATGATATAGGATCATTTCCCTTTATAGAAATATGTTGATTTTCTAATCACCACATGTTAAAGGCTGCAAGCCTTTTCCTACCATACATATCAGAAAATATTTTCCCCACCTATGATGTCTCTAACTCATTCTGACAAGTACTTTTAAGTATATTATTCCAACCTTAGTCTCACCATTCTCCTTCACTTACTATTAGGGGCTACTTTCTCCTATGTACTAGTTTCTGCAGATCTGCTGCAGTGCTGCCTTTTTGTTACTGATATTTATGTAATATTCCTTCTAATTTCATCTGCCTATCCCTCCTATTTTTAAGAATCAGTGATAAAAAAGCTAAGAATGACCAAAATGAACCACAGATTTTTTTTTTTTTTGCAGCAGTTAATGTTCTTCAAATACTTGATATTGCTATTTTCTATCAGCTTAGTACATAAACTGTTCACACCAGTCTCAAAGTCAAATTCTGTTTAATCCATGTTCACTTTTAAGGACCATTTTTATTCTAGAAGAGAATTGGTTTTAAGCTGTTAAACATGGCAAATAATTTCTATGACATGGGAATGTTCAAATATATATATACACACTGCAATTACATATTATTTACTAATCTGTGACTTAATCTATTACATTTATGAACGAATTTAAATGTCAATCCGTGAATGCATATCAGTGAAGTCATTATGCCATCCTCTGAAAGTATGTCCTCACACTTGTATCAGTGGAAAAGCTCAACTTTTCACTTGAAAACGATAACAAAATGGAAACACAATACTGCCCTCCACCTACAGTCATTGCTCTCAGAGGAGCCCAAACCTGCACAAGTTATAACAGCCCGGATTTCTAATACAACAAAATGCTAAACTAGTCAAAGATTTTTATAAATACAGGTCATGTCTGTTCTATGATGCACTTCACACTTGTGATGCACTTGTCTCTAATGTGATAAAACTATCAAAACTGAAAGTTCCTTGCAAATAGTTAACATTTTGTAATGACATTCTCTTGAATCTTTCTTGTTTGTGGGCTTAGAGCTCTCCTCTGGGAATGGAAACATTAGCTACTGATGAAAATATTCATGAACTCTTTGTCATGCTGTTTTTATGGAAGGAAATTCCATCTATATCATGATCATGAACTGACAAGTAAACTAATCTTTGCTCTTTTGTATTAGTCATATTTTCCCTTATGTTCTCTGTAGAGTGGTACAAACGTCTTTAATTTAATTCTGTATAAATATTCAACAGGGCCTTTATTGTATCACCTTGATAGCTCATTTGGGCTAATAGCATTTAGCCTTAGAGCTAGAAAAACAATACATTTTTTACTCTTAATCCAACAGTATGTGACGTTTATCAGCACTCAGCCTTGCAGAAGTGGATGCTGATTCAAGAACAACGAATTCTAAATATGCACGTCTTAATAAGGAACTGGCCAATAACAACCAGGATTCCCAATTTCTTCTTCACTTCAGTTACAGTGTTCATTGATTTATCGGCAGATTTTGCTCATTATTGTGTGCATTAAAGAAGCTTTCAAGTGAGTTTGCACTCAAATTCTCCAGTTAATGTGTCAGCTGCTTTTCTGTATGTTGTTAAATAGCTAATAGCAGAGAACATAGAGTACAGACACATCCTGTGTATGATGGTTACTATTATTTAATAGTCAGAACAATTTGGTGACATGAGAAGTGAAATGAAACCTTTCTAACATGCTTATTGCCCTCAGAACAGTTCCTGCAGCTTTCTGAATGGATTTTTGATTCCAGCTCACCAAAGACCTTTGATAATGTTTTTAATCTTTTTTACCTTCTATACATTGCAGAGAGGACTCTGATTTCCATTTTCCTTGACATCACTATTAACGTTATATCTGCTGTTAAAGGTGCAGGGCAAGCACCTTCACTGCAAGCAGCTTGACAGTTTCCTAAGAAGTGATGGGGAGAAGCTTCTCACCTAGTTTACCTTTTCTTTAGAGGATATACCATCCAGTGCTCTGGCTCCTCAAAATGCAATAGCTAACCGGGATGGGAGGTGAAAAAGCCATGACTGTGCAGCTGCACTGATTGCATGTTAGACGGAGCACAGAGAGGCAGCCTAGGAGCTCCGTGCATGAACTCAAAATCCCTGTCTCTACTCCTGCTTATCATTGCTAGTATGACATCATTCCACTAGGCAGACAGACCAGTTTTTACACTGCCCTTGAACCGGAGAACAACTGAATTCACCTTTCCTATATGTACCATTTATATGCAAGATTTTCAGGAAAAGCATCTTGCACAATACTCTATTTCTGACCCAAACATATGCTTGCAAAGCAGCCTACGGTTGTGTAGAGCTTAGAAATGCAGTGGAACGTAGGAAGGAAAAAATTCTTACATAAGCTCCAGCATCACTTACAGTGCAATATCAATTCAATTCGCCCTACAAGTCAATGATAGGGAGTTCAGTTTTATCAAAAGTGAGTTCAACTATTCAAGGAATGCGACTTGGCAGCTGATTTCCATGATGCCCATTTGGCTCCCCAATGCATTTCTTATGTGGGAAGATGCTTTGGCTGTTTAACCCTGTCTCACTGGAATGTGTTTTGAAAATGTTTTAATAAGTTATGGCCCTACTTGTCTATGCAATGCAGTTCCTCAAATACTTCAGCTGTGCTCCTCTCAGCTGTTTAAGCTGCAAATTCCATAATGTCTGGGATGTTTAGGAAAAAGGGAAGTTTGCACCTTGCTAAATATGGCTGTTGCTACTCCAGTGACAAACCCTCTGGCTGGATTTATATCTGACAGGGCATTTTTTCTTAAAAAAAAAAAAAAGCATGTTCATTATTTTTCATGACTCCTGGGAACCCTTCAGGCTGCACTGGATGTTTTCCAACTCCAACAGCACAAGTGTCACAGCAAACATAACCTGCTTGCACGTCTCTTTACCTCTGGCAGCTGCAGCAGCTCAAGAGATGCTCACAGAGTACAGTACCTCTCCTCTTAACCAATCGTTTCCCAGCATTGGCATCATGTCCTGCTTATGCATGAGCCTCTCTCTCTAGGAGCAGCTGTCAGACGGACATCATTTATGTTGAAATGAATCCTGATGTTACCTATGCCATCAAAATGCTTAGGTAATCATTTTATTTAGCAAAACTAGAGAAAGATCAACAAGCTGAAAATGGCTTCCCAACAAGTTGGAGAAAAAAAACAAAGCAACAAACCAACATATCATGCCCATCATATTTCAAGAAGGTCCATCTGAAGAAGTTAACTATTGTTTGCAAGGAGTCTAAAAAACAGAAAATGAGTCAGATTTTTGTTTACTGAGCTCAGCAGTAAAAAACGCCTTTGAAGAAATTAAAACCATTATGTCTACATGAATGCTGAAAGTACAAGTAGTGGTACATGCCATTACCTGTTACTGCCTTGATTGCTTTGATTTTTCTTGTGTTTTCCCCTTTGCCAAGCCCTTGAGAGGCTGCATGAATTGCTTTTGATGCTATTTTAAACATTGTATTGCTCTCTTCTGAGCAACCCAGCATCTCATTCTCCAAAAAACAGCCTGACCTTTGGTCTCTGCAGCTTTCACTGACAGTAGCAGCAAGTTAAGGGAGACACACTCATCACAGCACTTCACTGCAAATGACATGCCAGTTTGCAGAGTGGAAGCATGATCTGTCAGTATGATCTAGGTTCTCAAAATGACTCTGTTGCAAGCTGGAAACTTAAATAACACTAAGGACAGCCAGCACCACAGGTACAACATAACCTCACAGAAGCCAACTGACATAGTGGAGGTCCACACTCATTTAGAAGGAAAAGCAGAGGAAAAGCATGAGGAGCCTCAGGGAACTGGGTTCTCTTTAGGCAACACTCCATCCATCCCCCTAGGCAAACATGGGATCTCTCCCCCAGTGACGTTCATCAACCAACTATTCTCACTTCTGGGGAATCTAGGATAGCTAAAATAATTAACTGTTCACAAAACAACTGTGAAAGTGCTACTGTTCTCCAGTATAGAGGTTTAAATCACAGGCCTTAGTAACAGGAGATCTATAGCTGTATCTTTCTGGTGCCTGGAGAGACATGAACAATATTTTTTATAAATGACTTATATTTACTGAAAATACAGACAAGGCATTCCTTTGAGAAGAGTGGCCATCACAGGCCAGCAGCTGACAGCACATCAAATACCTCAAGGGAACCTTGACCATGAACAAGCCTGGATCAATCAAATGGCTGAACAGTTTTAGCTGGGGAGAAGAGGTAGCACACAAAACCCCCATGACAATGTAAAAATGCACTCCCTCTTTATGACAGTTCAGCCATTAAACTCCAAAACCAAGAGGAAAAGCAAATTCCTGCTCCTGCTTGAAGAGATCTGACTTCACCTCTTCCACTATCTAATCATTTGCCATTGCAACTAATTGGATCTGAGGGACTTGTTTCCTGGGAAGTCTTGTCCTTTTAGGTGTCTCTGAACACTGATACCCATAGTAACTTTTTTTATTGATATTGAACTAGCTCAACAGACTGGTTGTGGTTACCGCTTTCAAATGTAGTAAGAGATCTAGTTTAAAAATATTTGAAATACTCATAAATAAATACTTCAGTATGACATCCAACACCATGAAAGAACCTTTGGTCCTTTTTGCCCCTGGGGAGCACTCAGACAATGCAAATCTACCCTAGAGATGGTTTGATATCTGCCCTCAGGATGAGTCCACTTGCGGATTTCCAGTCACTGAGCTGAAGACACACAAACTGGACCATGTGTTCCCTACTGAGAGATGTGGATGCTTTGCCTTTGGAGGTGTATCTTGTTAGAGTGGTCCGTGTGGTTGGTAGATGTTTGTGAAGGCACCTTAGATGCTCTCCACTACAGGCAGAAAAAACCCAAATCAAAACCAAAAAAAGACCAGAAATCAACCTATGCAAATTATTAAAAAAGACAACGCTCTCCTGATTCCCATAGCCCAGCAGACAGAGGATTACTCCAATATTTGGGCCAGAGACCAGCAAAGCAAGAACACAGCCTGGAAACTAAGCCACATAAATTATATTTGGAAGTCAGGTCTATTTTTTTGTTCTTATTTTTAGAATAAAAGCAAGATTAATTGCTGTAACAAATAGCTTGGAATTAGTGGGAGTCTTCACACCAAGACCAAGTGTCTGTGGAAGACAGGCTCGTGGTTTAAGCCATTTTTATTTAGGCAGGTTGTGTTCAATTCAGTCCTAACGGAGGAAAATATACTGGCCAATAACATATCAAATTAATATCAAATTAAGTGATCCAATCAGCTGAGTTAAAACACTATTGAGTCACAAAAAAACCCAAAAACACCCCAACAGAAAAACCTCAACCCCAAATATATGAAAACACTCAGTAGAACAGCAGCAAGAAAAGTCACTCCCAGCTTTTCTGGCAGATGGAAGAATTGCTCATGCTGGTTGAATATGCAGTTATTCTGAAGTTTTTCCTCACTATAGAAAAAGATCAGTCTAAAGAAAAACTAATTATTTTCTTTTTAATATAAGGACCTTTATTGAATCACTTAAAATAATTTCCTATTTATCCATAATTGAGGCATTTTCTCCAGAAAATTACTTTAAGACCATACTTGCTAGCTAAAGTTCACAGCTCAATGGTTGTTTTTGGTTTTTAAGGCACTTCATCTAATTAGGTTGTAGTGGAAGATCGCTCTAAAAGGTCAGTCCCCAAAATGGTTACTGAGATGTTTAAGCTCACTGTAAGGAATATACATTTGCTTAGTCTCATAGCATAGTGCCAAGAGATTTTTAATACTACTGTTTTAGCTTTCCTGAGGTAATTTAGCATCTGATTTTTATTTTTCTCCACCCCCCACTCTTTTTATCTCCCCCCTCATTTCAATAACTCTAATTTCCCCATGCATCACAGGTGCAGAATGATTTTTAAGGCCACATTTGGCATAAAACTATGAAAAAGTATTTTAAGTAGCATTAGGGGTTTTTTAGAAAGTTGAAAAAACAAATATTAAATTAGATAGAACAGATACTGAGAACTTATATGACTGAAAAAATACCTTTAATGAAATCCTAGAAGGCAACCTTCCTCATGAAGCATATTATTATACTTGCACATGGATTTATTTGTAGATCATTGTTGTTTCATTTTATTATTTTAAAAATATTGGAGAAAGGCTCCAACATTTTTCTGACCAAGTCGGCCACTGCATCACCCTGCGACATCTCCCATGGTGTGTTTAATATCTAGAACTGCTTGGATTCTTGCAGAACACTCCATATCAGTTAATAGATTGTACTGTCCATGCCACTGCAGATGTTAAAGGAATCAAAAGGTTCATCTTAGCAAGTAAAAAAAGAATAACTTGCACTGCCTTAAAACTGGCAAAAACCATTCTGAACTCTGAATGGTTAGGATCGGTCCACTAAATTCAGTTTAGAGGTGATGTTTTTCTGTCACCTGGACTCGTGGGTCTTCCTTTAAATAGAACTGCTCTGCCATCAGGAGGCATTACATTCATTTGTCATCACCGGGCCTCAAAACAGGAGAGATGCTGTCCTCCAGCAGGATGGAAGATCCAGCATTTTTAATTCACTTTCTCGTATGTCTTGAAGTCACTTAATCCCCTATTTGCCTGTCTCTGAAGATAATCTCATAAGAAAATGAAAGGTATCTTATTTGTAAACACTGTTATCAGCAAGTACCACCTTTCTCTCTGCACACATCATGCTCCTGCTGCAGTGTCAGCTGCTGGCATCCTAAATAACCATGGATTTACTTTTTTCTTTAATATTTAACCAGTGTCTGTTTTGACAATTCAATGTTAGAGGACCTGCAGATAGGTAGGTTTTCAACATTGTTATTCTGGATTTTTTTGTTAAAAAAAAAAAAAATCAGAAAATAGCAAAATGAGAGTACAGATCCTAGATCTTTGATGGCTTTGGACACCATCTTTCACCATTTTTCAGGATAAGGAAAACAGGCACCTGGAACTGTCTGAATTTCTCTGCAAAACCTTGTCTGAATTTCTCTGCAAAGCCTTGCATTTCATGCTCAAACTGTGGCTCATTACAAACATTAGACTACAAGATATCCTTCACCACCAGCTTGAGCTGTCTTGCTGTTCTTGGCTTTTACTTTCAGCACATACAGCAGAGCCTTGATCATTTCTTCAGTATCTCTAATCCAAGCAGTATGAAAAGGCCTTCTTAAACCTCTGAACTAATTGTAGACTTTTATGTATTCTTTTAATATATCTTTATGTAGCACAAGGGATCATCATTCTGCTCTAAAAATACAGCCCCAAGCAGGATCAAATGTTTCATGAACCACTTCATTTATTTGCATTTTACAAACATTGAGGATCATGGGAACTTTCTTCCATGCTAGGAAATTGGGATCCATTGAAATATTTGGTGAAGCACATGGGAACCTTCAGAAAACATACATAATCTTCATCACTAATAAAAAGTGGCACCACTGTGCAGATGCCACTGTGCCCTTGGAGTCCCACTGGCTTTGCTCCTCCTGAAGGTCTGCACCCAGAGATTTTCCCTCATCATCTGTTGGCTGTGGCAAAATACATGAAAATTTCCTTCCCCCTTCAAGGTTTCTGTCACAAGAATATCTAATTTGTGAACTTTCATGATTATTCTAGAATCTGTATCACTATTCTAATTTCCACCCTAAATCTGAATAACATCATTTCCATTCTGATACTTCTTACAAGTACTGAAGATTCTTCAAGCAGCTAATACCACAAGTCATCAGTTTTCACCTGAAGAGAGCAAAATATTTCTCGCTTCTTCGTAGTTTTAATATCTTCCCGAAACGGAAGCAGACATTTTCTCCTTAAAATTGCCATCAAAGAGGCACTCAACATATGAAGTCTTCAGGTGAGAAGCAAATTAACATTAGCTACCTGTCACAGCACTGCTCCTTCTCTTCTTTCACAGTTCAGGACTTTGGGTAACAAGTGATGCAGTAAGGCAACAAAACTCTATATAATATTCTCCCATAGTATCAAATAATAGAGCAGAGAAATGAGGAGACAAGAAGAATAAGGGCTAGGAAGTGGAAAAAAAAAACACAAGTGGAGAGCAAAAAAGGGAAAAGAACTTAGAACTTAGTGGAAGGAGAGGAAACCCTGGCTACTCAAACTAATGCCTGTCAGGAAATTATTGTTTTTTGATGTCCATCCTCAACACATGCAACTTCTAAAAGCAGGCCTAGAGGAAGTTGGTCTAATGAAAAGATTAATCTCAAGTCAGACAGAAACAGGTGACAGGAATTATCAGCTTTACATTAAACATTCAAAACATCACAGAGTCATATAGCTATCCACAGCGCAACAGCATATTGCTGTTTTCATGCTACATAACCTATACAGAAAATACATGTTAGATGCAGAGACATTAGCAAGTAATTCTATTGTAGCTCTTAGTATATTTATGGTCTACTTTTATTTTTCATCAAATAAACACACACAAAAAAATGCCTTAAAGCCACAAAGCAACTGTTTAACTACTCTGAATCTAGAACTAACTGTGTGTGGTTCAATGAGAGAACCTTCACTTTTTAAAATCTGGTTTTAAAATAAGAATAGAGCTAATTCCATATCTTTAAAAATGGATTTAATCGTTACTTATGTCAAAAAATTATATGAGAATAAGAGTTTGGTTTTTGTTTGCATTTTCATTGAAGTCATCCACAGATTTTGTGGGTGACTCCTGGATTCCTGGGACACACTTGAAATAGTAACTTATCAGGATCTGTCTTATGACTTCAAAAATTTAATAATGCATATCCTCTGCATCAGAATTTCACCACTTTTTTCACATCTGGAATGGATTTTTTTAAACAAAAATAACTTCTAAATCAAATACATCAACCTTCATGTTATAATCACATTTGTTTAAATAAGAACAACTAACCATGCAAAAATGGAAGAGTTATTATTGCTCTGTCATCTTATAACTCTGTTCACAGATTTAAAACAAATACTCTCGGAACGAACTCAAAGGTTATACAACAGTGACAGATACCATCATGTAGGAAAGATTTATCTATTTTAAGAAGCTGAAAATGTGGAGATTTTACTTTCTGGAGGTGTATTAAAGATATATAAATGCTACAACCACACATGGCTGTAACTCAGTATTTGTAACTGGGAAGAGTCAGAGCTGGCAAAGCAACAGACTGAACTTTTGAAGGGGCTCACAAATCACCATCTCTTGCAGCATCACACTTCATGGAAACAAGGGTAAGCTTCAGTGTCCTGGATTTAGTTTCTTTGAAAATAACACGAGCAGAACTGCTTCAATACTGATCCTGCAGAGACACTCTTAGCATGCAGTTGAAAGTTTGAACTTCAAGAACAGTTTCAGAAACTACTTCTTGTTATGCTGGCCAAGAAGCTAAAGCCTGTGCTAAAATGATTTGGACTGTCTGGGTACTGATTCCTGGGATTTATGTTAAGACAAATTACAGGAAGTTTCTGGCACAGTTTCTTCAGTCCTTGCACTGTACTCCTCATCCTCACACCTACCCTACATCCAGGAGTCAACAGTTGCCACAACCTGGCTTGATGCAACAAAAGGCACAAAGCAACCAATAATCCTAAAGAATGTTCCTGTTGATCCTGCATCACAAGTATGGTCACAGGCTCTGGTCTCAATGTGGTCTGCTACTCCTCAACACGTTCTAACATCCACTCTGCTCCTTTAAACTGCCTCCAACACCTTTACTGAGGGTCTACAGCAGCAGGGATGGGGCTTGCAGTATGGAAATAAACTGACACCAGAACCCACAACCTGGGATTTTGCAAACAGGTCAGTATTAAAGCATCACATGGGAAAGCGCATTTTGTTAGAAATAAATAGGGAATAAATAATTCACCATAATGCCAACACAAGTAATTGGGTAATAATTACAGTACAAAGAAGGCAACCTCAACATCTGACTAACAATCTGTTGCAAAAACACATCAAACAAGTCACTCAGGTAACAGAACTGGCCACAAATGGCAAGTGCATTGCTCTCCTGGAATGTGCATGAAATGCCATTGATGAAGAAGGTTAAAACACTATAAAGTCAGTGTAGAGCAGCCAGAGCCATTATGTTGAGGCTTTCCATTACAACCCAGCCCGAAGCCCGTGTGCTTGGTCTACAGCAAAGCAGTGCTGCCATTTATTTCCCAGCTGTATATTCAGCAAGAGCATTACATGTATAAACAGTGCAAGCAGGGAGGCTGACACCATATTTACTGAACATGAGACAGTAGTGTCATAAAGGAAAACAACATCCAGCCTGTACCAAAGTTTCAGCTTCTGCAGAAATCCCCCTCAAAATAAAGATGCCACCAACCCAGGGAATAAAACAAACACATAAAATATAACAAATACGGAGCAACTGAAAACATGACAAACAGGTGAAAAGTATTTATGGAAAATAATATAAATTTTATGACAAGTAGAAAGCAAAAGGGTTTTTTCTTCATCTTTTTTTTTTTTATGCTGGCATAAGTTTCTCCCCATTGGTCATTAAGCAGCCTTCCGGCAACTCAGCTCACATGGATATGAGCTCTCAGCTAAAGTTCTGTTCTTTAGGCTGCAAAAATTCATTTTAGCTGTGAAGGCTTCCATTTCTTTTCAGTACCAGTGAAAATGGTAACCATAAACTCTTAAGACTATTGTTCTCACACTGGTCAACATGTAAAGCTCATCAGGACACATATGCAGAAAAACATATCAGATTTGTTATATTTCTCATTTCTTCTTTTAAATCTGGCCTCTAAGAGCACCTATTGGGCAATAACTGAACAAACTCATCATTAGATTTGTTCATATTTAGATTACCTTACGCTTAAAAGTACAAGACATGCTTTACAGATTTCCTCTCCTTACAATAATGCCATCGGTACAGTTCCGGTTCTCTGTCGATATTGAGGATGCTCGAACAAAAATTTCTATACTCAGAAAAAATCAAATTATGCACCAAACATCTGAATAGGTTTTCAATTTCACCTTCTATATCTGTCATAGGAAAAAAGGGGAGTCATATTAATTTGAATATCGACATAGACAATATCACATTTAAAATTTTGACTTTTACCTCAAAATTTGATTACTAGTGAAATTAAAGCAGAATTACATAAGCTAGCTTGAGATTCAGTGACACCTCAAGATGTTTCTGCAGAATAAATTGCTAAATAGCCTGTTGTTTAAACAGAAGATGAAAGACAGATATTGATTTCAGTTGTCTGAGCAACACAAAACTAGTAAATGGGTCATTGTCTGATTGGTAAAGGAATACAACATTACAAAACCAACCAGATGGAGAAGTTTAAAATAGAAACACTTTGTTTAATGGATACAGAAAATAATATCATTTTAACCTCTTCTCCTTCTCTGTTTCTTAACGTATCCATTAAGGTAGTTGTAAGAGTGTTTTGTAGATAGGAGAGAGATTGGTGCACCTGATAGCTAATAAACAGCTGTTCCATTGCAAAGAAAGTGTTGCAATTTTGATGCTTAATTTTTGTAATTAAGGAAAAAATGAACTGTGGGGCCCCCTTGGAGAAAGCTATTTAATCAGTGGCCTGGAAGAGTCAGCAAGGTATCTTCCCTTACCTGTAGATGAATCCCTTCATGCCAAATGACACTGTGGCACATCTCATAAGAAGTTTCCTAGATGTTAAATGTACTGCTATGGGACATTTGAAGTTCATTGGAGTTAGAATGTTCTTTTTTTGAAAAATTCCACCATAGACTTACAAATCAGCTCCAGTAACAGGGCATTAAAGCTCATGCACTACTTTTTGTCACCAACGGATGGGTTAAACTACCTACATGCAATGTAAAATATGATTCATTTACACAAGAGAAATGCAGTTCATTCATTCAGCCATACAGAGAATGGACTTGAGTTGTCAACAGTAAGTTCCCCTTCCTTTCCAAACTCACTGAAAAGTTGGAAAGGGCAAAGTGAGATGGAAAAAGAAAGATTAACATAGACAATCAAAAGGCACCATGTAAGAATTATTGCTCATCCTAAGTCTCCTGTGCAGTACTGGGTCATAAGTTAAACAAAATTTCTCAAGATGATTGCTAAGGTACTAAATCCACAGGAAGACTGGTAGTTGAAAATGACACTGTAGATTAGGAAAGAAAAAAGTAATCTAACAGAAGGAGAAGCAATGAGGTGGCATTTTCTTTTCTATTTTTTTCTACCTCAGCAGGTAGGAATCAAAACCTATACAACTCAGCTGAAAATGTTACAGTTCTTTAATAAACCATCGAGTTTTAGTTTTTGTTTTTCTAAAACTGTATTAAGTGTAATTTGAAATGCAGCTCAGTACATCTGCATGCCATTTATCAGTGGATTACAGACAAAGAACTGAACCAGGCAAACTACCAACACACAGCTCCTGGAGGTACCAGAGAGGCTGTATTTTTAATGCTGGAGCCCTGTGCCTCTGCACACATTGTTTTACTTTCTAACAGCAGTTTCTCACTTGCATAATCAAGAGAGCACAAAGGGTGAAAGCACAATATTTTGAAGACTGATACACTCCAAAACCGCAAAGTGCCTCAGGTTGGTCACATGGCTTTCAAGTACCAAAAATAAGTAGATACTAAGATATCTGGAGACTCTCACATCTTACCTAAAAGACACGTGGCAAGAAACTGTCATCATAAAAAGCACAAGATTGCAATCATATGTTCAAGGCAAGATTTTAATGCGGAACTGTGAGAGCAGATGTGAAAGACAAGAGCAGGAAAAGAACTCCTACTTAGCTGAGAAGTGCATCATCTTCATGCATATGAAAGTTAAGTCTGACAAGCAGTCATAAGCTGTTATTTCCTAATTTTTCAGTGCTTAAAAACTTAATCACCGCAAAAATAGACGCATACGCCATTACATTGTATTCACACAGTGCAATCATACACAGGTTCAAAAGATCCAGTATTCTATCCTGGTCACAAATCAAGCACAACACCATATACATATTTACACTTTACCATTACCTTGGAATTTTTTTGCAAACTCTACAGTGTATTGGTAGAAGGTCAACAGAAGCACATTTAGATGAATGCATCATATCACTGGCAAACTGTTTATGCTTACAAAAGTTCACTTAAATGTAAGGAGCAACAAACATAAGGACTATAAATCCCATGCTGTATTACATCTAAAATTAAAAAAGAGAATTTTACCACTTAGCTGTTTTGTTGATATAACATCTTAAAAGTACAATCTCTGAAAACTGACTTCAGTCCAACCCAAGAAAGCTTAGCATATACCAAAAAAAAGGTTATTTCCAGTTTACAGCCTTTTTAAAAGCAGACAACTGATTTCACACAGTTGTTTTCAGCTGAAACTAAATACGTTTGGTTTCTTTTTTCTGTGTATAGAGTAGTTGCACAAAATAATGCTGTCCTCTGAAGTTTAAAAACTGATTACAACGTTGTCAGGAACTTTTTTTGCCAAGTTCAATATTAATCATAAATTTTTTCTACTATTTCAACAATTGTGCTAAAAATACATCCCACTATCCACAAAAGACGAGTAATGAGTTAATGCTGACCAGCACCCTGCGAGACACATAGCTCCACAGCCTCCTGATTACCACTGCAATGACATCAGATAGTAAGTGCTAACATTTCAATTGCCTAAATTAATACAGGCTCAGAGATGCACTGGTACTTGAACTGGTCTGCTTCTCTGTAAGTATCTAGGATCTTGAGTCTATTTTCTGTATTCTTCCTTGATAATTGATAGATTATTATGTCCTCGATAATGACTTTAGAACAAGTAAGCTCGTGAAATGCTGAACTCTAACAAAGTTGAAATTCTTTGGTTATACAAACACATAGGTCCTAGATCTATACTCAATTTTCATTGCAAATAAAAATGAGGTATTACTTTGTGATTCTCTCTGCATCCCTAACACTCCCAGCACAGCTAAACAGAACCACAACACAGCAGCTCTGGCTGCCAAGTATCAGCATCTGTTTAAAGTGTGTACACAAGCACACATCCACATGTTTAAAATGAATAGGTCTCACATACAGATCTGGGGCAGAAACAGGATTTATTCATCTACATGAGTGTGATGACAAAGATTCTCCATTAACGTGCTCTGTCAAATGGTAGAAGTTCTTGATTAGGAGATAAGATACAAGCAACGCTTCTCCCATCACATAAAATACTTGCTCCTTAGTAATTTTGGCTGAAAAGTAAAATATACACAGTGAAAACCATCTTTAAAGTCCCAAGACAAACAGGTAAAAGGCAAATTTAAGTCCAACAAAGAAATGTTAGGGAAAGAAAAAAGCAAGGCTGCCACCCATAATAAATTTCAAAGAACTGAGACAAAAATATGGAGCAATTATTCATTGGTGCAGTGATATAACATAAATTCACAGTATATGAAATGCTATTACAACCATGAAATGGAATTAATTTACAGAACAAAAATTTGGACTGTTTGCTGGGAGTAGCCATAGAAATAAGAATTTGGCACCTGTCACTCTTCCTGCATTTAAAATTTAAAAAAACCAAAACATTTTACAGTAAAAGTATGTCAAAAGCTTCAATTTACCCAAGATAATGAATTTTTTCTTGAAGGGAAAACTCTAAAATTACTCAAAATTAGAGCACCAGTTTCAAACCAGGCTACAAAACAGAGGACTAAATTTGCCAAATTAATTGTCAACTCAAGAACTTCAGTGAAAAGATCACAGCAATTCAGTCTGAACAGAGGGTTGGACATGACAACCATGGGAGGTCCCTTCCAGTCTCAATCGTTCTGCGAGTCTGACACTGCTGGAGAGCATCATCACTGAACTTAGTTCTTAGTGTTTGGAACCTGGAGTCTAGTCTTTCCTGATGTCAATGTTAATGATTGTCAACACAGCGAGTGCTAAAGAAAGTAACTGGTTATCCTTTATCATTTATAAATGGATTAGGACTACAGAATGGCTTGTAAAGCGACCCAAAGTCATTAGTGACCTTAAATGCAGCACTGAGACACCTCACTGAAGTTCAACAGGTAAAGCTAGCTTGAACAGACCATAGAATTCTTACATGGTGAATGCTCCATTTCTAGAATTATCAATACAGTCCACAGAAGTAATTCCCTGCATTAAAATTTATTGACAAAAATTGCATAGGAACTAATAAGCACTACAAAGTACTATTCTACTTTGCCTGTAACTGTTTACAGGTAATCTGGCTTCTAGGTAAAGCTTCACACAACAAGAAAGGATGCAATATTAGGTCATGGAGAAAACTTACACTGCATAAAGGCAAGGAAGCAGAGCAGAGGGCAGGCTTTCTAGTCCTGTTATGCAGTATATGTAATATAAACTATATTTAGAGAAAAACATATACTTAAATGTAAACTGGTTGTACTCAAAGACCATCTTAAGATTCAAAGGAACCAAACCGAATTCTAAACAGCATAAGCTCCTGACTTGAGACCTATCACAGAACAGTGTAAAAAAAAAAGTTACAGTCTTCCAAGAATGCTTAAAAAAAAAGAAAACAACCCCAATCCTTTTAGATTAGCACATCGTTTATTATAAGCTTGCAGGACAACATATGCCTTCGATCAGGCTTTCTCTACTATTCATCTTCCTTTCTGCACTTCAAAAAGTGCCTCTGTGTAAAGTCAGACTTACAGAATAAACAGACATTAGCAGTAGCACAAGAAGCCTTTCTAGCCAATCAGTAAGCTGTCAACAAGCAGCCAAACAAAAGCACTAGAGAAATTTCGGATCATTTATTTTACCCTCCAGATTCTCCCTGTCCTCTCTCAATATGCTCCTTATCCAAATTCTATAGCTATACAGAAAGCTTTATTATGTTGCAAGATGAAACACATAGGTGGTGCATAACAAGCATAGCTTGAAGAACTAGTAAGGCTGTGACATACAAAAAATATGTAAACTACATTTTTCTTCAATGACTGTTCAGAATCATTAGTGAATATGTTAGGAGTTTTGTTTGACAATTTTAATTCTGAATATACATAAAGATTATAAAATGAAACACATGACAAATATTCCCAAAAACCAAAGGCATTGCTGTTTATTTATACTTTAAAAATATGATGTTATGTAACAACAACAGACACATCCTGGTACTCTTTTAAAGTGGCAGATATCAGCAGGGAAAGATTTTTTCTTCCTTCTTAGTTTGCATTACAGTATTTTATTTTAATCAATTTATTTAGGTGCCTCATAAGTTCACTGTCATACATTGCTCATGTGCTTGAGATAAATGAATGTCAGTCACAACTTCCTCTGTCTTAAGCTAGAAGTCAAGCCAACTTTCATAGCATCATCACTGCACACTGCTTAAATATATCTATACTAAATAATCTGGGCACCAATAAAATGACAAGAATGCTCAGATTTCTTTTACAAAGACGAAAGAGTTTCTACCTTGGTTTCTTTGTTTCTCAGCATGGAATTCTGTACTTACCTGACTTCATCACTCAGGACATCATCACCAGAGCCTGCAACAAACTTCATGGTACTTCACGCACATGGAGTAGCAAGACACACAGGCCTTAGTGCTTAATGAGATTAGAGAATCAGAAAAACATTTTTAACTTTTGCATGCCCAAAAAGAAGTGCTCCTTGGAGGAGCTCAGTCCTGCAGGCCCATCATCAACTCTTTAGTTTCGAAGAACTTGACATACACATCCTTTTCTCCCATGAAAAAATTCTGGTGGACCTTTTACTTATTTTTGAAGTAGACTATTCAACAAGAGAAGAGCACGGCCTGGTGCTGTGGTGATGAATTGTGTGTCACTACATAGATTCACTGATGCTACTCCAGCAGTATACTGCCCTCCCAGAAATGCCCTCCCTCTGTGTCTCTCAGCTGAGCCTGGTGGCTTCTGGGAGATAGATACTTAGTCCCTGAAGGGGAAATAATGTTCAAAGCAGTAGGGAGATTATCTGTGGCTCGAAAAGTTTTGTCAGTCGAGTGAAAAACATCGTGGCTTGCTGAATGCTTGGCATATTAGAAGGAATTGTGTCACGTGTGCATCTTCCTAAACCACTTGGAATTGTGTTGACTAAAAGGAATAAAACTGCACCAAATTGCAGACAGCACTGAATATAGTTGAAGATCAAAAACTCAGTGATTAAAAAAATTGCACTGTGATTTTTTTTTCCCTTTAAACCTGTTCTATGGATCCATGTTATTCACATATTTGGCACCTGAGAGTACTCAGCTATGGTAATATTACCCTTGGAAAACAAGTCACATTTTTTGATAACTAATTTTAAAATGTCAGTACATGAACTAGCAAATTTAACAATCAGGTATGAATGCAATTTGACAAGATGACATTCTGTGTTCCAGAGATCAATTGTGTTAAGGTTTATTTCACCAAAGGCGTGATACAATTACAAGCCCATGCATTCATAAAAAAATGAACTTAAAATTGTTATGGACAAAATTTTAAGTAAAACATACACAGAAGTTTCTGGGTATTCAAGTGGACTGGTTAGTCCGGGGGAGTATTATTTGTAACAAATGGTCAGAAGCAATGACATTTTCACGTGATGGCTTCTTATCTCTTTTCCTCCTCCACTCCACACCTCCTGAAGATATATCACAGTGAAATAACTATGGATTAAGTCCTAGACGTAAGTTCACAGATTAATCCAGATTTTCACTTTCCATCGGCTACACATTTAAAGTACATCTCTCAATACTCTTATTAGAAAAACAAAATAAATTAAGACTACCTTTTTAAAGAGGGGCCAGTATAACTACTTTGAAAAAAGTTACTGGCCCATTTAACATCCCAACAAAATTAATTTCTGTCTAAGTTCTTTTTTATCATGAGATAATTCTTGGAATTCCTGAATGTTGTTGAATATTAATGCCTTTTGTAGAAAATCTAGGAATTTCTATGTAAAGAAATTGATGGAGGAATAGGAGAGCAGCTGCAACAGATTAACATGGAATAAATCCTATCAATAGTATTTAAAAGGCACACAAATACTTCAAACACATACAGTTTCAAATCTTTATTGTTTTAAAATTCTACATGTCTTTTACAATTACAATAATTTGTTACTTAAATGACTCTTGTATGGTTAATGTACAATGAGTTTTTTCCTGAAACTCAACCATGAAATACAATTTCATCAATATGATTTTTTCTAAATAGATTAATACAAGATTTCTGTTTTGTTGGGAAGAACGAGTGCTTCACTTTGCACAAACAGCACAGGTGTCCTCCCTTCAGAATCTGTGTGATCAATCCATCGAAAGTGCTTTTGAAGATTGCAGATCTAACAGACTGATTTTCGAAATCAGTTCATCAAATTACAAGTTTGTTTTTTTAACATTAAAGAGCATTTTCATGTACTGAAACAAGTTGCAGTAGTTACTTTAATTCATCTACTGAGGCAAACTCATGTCAAAGAAAAATTATATGATTATCTGCATGCAATGAACACTCCTCTTTAAATAGTTGATGAATTTTACACATATAAAGAACCTGTTAAAGAGTGCAAGTACTTTTGATAATGTTTTCACAAAAGGACGTATGCTGGTAATAATGGTAACTAACATTTAACATCTAAATACAAGCTAATGTATATTTAACAGGCAATTAACATGGATAACAAACCATGTTTCATGTGGTTGCCCTTTGAGAAAATGAACTCATTTGGTCCACACTCCTAAAGTTATCTGGGTAAAAAAATTGGAACAGTTAGGGCCAATGCTTTCGATGAAATTCTCGTTTCTAAAATGTGACCTGTTAAAAAGTAAAAGCAGTACATCGATGCTGTATCTTGTCACATGACCTCAGTATAAAAAGATGGCCTGGTATTTGGTGCGATGAATGAGCACAGGACGACAAGTCAAAAAACAACGGAGACAGAAGGAACCAAAATTTTGTTGTGTTATACTTTCTTGTTCCATGGTACTGCCTTCACTCTGTAGAATTTTGTACCCAAAGGAACTTTAAATCTGTTTTGTGCCTACAACAGAGAACAAAACAACAGAAATGTGGGAATATTCCTCTGATTTTTATATTTCTAGGCTGAAACTGATTCTCACCCCTAAGCATTTAAGAGACCTTTTTGAGTCTGGAAAAGTTCTGAGCATTATGGACATGATCATTCAAGCCACTACTCACTCTTTTTTCTAGTTGTCCTTCATTTGCTATTCACTGACTAAAAACCAGATCAAGAAAGGCAAAATCTAGGACAATTTCATCTCACCAGCAGAACCTAGGACAATTTCATCTCACCTATTTTGCAAAGAATACTTTTTAACAATTGTTACAAAAATTAAATCTGCTCTTTTCCTCTATTATCTAATTTTCATTATTATTTCCTTACCTTTTTCGCTTGGCAATATTCCTTTTCCATCACTTTTCCTAGCACCCAGGGTCTCCTAGATGCACCTGAAGCTAAAGAGACAATGTAACTATTATTTTAGAGACTCAACTAGAAGTAAAAGGACATTACATTGAATATGGCTAAAGATCATTTGCTAAAATGATTTTTTTGAAAGCAGAAATTTTTCAAAATCTCTTTTTAAAATAAATTAACAAAAACTAAACCAGCTCAGATGTCAGGACAGATCAAGGGAGTTGCCAAACAAAAAAATTTTATTTATTTTTATTTTAAAAATTAACATTAAAGAAGAAAACAGCAAATCAAAACTGAAACTCGCATATGTAATGACTCAAAATTGTTCTTGTCTACCAAGCTTGACCTTTTGGTCTGGTTTAAGGTGAGAATTTTTTGAAGTATTTCAAATGACAGAAAGCCGTCTGTACCCAGCTATTATTACTACCCTCACTGAAATATTTGATTATTTTTCTGCCTTAGTGACACAAATTAGTTACTCATAAATAACAATTTTAAAGCCCTACAAGTCTGCTAGTTTTGGCTGCAGTCTTCTGAGAGTACTTGATACTGTTCAGAAAGACGAAAAATTTAAATAAACTGACAGGTCAAAAGAGCAACTGTGGAGGTTGTGGAGTCTCCTTCTCTGGAGGAGACTCCAAACACTCCTGTGCAACCTGATTTAGGTGAACCTGCTTTTAACATGGGAGTTGGACTAGATGATCTCTAAAGGTCCCTTCCAAACCACTACCATTCTGTGATCATAGAATCATAGAATGATAGGGGTTGGAAGGGACCTTTAGAGATCATCTAGTACAAACCCCCTGCAGAAGCACGTCCACTGAGATCAGGTCGCACAGAAACATGTCCAGGTGGGTCTTGAAGACTTCCAAAGAAGGAGACTTCACATCTTCCCTGGGCAGCCTGTGCCAGGGCTCCATCACCCTCATAGTAAAATAGTTTTTTCTTACGTTTAAATGGAACTTTTCATGTTCCAGCTTCATCCCATTACCCCTTGTCCTGTCAATAGATACCACAGAAAAAAGGGATGCCCCAATCTCCTGACACCCATAATTTAGATATTTGTAAATATTAATAAGATCTCCCTTCAGTCTTGTCTTCTCTAAACAGCCCCAGTTCCCACAGCCTTTCCTCGTATGAAAGACGTTTCAGTCCCCTGATCATCTTCATGGCCCTGTGCTGAACTCTCTCCAGAAGTTCCCTGTGTCTCCAGAAGTTCTGTGCCTCTTGAGCTGAGGAGTCCAAAACTGAACACAGGACTCCAGATGAGGCCTCACCAGGGCAGAGTAGAGGGGGAGAAGAACCTCCCTTGACTTGTTGGCCACACTCTTCTTGATGCATCCCAGTCTTGGCCATGAGGACACATTGCTGGCTTATGGTTAGTTTATTTGTTAACCAGATCTCTCTTGACAGAGCCGCTCTCCAGCAGGCCAATCCCCAGTCTGTATTGGTGCATGGGGTTGTTCCTTCCCAGAGGAAGGAACAACCTGTGAAAAATAAACTTTCAGCTTGTATACACTTCTGTAACAGTAAGGAAATGCTTATTTGTCTTGTATTCCGAGAAATTGTACGTATTTTACTTGCTTTGCTCTTTTTTAACTATTACTAATCATGGCATGAAGAAAATATCAAAACAGACAGAAGGAGCAGCTCACACGTGCTCTGTACAAGACTCAAATCAATGCTTTTCAAAGCATGACTATTTATGAGATACTGTGTCTAGTGACTAGAACATGAGTCATCCAAGAACAGAGCTTGAATTTTTAATCTTGTCCTTCAAGATTAGTCTGGCTATTGATAATGGAGCAGATTCTGTTCTACTCCAGGCTCCTACAAATCAGTGCAAAGTATTCAGGCCTGAATGCTCTACAACTAATATCTAAATTACAAAAAAATTCACTTTTTTTTAACCTACTTGGCTGACATATTTCACTGAACTAACAAAGTCAGCGTAAAAGACAGATTTTTTCCTTACATTTGCATACAAAAATCTTCCATATCCTAAGGACAAGGGGCAACACAGAAACACCATGCAGTCCTCAACCAACTTCAGCATTGTCATAGCATTTTGTGTTCTATTTATGTAATCTGGGACAACCTACAATAGCTTAGATCCCTGACGTGTAATACTACAGGTGGATCTATACAGAAGTATTAACTTGGTATGTACGTGTTGGTAGAAAAGGTAAGATTTAGATATGGCACTTTGGGAGCCCTTAAAAAAATAATATGCCATACCTAGGTCTGCATAAATTTTAATCTCATCACAAACACTACTATTGTTATACCTTCCAGCTTATTGTCCATTACCCCTTGTCCTAACACTGGACACTACAGTAAACAGTGTAACCCCATCCTCTTGACATACACATTTTAAATACTTGTAAGTATTAATGAGGTCCCCCCTCAGTCTCCTCTTCTCGAAGCTTAACAGCCCCAAATCTCACAACCTTCCTCATATAGAAGATGCTCCAGTTCCCTGATCATCTTGGTGGACCTGCGCTGGAGTATCTCCAGAAGTTCCCCGTCCCTCTTGAGCTGGGGAGCCCAGAACTGGACTCCAGATGAGGCATCACCAGGGCAGAGCAGAGAGGGAGCAGAAACTCCCTCAACCTTCTGGACCCACTCTTCTTGATGCACCCCAAAACGCCATTGGCCTTCCTAGCCACGAGGGCACTTTGATGGCTCATGGCTAGTTTGCTGCCCACCAGAACTCCCAGGTCTCTCTGCAGAGCTGCTCCCCAGCAGGTCAATCCCCAGCCTATACTGGTACATCCTCCTCAGGTGTAAGACACTGCACTTGCCCTTGTTGAACTTCATAAGGTTCCTCTCTGCCCAACTCTCAGGCTGATCAAGATCTCGCTGAATGGCAGCACAGCCTTCTGAAAACAAATGAGCTCTGCTAAACATCATTTAAATTGTGTGGAAAAGCTTTCTCAGCAAAAATACTGCTGGGAAATCTCTATATACTGTGGTCTACAGTTGCTTATTTTTGCCAGCCACATATTTGGGTTCATAAATTCCAGCTATTTAGCAGATGAGGAAGAGTGAACTTTACTCAACGACAGTCTTCAAAGAACATAACAAAATCAGGTATTAAAAATACAAACAGAGCATGTAGTTTTGACAAAAATGTTACTTTGAGCTTTCTATTTACTCTCCTCATCAAAAAAAGATATTGAAAACATAAATCCTCATAAAAATAAGCCCATATGTTTAAGTGGGACTTTTTGTGTTCCAGCTTCATCCCATTACCCCTTTCCATGTTGATATCTACTATAGAAAAAAGGGATATCCCAACCTCTTGACACCCACCCTTTAGATATTTAGAAATGTTAATAACATACTCTGTTTATAAAACTAGCATTTTGTCTTTTTGTCTGTTTTCAAATCGTGCTTTAAAGATGCATATATTTTTCCAAGATATTAACATCTAAGTTTTTGATTCTAAGTGTTCTGCCTTGAAAAATCTTTAGCATCAAAAGGAATAGCAAAAGCTACAAAGATAGCTGACTGCTACCTATATTACATGCTTCTCATTTGTCACAAACATTTATAACATCACTAACTGTTAGAAAGCTAAGCATTTTTTATAAAAAGAGATAGTAATTGGAAGTAATGCGACACTTACCACACTCACCTGGTTTGAGATCCAGTGCAGTAAGAGATTCTGAGTGCAAGAAATATAAGGTTGGACTAACAGTGAACAATACATAATTGTCATGCCTTTCGTCCAAGATAATGAGAACCAAATCGCCAACTTGAAAACTGGGGAAAAAAAAGTTACTAAGAAAAACACAGAAGCTTAAAACTGCATTAATTACACTACATTTTTTTCCTCCTAAGTATTGCACAGATCCAGATTTTGTTGAAGAACACCACAGACCAGTTCACATTTTTAAGTTTCTGAAGTCAGCAAAACACTACCTTAAAAAGTATTTTTTAAATGTTCTTCTACATCTATCAGCTCAAGTTTGGTTTGGTTTTTTTCAAAAGAATTGACAGTTTTGCTTTTATATTTAAACAGAAATATCCAATAAAATATTAACGTTTCAATTTGACATATTTTTGTTCATCAATACTTTTCGTAATGATTACTGTACTACTGTTTAGAAATACACTTTTGATGTTTTAGATTGAAGTCACTTTGAACATGGAGACATAAAGCAAAATGTTTATGTAGCTATTCAATCTTAAAATCTTAAGCACACAGGAAAAAGAAGGGATGAAGTGTTCATCTTTGATCAAAGGATGAAAAAGGAAGGAAAACACTGTGGTCACTTTCCACAGACTTCCAAAACTATTTCTTCCTGACATCAGTGTAACACAAATCACCAAGTTCTCATGCCAAGTTTCAGTGACAGAATTTAGAGAACTATCTTCAACTGTTTCTCAGTGCAAATGGCTTGGAATTATTTACCCACTAATGAAATGAAGTCTAAAATAGCTATGAATTAAGCATTAGACCACGAGAGGGCTCTAAGAATAAATACTACTCTGGAGATGGGGGAGGAAGTAGCAAAGAAAGGGGAACAGTCTTCATAAAAGGAGACTGCAAATACACAATCAAAGACTAATGGGCAAAACTAGAGAGAAATTTAACTCATATTATTTAAAGTTCACTTTGAGATTAAACAAACAATAGTCCAAGCTTTTCTGCCTGGATTTATTATGACGACAAACTATACTGACTTAGATAAAAACATCTCTATTTGACAGATGAATTTTTCTTTTCAGAATGGCTTCTTCTGAGACTACCATGAGAGTTGCCAGAATAGTCACATCCTTACAGAAAAAGCAGATTCTGCACAGATTGACCTTGTTACAATAAAGTGAAATTTGGTGTAATTCAGAAAACATTAAAAGGAATTGTCTGCATTTTTTTTTCTAAAAAGTTTTTTATATGAATCCATATCAGACTGATAAATATTAGACAACTTAAGAGAAGTTTTCTGTAGCTTTTACGATACTTCTCTTTCCAGCAAGAATCCAATATGCAGCTGCTAACAGATTAATAACACATTTTTTTTTATTAATTTCACTTCATTCTGTCAAGGTGAGCCAAAAAGGAACATAAAACTTCTTTTCAAACATAACAAAGCATGCATATTCAGAGTGAGCAGGATTCTTTCTGTTTTTTCTTATCACGATTTCAAGAAGGTTACCAGTAAACAAAAAGTAATCTAAAAGAAAACTCAAGAGAGGATTCCAGAAGTCCTCTGAAGCATTATCCTTTTAACCCATGTAAAGAAAGGCATAGAAATTAAGAAAGCCACCACATACAGAATTCAGAAAGGCCTTTTAGTAGTAGTTAAAAAATAAAGGATTTATAAAATTTGATTTATACCCAATTGAGATGGTTCAGTAACTGACAGCTAAGCTATTGAGATGTTTTTGCCAGAGTAAGAACAGAAAAATCCTGCCATTAATTACATTCTTATAATTAAATCCAAACTCATCCAAAATTTAACATTTACTTACTCTCTAATTGCTATTTTTTCTGAATGTCTTGAAGACACCGATGACATGCTCTGAGACATCTATAAAAGAAGAGAAAAAGCTATAACGTATTGGGAAGCTGTGACAAAACACACATTTCAGGTAACAATATGGTTATGATAATCATTGATTATTGACTTTAAACAGTGTCTTATCCTTATAGATCTTATATTCACTCAAAAAAACATCACATCCTTCTGTCATCCTATTCTGGAGCAGGTTTGCTTGTGCTTGGTGGGGTTTTTTTTGTTATAAATGTAAGATTTCATCATCAAAGGCAGTCAAAACTGACTTCTTCATTATCTAAAACTGAGAAGTGCTTTCCAGATAAGTGCCAGCACAGATTTGTTCTGAGCACATACAAGATCTGTGATATAACTGTGTACTCTAACACAGAAGCCAATGGCA
Source organism: Colius striatus (assembly GCF_028858725.1). Classification (NCBI taxonomy): domain Eukaryota; kingdom Metazoa; phylum Chordata; class Aves; order Coliiformes; family Coliidae; genus Colius; species Colius striatus. The sequence goes on from NC_084762.1 coordinate 55,819,354, forward strand.
TTCTAAAAAAGGCTGATGGTAAAACATTGGGAGCTAAGCACATTTACTGCAATTAAACTCTGGATGTTGAACTCCGTGTGGCGTCTCAGTTTTACTAAGAATGCCACATAATCTGAAGTTTATTGTAATAGACAGAGCAGTACTTCTTGGAATAAAAATGGAGTAAAATTTACTAAGGCCAAACAAAGGCTCTATTATGTAAGGTTTTGGTCAAAATTCTTATCTTACATATTAATGAAATTTGCCTTTAAATCCATTTAAATTAATTTTGGCACATGAATCAACCTCAGTAGAACAAATTAGATCTAAAAATGAATACAGGTTTATATACACTTTATGCAGTAACCATGGTAATGAAAATGGATAACATTACTTTGTATCTACAGAAGGATTCATTCCCCGTATACAGGCAAGTAGACAGAGAAGCTGATCTAGTGTAAATGTATGTATTTCATTACTCTTTGGTAACTTCCTTACAGAATACAATTCATAGTTGCCATGTAAAAACTCTGATTAGAGGTCTTGCAGTTTTTCCATAGGTTCCTACTTCCTGGACGATTTATACACGCTACATTACTCATGGTTGAACTTTAGCACATGATTCTTCAGTTCCAAACCAAATACTGCCATCTTCATCATACTTCCTATTGTCAGTCTTATCCCTGTCCCACCTTCCTTCCCTGGAAACAGTTTTGCCTGTCAATGTGAGCTTGAAGCCTATTCATGGCTTATTCTCTTCACTTCTACACAAGTAGCTCTCAAATTCTGATGACACTTTCAGCAGTTTTCTTAATGAAATTAAGATGAAATTTGAGATCAAGTTTGATTTTTTGTAACTAAATTTCTTTGACTTATTCACATTGTACTTTGCCTTCTTGAAAAAGGTGCAACTAACATGAAAGCTATCAAATGTGTATAAATGTGCTTAGGTTGTTTTTGAGTTCTCTTGAGGTGTTAAGACCAAAGATCTTCTTACTGTTTGTTAAAACTGGGATAAGCCTTATATTAAAATGCAAACTAGCTTGACTTCTTTATTTTTCAGTAATTTCTAACTCTTAGGAAAAACACAACAAATTAGAAAGTTAAGAATATTTCCATGACAAGTAAGTAAACAAGGTTTTATGAGTAGAATTCTAATAACCTTTATAAATCAAAAAAAGGTTCCCTTTCTCATTTACTCAGGTAAAATAACAAAAAGCCTGTGGTAACATTCCTGGTACTCAAATGAGCTTCTTTTCATTTTTTTATTGCTTGCAGAAATAACCAATAAGTTTTGCTGCAAAACCCAGTAACTTAAAAAGATTTTCTTTTATTGTGCAGCACACATTTTAGGTTCTTTATCTGAAGTAGTGTGACAGAAATAAATATTGGAAGTGTTGAGTTATATTTCAGTTTAGAAGTGTATTGCCAAGGAGGGGGATGGAGAAAGAAGAATGAAGAGATAAGATGAAAAGAATTTACTTTCTCTATGAAACGACAAATTTATAATTAAGGAGCTGAAAAGATATTTAGTTTCTATGCCCACTCAGAAATCAATTTTTAACACTAACAAGCTGCCAATTTCTGCCACATGGCTTTATACTAATCATAAAAACAGAATAATTATAGACTTATCTTCTACAACATTGCTTTCTTCGATTTAATTTTACTGAGATGACAAAAGAGTAAGAGTTTAATTCATGAAATCTATGGAGATGTGTAGAAGACTGTACAGTGTGTTTTGGGTTTTACTGTAAAAACTAGACTGAAATACCTTTTGTGCACTTTGTTGTCATTCTGAATAAAAAAGTCCTTTTATAAAATATGGTTTTGGACATATTGCAATCCTTTCTTACACCCTGCACTAACAGGTTTATTATGTACGGGTTTTAAAGTGAAATAGAAAGTACAGGAAAAATAATTGCAATTTCATAACTGAATAGGTATCACTAGTAAATTATACAGCAGATTTCAATCCTACTCCAGACAGAAAAATGACAACTCTTACTGCAGAAACTTATCAAATACTTTTCTTATGAAATGTAACTTGCAACTATGCAGATATGGCTCCTACTGAACTCCTAGATATCATCTGCCACTTAAAGAGAGATCTCCATGACCAGTCCAACCAATAAACTACCAAAGAACATGTCTGTTTCTCATATACACAGTAAGTTTTTTAAGACTTAAGGTTCAGACCTGCTAGGAAGGATAAACTGTGGATAAGTAGAACGAGAAGGATTCACAGCACAAGACTCAAGCAAACTGTTGCTGTGTTCTTTTTTCTTCCATAGACGCTGACTATTACTTCAGTAGTTAAGACAATGGCTGTTTGTATTTCCAGTTGCTAGGCAAAATTAGAGTCACACCTTACAGACAAGATGCATGCAGGTTTCCAAAAACAACCTCTAAGTTACTGCTCACATCCCTAATTATGCCTAATGTACAGGCATATTTACATTATTGTGAACTGTCCTTCAATCTACAGTTGTAGAAAAACTGAACCATGGCACCACTGAAATTAACTCCTCCTACCACAAGCCCAGATGGTCTGTGTTCTTTGGGAAGAAGTCTCTTTCTCTCTAGTCCTACAAATCTTTTTCATGAGAAGTCTGCTAAGGAGAGAACCTTTCAGAGGTGCATCCTGTGACCTATTCACCACTTGCCTTAACACTTTAAACATTTAAATTAGCAAAATTTCATTTTTAGATTTTAACAAATTTAACATTTATAAGTTTGTCTTACATTCTCACGAGACTTAAAACATGCATTAGACTTAAAACATGCATTGCACAAATGCTTACCAATCTTTGATTTAATCTCTTATTTTCCTCTTCTTTCAACTGCAAAGTCTGAAAGAAAATGTCATCAACTAATTAATACACCTTAATACAGTAAAAACATTTAAAAAAAAGTTTTGGTATGACCAGAGCCAGACTATTTATACAATGTATGTATTTACTACAGCTTTCAGGTTTAGAATAGTATCAAAACATTTTTTGAAGAAAGACCTATAAACAAACATGAAGTGTAGCAGCTACCAGGACGCTACACAACCCACTGCTAACCTACACTTATCTCCATGCTTATCCTTCACATTTCACTGATATCATATTTTGTTTGCTGCTCTATTTTATAGGTTCTACTCATGACAAATCCTTTGTAAACAGATGACAGAATAAAGCATGGAAATGCTCCTAGGCAGAAACATGCAGCCCCTTGCATCATACACTGCCGCAATCCATTCATGTTCTGTGTGATCACAGATTTTAGTCTAAATGATCCCAGAAAGCTGAAAGCTAAAGATATTTTTTTTTCCTCAAGTCAACTTTGAAAAGATATGAAAAAGGCAACTAGAACAGTGTTAGATATGACTCAATAGTTAAAAATTGCTAGAATCTGAGAAATTCCAGTGTAACCACTAACAGTTAACCTAGCCTTTTACTAAAAATACCTTTTGTTCCATCAAAAACTTAGTGCATGTTGAAAGCTATGCTTAAAATTAAAGTTGCAATAGAAGTGAAAATTTAAGGTATGTATTTGGGAGAACTTGGAGGGGGAGGTTAAATCTTGCAGTTCTAGCCTGTAGGAGCATGACAATTACTTCACTTTAAGCATATTCATAACAAGTGTTATTTTACTTTTTACAGAAGCAATAGTCAAGATTCTAACATATCCTGGGTAAAATTATCTAAGTAACAGCAGCCATTTCCAATTATCCATTTCCAAGAGAAAGCAGCATATCTGTTTCAATTCCCATCCAGCCGCTTTGGATGCCTCAATTTGAAAAAGTAATCAAAACTTCTATTTTTTTGCTACAGATACTCCCTTGACCTGGCAACTGCTAAGAAGAAATATTATACCTGACTCATTTGTACTGAAGCCTACATAAAATAAACAAACTTAAAGTTAAGCCAAGTATAATGTACTAATACATGCTTTGAATAACAAATTACACTAATGTGGAATTAGTACAATGAAAACCCATTCCCTGGAATGACATCTATAAGCCTTGCAGGTATTATATTTCATCACAGTATATAACTGACCACAGCACAACTTCACATAGGTACTTAGTCGCAATGCTTAACCTCACAGTCTACTCACTCTTTCTAACAACATTATCCTCTGCTTTTCTTCAGACATGTGGACATTTTCACTAAAAGAGAGAAGAAAATGAACAGGTTAAAATTGAATTTTTTCATGATCACAAGTCACCTTCTGACCCCTCTCCCTGTCCTGCCTTTCCTTCCCCCTGACAATCTTCCCTCAGTGATGATTGCCATGTATTTGCTAGCACAGAGGGAAAAGCACAGAAAGATACCCGAAGAATAAGTATTGACATTTCTGGAAGGTTTTGGAGGATTTTTTTTTCCTTGAAACTCAGGCACCTGCTTTGCTGCAACAAGCCAAAGAAATTTTAGTCACCGATTTATTTGTAACATTACATAGGGCCATTTCTGCATATCTTGCAGGACTGTCAAAACATCAGGAAGAAAGATAGAGCTCTGAATGCCCAAATGCTTTGGCAGGTCACCCTTGATTTGCAGTTCAGCTATACATCATATTTTTCTAAAGGCTTTGTTCTCTGGGACACTGGTAGAGAGAAAATGAAGTGAACTTTAGTTAATTGTCCCAATTTATTTGCGAGATAAACTGAATATCAGGCCATGATTAGGTAATGTTAACAGTCTAAAACAAAATTTTCTAAGAACAGAGAGCAATTCCTAATACAGTTAAAAAATTAAAACTTGGATTTAAAACATTGCAAAGTTTCTTCCCCAGTCTCATCACTACATTCTAGTATGTCAGCAGTACATCACAGCTGACAAGACTGATGATTCAGAGGGTATACAAAGGGATGCTAAATACCTACCTTTCTCTCCAGTACAAAACATCAATTCATCAAGACCACTTAACCTCACTCTCATTACTTGTTTTGAATCCTGAGTATTCAGCTTAATTTCTCCCAAGCATATCTATTTGCCCCTTCCCCTTTTATCTAGGAATGTCACTACACTGTCTTACAGCAGGCACGTAACAAGAATAATCAGTTTGCTTGCTTGTTTTAAAATGAGAGCCAGACACTGTTCAAAACACATCCCAGCAACAGGCAGCCACTCAGTTTATTCACTATTAAAATTTTTCTTCTGCTTGATCACAGAATCACAGAAGGGTAGGGATTGCAAGGGACCTCTAAAGATCAGCTAGTCCAACCCCCTGCTAAAGAAAGTCCACCTAGATGAGGTCACACAGGAACACATCCAGGGATGTTTTGAAAGCCTCCAGAGAAGGAGGCTCCACATCCTCCCTGGGCAGGCTGTGTCAGTGCTCCCTCACCCTCATAGTAAAGTAGTTTTTCATTCTGTTTAAGTGGAATTTTTTATGTGTCAGCTTTTATCCATTACCCCTTGTCACATCATTGGACACTACAGAAAAAAAAGTATCGGCCCATCTTCTTTACATACACCTTTTAAATACCTGTAAGTATTAATTAACCAATCACCTCAGTCTCCTCTTCACCAGGCTGAACATCCCCAGTTCCCACAGCCTTCCCTTATAAGGAACATGTTCCAGTTCCCTGATCATCTTGGTGGTCCTGTGCTGAACTCTCTCCGTAAGTTCCCTAACCCTCTTCCCTTTGGGAAGTCCAAAACTTGACACAGTACTCCAGATGAGGCCTCATCAGGGCAGAGTAGAGGGGAAGAAGAACCTCTCTCAACCTCCTAGCCACACTCTTCTATACTACCATTCATATACTTAGGTCTACTTTTTAATCACATGATTGTGGGACCAAGTTTCAGCTTTGAGTTGCATACTTTTGAAGTCATCATATTTTTGATGACTGTGACACCACAATTTTACATGTACATTTAAAAGAACATTTTTAGCAAGAACAAAGGTAGAAGGAGTGTTAAAGAGGCTCACTTTCACTTCACAACACCTAACAGTACACCTGTAAAGAATAAGAACATGCTTTGTGTATTTCTACTACAAAGTCCCATACTTACTGCACCGCCATCATACTCGTTTCCATCGTGGAGTCCATTCTTCCTTCAGTTGCAATATCAGAAACCAATCTGTCTGAGTCAGTGGGAATATCAGCTGCACAGGCTCCACAAGCTTCTGAAACTGCTACTGAGTAGGTTGATGGAGAAAAATTACTACTTCTCAGTTTATTAACTTCTTCTTCAAGCTTTTTCTTCTCTTCAAGTAAGCGAGCTCGATCTTCAGAAAGTGTTTCAATCAAATCTACCACACAAGTAAATATTCTTTTAATAACAGCAGTACTAAGGACCAAAACCAATCTGTAGTAAACAGAATTGTCTTATAAAAAGAGATGAATACTTCAGAATTTTGCTTACCCTTATCTTTTTCTTGCTGTTGTGTAAGCACTTTTAATTTGTCACTAAGATCATTAATTATGTTTTCTTTTTTCATCTTCTCTCTTGCCAGAACAGTATTAAAGTTGGTCTTAAAACAGAAAGAAGTATTACTGAGATAAAAAATGTACTCTGTAAACATAATGCAAAATACATCAGTAGATCAAAAAAAAGTAAAAAAGAGGTCATATATTTCAGTTTCCTAAATCATATTTAGGAAGAAATCGTACATGTTTACACATTAATTTAGTGAAGTAATTGGTACGTTTTGTTTTGTGGTTCCTCTAACTATTTAAAAAAAAAATTGGATCCCTCTGGTTCCCTCAAGTCTGATAAACAAATATGGTATAAACACATATAGTAATTGGTAGGTTCTTGAGTCTTTTTTAGAAGAAAAAATGTTTTAAGTTCCAGTTAATGTATGACAGTTACACATTACTTTAAGGATCAAAATGGTTATGAAGACTGCATCAAAATTTGTTACATGGAATAAAACAGAAAAGTATTAATAAACTACAATACTATACGAGTATCTGAATTAAAAATACATTTCAAGTCATGCATTAATTTCTCAGGGAACAGTTAACTAATGCAGAATCCATATAGGAACCGTGGCTAACAGCTTGAATAACCAAATATAAAAGAGGCTAGCATATCCTTCGGTATTGGTTTGATGAATCTTTCTGCTTCTTCAGTCCTTCCTTCCTACCCTTAAAGTTGTGCTCAAAAGAGACAAAAAAAACCCCAAGTATCTATTAAAAGGATATTTTAAATTACAGTTTTACTTTTCTTGTGAATTTTAAGATCTAGTCTTGACCAATGTCTGAGTCTTAAAATGCAAGCTCTTTGAAAGGCTTCACACCTTTCATAGTGCACAGCAGCCTTTGGTCTATGTCTGCATAACGAAAATATCAGACATCGTGGGGACAACTAACACCTCTAAGCAATGAGCAGAGCCAGTGCAGTAAGCTTTCAGCACTAATTGATACAGTGTTTTGGAGGGGTTGGGGTTTTTTTTTGGCTTGTTTTCTGTTTGGGGATTGCTTTTGGGGGGCTTGGGGGACTTTTTTTTAATGGGAGGTAGGATTTTTTTTTGTTTGTCTGGTTTAATAGAAGATTCCACCTTTCCCTGGAATTTGCTGTTAATGTCTCAAAACTTTCTCTTCACTGTGCTGCACATATGAAGACTATTACTAAATGATGAGGAAAATGGCATATTAAGGCATACTCTGATAGAAAAAGAAATCTTACAATTAACAATGTCACAAAATCTCAGAACTGTTATGGTTGGAAAAGACCTTCAAGATCATCAAGTCCAATCACTAACCTCACACTGCCAAGCCCATCACTAAACTTAAACCACAACCATCGGCACCTCAACTATGTGTCTTTTGAGTATCTCTATGGATGGGTGACTCCACCACCCCCCTGGGCAAAATATGCTTACTGGATTTACTATGTAAGGCTCACTTCAATATTAATGTTTGCAGGCCATAACATTTCAAAAATATTCCTTTCTTTGTAATTATCTGCAATTTTCTGTTAATTGCACCAAGTGAACCAGAGTTCGTTCACCAAGCGAATCAGAGTTCGTTCACCAAGCCAGCTGAGCATTAGTCTCTTTGTCCTTAGCTGATCCTACCATAGCTAAAGTAAGTAGAGGTGCTTAAAACAGAAAATCCTTTCTTAGTGTTTAAATGCAACAAAGCTGTAAGATAATAGCTGTTTACTAACAAAGATTTAATTTAATACAAGACTCATCAACAAAATCTGAGAAATTTAAGATATTTTGAAACAAAAAAAAAAAGTGTGGATACAGATATAATTATTAATCCAGTGCAACACGATTTTGTACCAAGGTGCAGGGTACACAGTGTTTCTAAGTTTATTAAGTAAAATATAACATTTGCTTTGAACCTCAAATGCCACCTGACATGGCTAATAGAGTTAAAGAACATTAAGCAGCATTCCAAATTGATTTGTATTTCAAATTAAATCTTTGGTTGTCCACAAATTGTGGTGTTAAAGTAAACTGGAGTTAAGAGATTAATGGATAAAAACTTACAGCACAAGCTTAACAGCTTAAGCAAAAGAAACCACAAACAAAAATTGAATCTGAATTGCTTAGTTCACAGATATTAAAGGTGGAGTTTTTTTGCTGGAGTTTTTTTAATGCTTAAGTATTGGATTCCAATAACTCATCCTATGCTGGCTAATGTCTAAATGTTACAGAATGTCTAAGTGTTACATAACAAAACCCCCTCAACTCTGTCTCAACTCTGCAACTTCAAAACTGCAAAAGAGATTGCCACTTGAACAAAAGTAATAGAAAAGAATCATCTTTACTTGTTGTTCTGCAGTGAGCGATGTTCTGATATTCTGCATTTCTTCATTCTTTCGTTTCTCTTGTTCTTCAAGTTGCTCTAAGAATTTCATTTTTTCTTCCTGAAGTTTCTCTTGAAGTTCTGCAACCAAGTTTGACTCAGCAGATGACTCAGCAGGAGGACTTAAAAGAAAATATTTCAGCTTTAAATTTGCAGCATATACAGAGGTCCCAGAATACATGAAACAAGCAAACACATAGAAAGTCCAAAATTTGTTTTGAGATGTTTCTTCTGAAATATTTAGTAAATAAAGTTTTAATTAATACATTTCTAATCTTCAGTTCTACTCTTCAATCATGAGCATCTCACCACAAATTCTTACTCTTGGACATTCTGGTTTTTGAGTATCTTATATTGGCTCTACTTTTCAAGTTTTCTTGAGAGGGAGGCTTTTGTTTTTACTTTTCTAACACTACAGAAGATATGGAAAGCAGTAAAAAAGACAATGATGATCACTCCCTGAAGATTCTTAGTATGCCAAAATACAAAGACTCCAGAACTATCACACAATTAAAGCAATTCAGCAAAAAATCTGATGCTACGGAATCCAGATGTGAAACTCAAAACTCTGGGTTGCAGAATCTGGAGGACAGTAGTAACGATCATAAAGAAAGGAAAGCATCAGTCATTGAAGCAGGAAGGATAACGACTTGAAATGGCTCTTGAAACAGGCAACGTTACATAGCACAAATATTTCCCATCATTAAATGGAAGCATTAACTATTCCTTCTCTGTTTTGGCTTCAGTTATCAAGAACCACGGCTGAAGAATATGAGGGTAAAAAAAATCCCTTTGTTGGACGATAGTTGTGAGAAAACGGTATTATTTTATATTTTGCTGTTACTCCTCTACACCAGAATCATAGTAATACAAAGAAAATCCTCAGAGTGTGGCCAGCAGGTCAAGGGAGGTGGTTCTTCCCCTCTACTCTGCCCAGGTGAAGCCTCATCTGGATTCCTGTGTCCAGTTCTGGGCTCCTCAGCTCAAGAGAACTTCTGGAGAGAGTCCAGTGCAGGGCCACCAAGATGATCAGGGGACTGGAACATCTTTCATATAAGGAAAGGCTGCAGGGAGATGATATTAACATTTACAAATATCTAAATGGTGATTGTCAGGAGGTTGGGGCATCCCTTTTTCTATAGTGGCTACCAACAGGACAAGGGGTAACAGGATGATGCTGGAACACAAAATTTTCCAGCAGGAAAAAAACTATTTCACTGTGAGGGTGATGGAGCAGTGGCATAGGCTGCCCAGAGGGGTTGTGGAGTCTCCTTCCTTGGAGGTCTTCAAGACCTGCCTGGACATGTTCCTATGCAACCTGATCTAGGTGAACTTGCTTCTGCAGGGGGGGTGGACTAGATGATCTCTAAAGATCCTTTCCAATCCCTACCATTCTACGATTCTATGATTTTCTCTAGTCAGAGCAGCCCAGAGATATGGTCTCCTGATATTAGGTAGGCTGTGATGAAATGAATATATCATGTGCTAATATACTGACACTCACAATCACAACTCCTAATGCTAAAAAATGCGCCAAGAATTCCTACTCCATAATGTAAAGCTTCTCTGTTATGACTATGAGCTACAGAATCTCAGAGACATCAGAATATGAAAGAGAACTGAATTGCAGAGGAGGCAGGGAACGTAAGAATTCTGAACACCGCATACTGGATAAGAGTCTGTGTGTCCACAAAATGAATAGTCCCATCCATTTATACAGTCTTGGGTTTACCATACAGTCCAGCAGATACTCACCTATATTTGTTTCTGCCATCAAAATCTCCTCATCAAGTCAAGAAAGCACACGGTAAGTTTGCCCAAGAACTTTAAAGAAGAGAGATGCCTGCACCTTACTTTACAATGAAATTTCACTCATATTATTTCAAGTTATCTAAATGCCTAAAAGCAAAGCTGTTAACTGCCTAAACCAAAGCAGGTAACATCTGCCTCTCAGATGGGTTGCCTGGACTACTGACTGTTTGCAAATGACTGCAAAGTAAAGGACATTCTTATCCTGCAAAGGATGCTAGCACACTACCAGTGTTAAAGCCTCATCATTGTACGAGGTAGTGAGTTTACATATTTAACCTGCAAAGGTCTTGATAACTATGGCAGTAGTAACTATGTCTTTTAGTTTTTTCAATATACCAAAAGCATGTTTCTTTAGCAACTCAGGTTCCTTTGCAGCTGAACACTGTACTACTCTAAGATGAAGAAGGATGTATCTATCAACACTGTTCCACCATATGGGCATATACTGAAGATACAAACTACTAGGCAGTAGCTAAGCACTCAAAAAGCCTGTAAGAAGTTGTAATTAAAAGAGTTCTGACTGCCAACTCAAGTTATCAGAGTGGCAAGGGGGTCTTTGACATTCTGGAAATTGGAAGTAAAATAAGCAGAGAATAAAGTAAGTCGTGAGACATCAAGGCAAATATTTTTTGGTGCCACTGAGAAAGAATATTTTTGCTGGATTAAATTAGAATTTATTTCCACATCAATCTTAGCTGTGACAGAGAGCATGTGCTCCACAAAGAAGTTTCACTACTGACGGTGGTCTAATAGAAGTGGCTGAAAAATACCAAGGCTGGAAGACACCAAAGCTGTCATTTAGTTTTCAAAGAAGTTAGGATTCCTATTCTATTTATAATACTGTAATGAATGTTATAAAACTTTCAACTAAAGAGCAAACTATTGAACAACAGAAGACATAACAGAAATTATTTTTTTCAGTTCATCTTGGCTACTACAGACAATATAGACTAGAAAATCTAAATATAAGCGTTACAAATGCCTTGCATTTTTATTACCTTTCCTAATCGCTGATTTGAATTTGAGGCACATTCTAACCAAGATACATTAATTTTCATATGTTGGTAATGGGTCACAAACATTTCTTTGTCACTTTTAAATATTTAAGTTAGCTTTCATGTAGGTTCAGGAACTAAATTAATGATAATCAGCTCAACACTCAGGTCAAATTTAACAATTTTGTCTCCATGTGTGCCTTCCAGACAGCTAATGTAACATTGCTCTTGTAGAAAAGGACATTTATCTGACAAGCATTACAGGCACGTGCCAAATAAAAGCCAGTTTCTAATATTATAAATTAACCGCTAAACAATGACTGAGTAAAGATAACAAGTAAACTTGAATAACTGACATAGCTTGGGTTTTATGAAGTCAAAATCTAATCAGCTAGACAGTGATTTTGAAATATTAAGACAAATTAATTTAACATATATGCCCTCTAGAAATAAAACACAGTATGTCTTTATTCCTAGAGAAGTAACCTAACAGCAGATTGAAGGCATTAGAAAGTAGTCTTAGGAAGCAATATGTATTTTAATGCCACATTGAATCTTAGATTACTTGACAGAACTCATCACAAACTACTAAGACTTCTTTAGACTGAATAAGATATTTCCTTGAAACACATATCTGTTTTCTCCAGTTTACATAAGAATACACAGCTCCACTCAGAATTTGTTAAAATTTAAGTGTAGATGGTGTTTTTTTGTAGAGTCTGATGACACAGCTACATCTTTTTCCTGTGGAGTCAAGTTTTGAAAACTTGTGCAGTGCACTAACACATATACAATGAAAACAACATAGTTTATCTTTTTTCTTCCCATTTTATCATATTTCATTCAGATAATACTTTGTTCAATTAGAAGGGCAGCTCTTAATCCATTACATCTCAGTTCTTATTTTAAAAAGTAATATTACCTTGATATATTTTTCATATATTAAGATGCAAAACACAGACACTGATACATCATTTAATGATTGACATGTTTGCATATAAAAATCTTGAAGTAACAGGACTGAAATGGATAACTCAAGTGAAGCAGATACTCAGATTTCCCTTTCACTACATCTAAGTTTGTATGCATGTTGGACTCTCTGTATAACCTCTCCTTTTTCCTTTTTTTATGTCACATTACTATTTGGAAGTGCTAACTTAAGTCTATACTCATGTTCTGCAGTACTCATCTAGCTTATACCCATTCTGTCCATTTTATTGGCATTTTCCCATTTCAGATACTTGCTGTATCATAACACCTAGGAAAAATGCTCTCTTTAGGTATTGTACAAGCAAGATCTATCCACCACGTTCCTTCACAGTACAAGCACGTGACAACTTCCAGCATTTCTAAACAGAATATTGTTTCTAAGTAATAGTCACACAGAAAAAATTCTATTTCTATTCCATAAGATCATAATGTACTCTGCTGACAGGCATTATGAATAAGTCAATAAGATATGAAAAGTCAGCAAAGGGAATTCTAGTCATTTAGGGCACAGGAAAATATATTTTCCTTTTAAAAATGGAAAAAACATGCAGAAATCAGCAATGAAAAACAATGATGTTGTGATGTTGTTTAAAATGACGTTGCCTACTGTGGTACCTAAAGTCAATGGGAAGTTCAAGTTGCCATAGCACAGTTCAATCATCCATACATACGTATATAAATATATGCGTGCATATATATTCCCATACTCTTTTTCATGGCACAATTAGCACCAACAAGAGTGTATAGTTTGTCAATTAAAGAAAGCTATCAGACTAAAAAGCTAGTCACTGCATGCTCATGCAGTACTAATACCAAATCAAAGGATGGGTGAAGACAGAGAGAGACTTTGATCATCAAAACTGCAATCTCAAGCAACAAGAAACTATGGAAATACTCCTTCAACATAGTGAGACTGAAATAAAATCTCTACATCGCTGTCTGAAAGCAATGTTGTATAAGATTTTACAATTTTTTAAGATAAGTTACAGACACAGGAATACCACTACCTATTACATGGAAATACATAAACCAACCCAGATAAACACCAATACAAATACTATGACATTTTATTTACTATATAGTGCATCATGATTATACCTTATTAAGTACATTAAAATACTAAGAAAACACATTAACTTAATTCTTACAGTACCTCAGTTTTACTTGCATCTCAAGCTGTTGTATTTTTTCCAGAAGCCCCTTTTCAGCTGCTTCCCTCTGTAATTCAATCTCTTTACAAGCAGTTTGCACTGCATTCTCTTTTTCACAATTGAGTTTCTGAATGAGCAACTGCCTGTCTTGTTCCTGGTTAGATACTAACAGCTCTTTCTCTTCTTTAAGCTTATGGATAATAGCTTCATATTTTTCCTGCTGCTCAGAGAGAGATAATTTTTCTGTTTTTTCCTTTTCTAGGGCATTCACTTCCAACTCTAACTTTTTTTGTAGTTCTGTTATTTGTTCTGAAAGTCTTTTTTCTGCCTCCGAAGTTTTTTGATGAAGAACTGTTACTTTACTTAGTTCAGTTTTAAGCAAATTTGATTCTTCTTCATATCTATCTATTAGCTCAGAAATGCACTGATCTTTCTCCATTGTCATCAGAGTCCTTAGTTCCACTAACCCCAGTTGATATTCATCACTGTTAACTTGTATTTTACTGTTTAATTTATCTATCTCCTTTTTTAAGCTTTCTGTCTCCTTATCAATCTGAGATTTTAAGGTCTCTTGTTGCTGGTTTCTGCTTTCTTCCAAAAGAAGCTTCATTTCATCAGTTTCTGCCTCTTTCAAGGCAAGTTCAACTTCTAATTTGCACCTCAAATCAGACAGATCTGAAACCTTGAGTTGTAACTCTTCTACTTGTTGTTGTTTCTCTTGCACAACTAGTGCATGAGATTCCTCCATTTGTTCAAGTCTATGCTGGTTTTCTTTTTTTAATTTATCTAAACAGTCCTTGTGCTCAGCTAGCACCTTCTCAAACTCCTGTAAATGCCTGGCTTGCAGCTTGTTTTCCAGTTCTTTCAAGTGGCTTTGCTCTAAACTCTCAAGTTCTGCCCTCAGGACTTGCAGTTTTTCATTGTTTTCCACATGTAGTTTTTTCAAGTCTTCAAGTACTATCTCACGTGACTGTCTCAGCTCCTTAATTTCACAACTTTGTGTCTCCATTTGGGATTCCAATTCAAGTAATTTCTGATCTTTTTCATTCTGAAGGCAAACTACAGCTTCTTTCTCATTTTTCACCATTGCAAATTCATCATTCTTATTCTGAAGAACTTCCTCAAGGCCTAGTAAGTCACCTTTTAGCTTTTTAATTTTCTTTTTACTTTCTTCACCATCTTCCAATAACTTACTAATTTTAGTTTCATATTCACTTTTCAAAGACTGTAATTCCTTTTGGTGTTTATCTTTTAGTGTTTCTTCAAGTGAAAGTTTTACCTTCTCAATAGTATTTATTATTTCTAGAGAAGTGCATTTTAAAGAATTAGAAAAGTCACACTGTTCTCTTTGTACAAGTGTTCTAAAGTGGCAAAGATCTTCTTTTATACCTCTTAAATGTACCTTTGAGTCTTGAGCAATAATCTTACACTTCTCCACACAAACGTTGAGTGATGCATTTTCTACTGAAACGTCCTTTACACAAGAACTTGTATCTTGCATACGTCTACTGTCTATTGCATTGATAACTGAAGAATAAAGGGATTCCACCATCATTTCTGGACTCTGTGGATCACTTATTACGTTAGGAGATATTGGATTTTCTTCTATTACAAATTCATTTACTGCTGACATAAAGTCAGACTCTGGACTTTCTGCTAATGAATCCAAGTCCAATGATCCTTGCTTAAGAGCTTGCTCCAAGTTAGGATGAGCAATAGTTTCAAAATCAAATGTATGAGCATCAATGCTGTCTGGAGACAATTCTTCTAATGGAGCTGGGGGACACACAGGAGGACACAGGGGACCCTGAAGACTGAGTGATGGAGGAGTTCTTGAAGAGGTAGCAATTGCAGTTCCTGTTGTACTTTCCATCCTTGGCGTGGTAGCAGCTTGTGGCGATGCTTGACTATTGGAGGCCTACAAGTTATAAAATATGAAACAAACACTTAAAGTGACAGATAAAACTCTCAATAGTTTAAATCGATTAAATATTGCAAGAACTTAAGAAGTCAGCGTTATTATTGTTAATAGTTAAAAAAATGCATGACTGAAAGTAAAAATAGCAGAAATTCAGAGAGATTTTCAAGTATGTTTCAAAAAAAGAAACATTTGTAGACAGATAAAAATTAAATGTTCCTCTATCCAAGAAGAAGTCCAATATAGATTACACACAGTTGTATTTTAAAGGGCTAAAACGTAAGTTTGGATGATATAAAACAACCTGAAGTGATCAGTCAGAAAAAAAAAAAAAAAAGCTTTGTTTTCTAGCAGGCTAGTGATTTCTCAATAATTGTTACTAACATATTAAAATTTGCTATTAAAATAAAAGGTTAATCCAGTCACTATTAATACACTGAACTAAGAAGGTTTACAAGAAAGCTTTACTACAAAAAACCCTGTTGTCTACTAACATATGAAAAACATGCATGAGAATTGTCCTACCTGTGAGAATGAAAGGCATGTTCTAATTAAAAGTAACATTCTGATTTTCAAGAACGCAAGACATCACAGCCTAAGTGGAATTTTTTTCCCCTCTCCATGCTGCTCTCATCTGTCTCAACCTTCATCATTTTGCCTCTAGACAGTGGATACTACCAAACCTGATTCTGTAGCACCAGATACTTTTCCCAGTTGAAAAGCTCTACAAATAACACCTGCTTGTAAAAAGATTAAGAAAAGCTTCTCCATCTTTACAGAACTTTGTCCAAGTAACTATGATCAATTACAGTGCTTCTGATTCTTAAAAAGGCTAAAAACTTCCCTTCAAACATTTTTTAATTAATTGTGACTAGACAACACATTTACATCTCATTATCATCTGTTTTTGTTCATTACTATATGAATTATAAAACAAAATCTCAAGTTCCAGTGCATACGCTGCTGTGAAGTGTAGATTCATTCTCTTGCTTCAGCAAGTGCAGAACATATCCCAGTGGAAGCCAAAACCCAACATACAGCCTCCCTATTCACCAAGGATGCACTCTTGAACAAGTTTATAATACAAAAATTACACTGAAATACACATACAGAGAGTATCTGTGACACGTAGGAAGAAGAGGTGTGAGCAGGATCATCAGGGACGTAAACCAGAGGAGATACTGAATTTTTAATACAATTCTCTAACCATTACTCTACTTTTCCATCCTTGAAGGACTTGTTTTGATTTTATACATCTGAGGAATACGGTCATCTTGAAAAAAACCTGTTTCTAAAGGCTCATGGGAACATTTGCAGTCAGATTCCCATAAGGTTTTCAGTCTTAAAGCGTTGAAAGTCTTTCAGAATGGTAGTTACCGTCAAAAAGCCAACACTGTCTCCAGGTGATAACCCTGACGATCCTGCTTGAGCATCTTTTCCAAACCATCCACAAACCACCCACACTGACTCCATGCATTTAAATCATGTGTATGGTATTATTCAACATGTTAGTTTTCATTGAAGAAACTTTTGCTATCCATTGAACTCAGTTACTTAACAGGTGACAGTTACTGGAGCTAGGTGATAAATGGTCAGCAACAGAACTTGGAAAAAAAACCCAGACAGAGTGACAGGCAGCAGATTGTTCATGTATAAATAGTTGATTTTTGTTTTCTCAGTCTTTTTACAATTGGCTGCTACCCAAAACTAGACCCCATTCTTCTCTGTACTATGTAAATTTTCTTTTAATGCAGATGTAGCATGAATAACTTAATTCTGAATTGAGATTTAGGAAGAATATCTTTCCAGCTCTGGAATTAATTTCTTTAGTACAGCTGCATTTACACCTCACCTTCACTACCCTTGCTACTGTATGAAGGTAAATGAAGCAACGATTCTGAAATCCAGTGATGAAAACCCGCTGTAAGAGGCTTCCATTTGTTATATATAATACATTGTCTTTATTTATCAAACGTGAACACAAGAAATGAGGCAAAAAAATCATAAAAGAAAATGTTCATTTTGTTAAAAGTACTACTAGTCCAAGTTTAAGCATTTCCCTTGGATTTAATTTCAGCTTGCTGTTTAGCTAAGAAAACTTAGAAAGAAATGTGGAAGGATACTGTGTATGATGGCACATGCCTGCATTCTAAGCACATGCTTTAAGTGCCAAACATTTAATACTGCCATACCAGAGCTTTAACAGTAATAAAGGCTAGAATCACAGACGTCAGTAAGCACATACTAAAAAACCACTTCCAAAGACCTTGAATGTTAGAAGGCCCTACAAAAAGTCACATGCAAAGGAAAAATAGTATCTACCTCTGGCATCCCTGCAGAATCGGTCTAAAAGGTAAAGAGTAAGAATATAGCGTGAAGAAAACAAACAAAAAAATAATTGTCACTGTGGGGCAACACTCTACTGAGCTTGATTTCCTCATGAGCTGATCCTGCAACAAATTCCATGCCACTGCATTGACAACCATGAGCTGGGTCTCTAGAGTACCAGATTACTGCCTACTGAACAGTTAAACCTCATGTTTCAAGTAGCTGAAACTATATGGAAGACTGTTTACTGTTGTGCTGGCTCATGTCATCTAGTCTATTTTACAATCTGTAGCAATGAATGCGTATGTCATACACTGCAATTCCTATGATGACAAAGGAGGAGTAACAAAAAGTAGAAAACTGAAACAGAGAAACAGAGTTGATTTTTACATTCCCAGGTGTGGCTTGTGTGCCTTGTTCTAGTTATGTTACTCCAATAAACATAGTCAAGGAATGAGGCAATTCTTGGAAGGATTGCAAACTATTTCAATTTTGAACTCAACTAGAACAAATGGTAGATGTATAATCCAATTTGAAAACCACAGTTTCTCTTACAAGAGAAACTATTAATACCAAAGGATTGCTTATGTATTCTCCTACTAATCGTGCAGACGACATCTTAATCTCACCTTAACTTTCTCCTGGGCATCTTTAATTCAGTCATTGATCTGCTTAAACTTTGTGTTACATAAATGAGAGGGCAGAGAACATCATTGGTGTAAGACAGAATAAGTAGAAAGCTTTAAATAAGATTCGTTAACTACTCTGATGCAATACTAAAAAAAGAAATTTGGCACCAGGGTCATGGTTTTGCGAGGAGCCACTTTTGCTTGGTAACATGGGGAGGGGGCTGCAGTGCAGGCCCCATAAAGAAGACCCATGCAGAGCAGACCCACACGACAGGCAGAGAGAAGCTGTAGTCCTTGGGATGAACACACGTCGGAGTGGCCCATGCAGGGCTGCCTAACCTGTGAGGGACCCCATGGTTGAGTAGGAAAGATCAGCGAGAAGCTTGTCTGCCTTGAAGAGAGATAAACAGCAGAAGCCATCGGGAAAAGACTGACTGAAATCCCCATTCCCTGTCCCCCTGAGCTGTTCAGCGGGGGAGGAGATAGACACTGGGATCATGGCTCTGAGCCCAGGAAGAGGGGAGGGGTGGGGAGAAGGTGGTCTTAAAGGGCTGGTTGTGCTCTTCATCATTGTACCACTCTGTTGTTTTGTTTGTTATGTTTTGGGGTTTCATGGTTATGGTTTTGTTGGTGGTGGATTAAATTATTTTCTATTTTCTTCCCTAAGATGAGTAACCTTGTCTGTTTTGGGCAGCAATTAATCCCTCCCTGTCCTTCCAGAGTTCTTAAATCTGTGGTACTTGAGTGTAATCATGGTCGTTTGTCCCTGGACAATCAGATCGGGAACCAGATCACCATTAACATTCCATGAACTTCAAAGCCAAAATTAAAAAGAAATGCTACTAACATCCCCAGTTAAGGTACTGGATTCTCTGAGTTGCTCTTTCCTCACTAGTTTGCAGTTACATATTTTCTCTCTTGCATAAAGCAACTATCAAAAGACTCAAAAGACCAGTTGCTGTAGCTGAGGCAGTTGGATAAACTCCCACCTAACCCAGACAAACTGCTGCACTACCAACAAGCCAGGGAAACTATCCCTGTCCAACTTAAAGAACCAGGCTTCTGCTGCCACTTGTATGAAAAGAGAGGTTGGGGCTGGTGTCTCCTTAGAAGAATATAAGAGCAATATTCTGTTGTATGGGCAACATCCAACGCCTGCACAGTCATCTCCAACTGCACCAAGCTGTGACACTACCTCATGAGTTCACCAAGAATATGTGTAGGTGTATTAAGGTATAGGCATCTTCAAGGCTATTATTAAATGTTTACTCATCCTTCTAATTATATATTGTAAATTCCCAGTAGCACTAGGGATATGAAAAGAAGATTTTCAAATTATTCCTATAATTCTGTGCAAAAAACACCCACAGGCAAAACCAGTATAATTTAAAACACAATTCTAGATCATCTGCAGAACAAATAACACAGAGAAAGACCTAGTATTTTTCATCAAGTTATAACACTGAGAAGCAAAAATCTGACAGATCTATATGCTTCAATTCCAAGAAAGAGTTTAAATGAATCACTGAAATTACACATAGAGATGGGCATTTTCAAGATGATATCATGAATGCTCCAGCTCTGATTGTGCACTGCAATTTACTCTAAGGAAAGAGACAATTACCCAAATCTGTCTAAGCACTTGACATTTCTGAGTCAGACAAGAATCCAAACTGGTCAAAGTACAGCAAAAGAGAAGATTGGGAAGAACAGATTCTCTTGATTTGTCAAACATCTTTTTTTGCAGCCAGATACTGATACAGATTTTTCAGATAAGCAAGTCTGAATCATAAATGGCAAATCATCAAGATATGAACAAGTAAGGCACTTTTCTTGTTTGTTTCTCTACTGCTATTATGATATTTTGAATTAAAATTTACTCCTTTGATTTATTTCACACTCTTCTGACATTGCAAGTCTAATTTGTTAAAATATCTGTTACTATCCTAGTTTCTTATTAGATAAATTTAGGATCCTCTCCAAGTTGAGGGTGGACTACATTTCACAGCATGGTCTGTTGCAAAAACATCCTTAGGACTCCTAAAGTTCAGAAAATTTACACCACCCTTAACGATTCCATTCTTATTCTTAATGGCTGTTCATATAAAACCAAATCTTCTTAAAGAGTGGAAAACATTAAGAAATTACATAAAATGACATTTTGACAAAGACCAGCTCAGATCTCATTTTATATAAATTTAGAGACTTACAGTAAATCTCTTATTCAAGTCCCAGAGAACAAGAAGATAAATATCTTCATGTCACCTGGTTTAAGCAGGAGTTCATCAATTCAAAACTGAACATGCCCGTTATTTGGCAGTTATAGAAGATGCTTCTAGTCAGAGTGCATACAAACACCCCACAAATGATAACCTTGTGTCCAACAAAATGACACCTTTTTTCCACAGCAAAATTGCTGAAGAAACCCAAGTTGAAGCAGTCAATTTCACAGAAAAATTTAAGTATTGCTTAATTCACTCAGTTTCACTGGGACAGGCTACAGTTAGAAGCTAAAAAATCCCCTGTTTGGTGTATTATGAAAGCTAGAGGTGGAATGCACAGAAGTAATCAAACGTGATTGGCAGAAATAGGGTTTCCAGGGGAAAGAATCTGCCTGACAGGCAGATTGAAATTAGAAAGAGATCTTTTTGCCATCTGTTCCTTCCATTCTTATTCTCAAAGAAAAAGACTGCATGTAATTCCTCTCTTCCCTCAAAAGTAGGACTGCAACAAAGGAGTGGCATATCAATATTCAGGCTTAGAGGGAAAAATCAATCTAGGCCCTAACTTCTCCTTAACTGTTTGTGCCGAAGAGACTTCAGCAGCAACGCAAAAATCTAGAGAAGTAACAGCTTCATTAAATAAAAATCAAAGCAACAAAGACAAAATGCATACATTCTTCATACAGAAGCTTTACAAAGTGGTTGAAAACAGAAATATTATCAGAATAATTCTATAGTTCCTGTGGAATATAAGTATCTGTTAAATATTTAGAGAATAATCAAAAAACAGAGTATCTTCTGGATAGACTCACTTTAATCATTGAAGAGTTCAAAATTCTCACAATGTTTAGTAATATGTGATCAGAAACTATTATGCAGTTATGAGACCAACTAGTCTTTATATCTGGAGAAAGCAAAATTTCTCTCAAGTGGCTGATAAAACAACATAATAAACAAGTTCTACTCTTCTGAATAGAATATTGTCTTTTCTTGGAAAAAAAATCTAAATAAAACAAAATACCTTTTGTTCATTCAGCAGGTCTGTAATGGTTTGTGACATTTCATCCAAACTCTGTGCTGCCTTTACCAGGTTATGTAGAGCACGTACATGCTGGTGAAGAGGTTCAAAGTCACAAAGTATGGGAACCCTTAAAAATAGTAGAAGATTAATATTTTTTCCACACTGTTAATCTAATATTCAAATATATTTAATTATAATGTGAACATCCAACAACACTAAGTTTCCCTCTGTATAGTGTTTGTACTTTCTTCATTTCATCTGTTTTACATAGAAAATGTACTAAGACCACCTGGAATTTGTGTTTTAAACAAAGCACTTGAGAGCTTGCTTTGAAAGAGCAGTTTAACACTAAATATAATGACAAGGAAGCATTATGTCAGTCTTTCCTTCTGAGGAAAACATTAACCAGTAGTATCTAGAGTTACAGTAAGTAATAAAAGAGTTCTGATGGTGAGAACTGATAGTGATTAGATCTGTAATTGAAGCACTTATGTTTACAAATGACACCATTCTTCAGCTGGATTCTCTCCAGTACAGCCCTTCATATGAAGTACTTATTAATTCTCTACTATTTTATTTTAATGATAGGTAACCTAAATTAAAAGTCTGATTAATACATCATGATCACATTGGAAGTGTTACGAGATAAGCTTTTGATGGTAAGTTTTCCAAGTGTCTGGAAAAACAACATATTTTCATTTTTCTTCACAGTCCATATATCCAGAATTTTTAATTTGTTCAGGAACGGATCCACTGAAATAATGAATCAGGAGTTCAAGTATAAGAGCATAAGAAAAGTAGATCACACTTCAATACATTTCACATTCTTTAATCATACAAAAGGCAAGTGGCATCTAGGGTATTTTTGTGTAATTAGGAGGAATTTCTTTACTGAAAAGGTTGCCAGGCATTGGAACGGGCTGCCCAGGGAGGTGGTGGAGTCACCATCCCTGGAGGTATTTAAAGAGATGGTTGGATGTTGCACTTAGGGAAATGGTCTCGAGGTTGACAGGGCTGGGACAAAGGCTGGACTTGATGACCTTAAAGGTCTTTTCCAGCTGCAATGATTCTAAGACTTCAGTAACTGCTCAAACACATAATTTCAGAAGACTGAAGCTCTACAAGTAAATAAAGATTTCATTTTAATTATGCAGCTCAAGGATTCAGTTCTGATAAAGGACTTTGTTCTGGGTCTCAGTTAACCTATTGCTGGTTATTTAGATGTTAAATCAAAATATCAAAGGAAGTACTGCTCTAAAGCTTCGTGTGAAGCTCAGTTTCTACCATGATGTGTGACATATTTGCCCACTCAAGTCACAAGTCCACCATCATCAGTATTTCCACAATATGTAATCCTGAGACCAGAAACCCACCTCTATTGCCATCAAGTGGAAAGCTATGTCACTACAATTCAGAACAACTAAAATCAGTTTGGTTATTGATTGGTTTTCTGACAGTAAGAAGATAAAATTCTTTCTGAACTCAGTTCAAACTACCCTAAATGGCTGCAAATATTCACAAACATCAAAACCAGGCATATATAAGCAATATAATATTGTAGTCTGCACATTTTTCCTGCAGAATCACTGAGGATCCTTAGAGCATAACAGAAAGTTAGAAGGGTGTATCCGCTGTATCATGGGCAAATCTACTGTCAAGCAAACTATACTCACTATGCTTATTGCTAATTCCAGCAGCAATACCGTAACATTGGCCAGGATTTCTAAATCAAGAATGCCAGTACAAAACACAGGTGAAAATGCAAACTCAAAGACGACAGTGGAACATCCTTCTTTTAGATTTACCTTACTCTTTTATGATTTTTAGCTATGAGGCAGCTAAGAGGGACAGATCCTTTATATCTCAATTCAGAATACGAGTTCAAATCAGCTGAGCTTGAGTACATGAAGCATGCATATAATATGTATCTGCATTAAGTCAGTTACTTATGAATTACATAAATTCAAAGTCCATCAATATATGAAAATGTATCCTTATCTGTTGCTTACAAAATAAGTGGGGTAGAGTGCTAGTGTATCTGAAAGTGCTGGGACATGGGGAAAACTATTTCCATAACCTACAAAGTTTACAGATGTGATTTACCTGAGTAATGGCTGTACTTCTGAAGGACAAAAAGATTGCAAAAACTGCAAGTCACTTAAAGAGATATCTGGAAGCTCACTGTCAAATTTGCGAGGCTTTCGCGTCTGTATTAAGAAGAAATTAAATGATACATTGGTATTAAGTTAAATAGTATCAAGATATCTAAGAAAGGAACAAAAAGAGTTTAATTAGTAACACAGAGAAAACAGCATTAGACTGATTCTCCCACAAGATTTCATACTTTTTTAAAAAAGGAATCATGTCTGGACCCATTCTCCTAAAAAATTCATATTTATAGTCATTAACTCCATCCATAGTACCTCAGGCAGTGGTAGAATAGAATATTTCAGTTAGAAGGCACCTACAACAACTATCCAGTCCAATTTCCTCACTATTAACAAGCTTTGTAAACATTAAGGATGTATTAAAAAAAGTCAAGGAGTAAGAGATGGCCCCGAAGGTTAATTTATTGTGCTTCTAAACATACAGTAATGTATTAATTCAGTTCAGTATTCAAAACATTGAAAGCAGTATCATGATTTTCCAAGTATCTTAAAAAAAAAGCTGCAAAGGAAAAGTTGAAAAGGTTGAAGAAGGCAAGAGTTATCTTACTGGAAACATCTTGTTAGAAATAACCAAGTTGTATGAAATCGAAGTTAACAGGCACTGCTTGACTACAGTTATACTTTCTCATTCCATCATGTTATCAGCCAATGAAATGATAAAAGTGCTTTCCCACTCATCCAGAGATTACAGAAAAACATGAAAACCTTTTACTCGCATCTGAATAATTTTATGGCTGTGTTACTAACAAGAGAGGGTGAAATTATCAAATTATACCTCCTGGCTTCTTTTTTTCTTCCTGATCATAGAATCATAGAATGGTAGGGGTTGGAAGGGACCTTTAGAGATCATCTAGTCCAACCTCCCTGCAGAAGCAGGTCATCTAGATCAGGTCGCACAGGAACATGTCCAGGCGGGTCTTGAAGACCTCCAAGGAAGGAGACTCCACAACTCCTCTGGGCAGCCTGTGCCACTGCTCCCTCACCCTCACAGTGAAATAGTTTTTTCCTATGTTTAAGTGGAACTTTTTGTTTTCAGGAAGGCATTTGACACAGTCTCCCATAGCATCCTTCTGGAGAAAGTGACTGCCTATAGCTTGGATGGATCTACTCTGGGTGGAAAACTGGTTGGATGGCTAGGCCCAGAGAGTGGTGGTGAGTGGAGTTAAATCCAGTTGGTGGACGGTCACCAATGGTGTTCCCCAGGGCTCAGTGCTGGGGACTGTTTTGTTTAACCTCTTTATCAATGATCTACATGAGGGGATTTAGTGCACCCTGAGTAAATTTGCTGATGACAGCAAGCTGGGCAGGTGTGCAGATCTGTTTTAGGACAGGTTCTTCAGAGGGACCTACCCCAGCTGGATCAATGGGCTGAGGCCAAGTGCTGGGTTCTGCACTTGGGCCACAACAACCCCATTCAATGCTACAGGCTTGGGGCTGAGTGGCTTGAGAGTTCTTGTGGAAAAGAACCTGGGTTTGTTAATCGACAGCTGGCTGAGTATGTGCCAGCAATGTTCCCAGGTGGCCAAGGCCAATAGCATACTGGCTTGTATCAGAAATAGTGTGACCAGCAGGAACTGGTGAGGCCACACCTCAAATACTGTGTTCAAGTTTTGGGCCCCTTACTACGAGAAGGACATGGAGGTGCTGGAGCATGTCCATAGATAGGCAACAAAAGCCGTGAAGAGTCTGGAGAACAAGTCTTGTGAGAAGCAGCTGAGGATGTTTAGCCTGGAGAAGAGGAGGCTGAGAGGAGACATGATCACTCTACAACTGCCTGAAGGGGAGTTGTAGTGAGGTGGGCATCAATCTCTTCTCTCCAGTAACAAATGATAGCACATGAGTAAACAGGTTGAAGGTGCATCAAGGACGGTTTAGATTGGACATTAGGAAGAACTTTTTCACTCAGAGGGTTATTAAGTTTAGTGAGATTAGTGTTTGGACTTGATGATCTTAAAGGTACTTTCCTACCGTAACAATTCTATGATTCTATAAACCAACATTAACATAGGTCACCTGAGATAGCAAAGAACAGTATCTCCCAGCTTTTTTATCTATATTGCAATGAGCAATGTGACAGGTATATGGCTTGAACAAATGATTTAAGCTTAAGTTTATACATTATGAAATTATTGTTTATAAAATTAGAATAAACAAAAAAAATATATTGAGTACATACACAAAAGGATGGCGGCCAGGAGTCAAGTCCTCTAAACAAACGATTCCTTAGAAAAGACTTCCCTGGGCAAAGAAAAAAAAAGCTGGTTATTTAAAAGAAATAAATGCAGAGAACAAACGTTTCATCAGAGAAGAATTAAGCTACTGCAGTTTAATAGCTGAAGTAAACTTGAAAGCATTACCAACTATGCAATTTCTTGACAATATAAAAATTGCACATGACCACAGAACATGCAAAACCCACCATCCAAGTTGACCTTCTCAGTTCTTTGAAGGCTCTTTTTGCTTATTGTTCACTCCTGCAAAAGCCTTAACTCTTTTTTTAATTGTAACCTTGCTCATGTCCTTTCCAAAATTTTTATAACCTTATGATCAATTTTCTTACTTTAGTAGGACATTCAGAACATAACTTGCAGAATTTGCAGGAAAAAGGAAAAAAATAGTAAGATTTCTTTTAACCAGCAACTTCATTTTTAGTTTCTTTTTAACTTCAGACATAGGTTTCATTCTCTGTTTTTCTTTTTCTTTAGTAGTACAGAGAAGTCACAGCAATATCCAAGTATTCAGTAATGCCTTTAAAGGTATTATTTAAAAGAACACAGAGCATATTCCAACAGAAACTGCATTCAAATGTAAATAATTAGAAACCTTTTCTCATTTATAAGCATTAAATTAATTAGAAATTTCACAGTATGTTGGATAATCTATATGAAACAGTTCATTAATTTAATAGGAAAAATATTTTGTTCATAATAGGACCATCTAGCACATGGCATGCATTTCCTAGTTAAGTAAAAAAACTTGTATTTTAACAACATAATGAAAATATTTTAACTACGAAGTCAAAAGTCATACTCGATCACAATTCTAGTTCACAGAAAAGAAGTACTTACTGAAGAGTTTACCAAAAGATTCCCTTTTTGCCTTTTCAGCTTCATACAGATGTTTCCCATCTTTTATTAAAGCACCTGCCCACTGTGGGAGGGAAAATATGTATTTAGCTGTTAATTTTCACATTTATACAGAGGTCTGGTCTCAAAGCCTCATTTTACTTACCTCCCTGTAGTGTTTTATGAACATTTTTCTCCTCACAACCTCAACAACAGCTAGACAGTACATTTGAGGAACGGTACTGAGAGCCTCTACAACCTTGACCCTTTCTAGGAGCTCTGTTACAAGGCGAAGTAATGCTTGTAGTTTCTCTCCATCTTGGTCAGCATGAAGCATTACAAAACAACACCACCTACAAAAGCAGGTTACACTTTAGAAGAGAACAACTTAGTCATGTATTCTGCATTTAAATTTCACTAAGATTAGCAGTGTGTCTGGTTGGGCTAAACAACATCATTTTACATGGGACAACAGGCTATCTAGAAGTATCAAGCAATCCAGAATTCAGTACTTGCCTTGCAGTTCCCTGTTCATCTGTCACAGTAAGACATATGTATCAGTGCTCAAAAATATGAACACTTATCACCATTTGTGTTAAGGTGTCATATTTGACAAGTAATGCTCTTAACATGCAGAACCTTAGGAAGAATAACAACGTAACTTTCTCCAAAAGAATTGAAAAGTTAGTAGATCCAGAACAAAGAGATTAGGTTTTGTTTTGTCTATACATCTTAAAAATACTTTTCATCGTTACTATAAAATATTATGGGTAAGGATACAGTAAAGGTATCTACCTTCATACTACAAATTGCAGGCCCTGTAACATACAAATGCCCACTCGTTATAACTATACCTTCAATTACTTCAATGATACAATCAACATATTAACTTCAACCACAGTTACTAACATAACTAAATCACAGGATAACTACTGAAGAGGTAATCATCTGTGATTAGCACACAAGGTGTGTACAGTAATAATGCTTACATGAACATCTGCTATTTGTACTGTCTGTGACTGAATATAATTATTGTTCATGAATTACAAGTAAATGAAACTACTGTAATGTTTTTCTACTTTGATGTGATCACAAGCTACTGAAAAGTGCTTCACTTATGTTTATTACAATTCCTTGAAAATATCAATATAATTTTCAGTCAAATATTAAATAAGGTACTGACAGCTTCTGAGACAGATTAGAGGAAAGGATATTATAGGTTCTTGGATATTGTTTCATTGATATAAAGACCATTTCAACTCTAAGAAAAGTCTCTTAAGACAATATTCCATTTCAAACTTAAAAATAACTTAAAATACAAACTGAAGTGATCTGACTTTTATTTTCTCTCCCATTAAGAAAAACTCTATGCGTTACCTCACATTTTCTTGATGCATATTCTTTAAACAATCTTGATGCAAGTAGAAGCAATATAAACTTTAAAAGTTACAACTTACTTCAATCTAACTTGTAGATTATTTGCAAGCTCCTGTTTGGCAGTGGTACATTTCTGTTTAATGTCTAACAGTTTTCTGTGATTTGTTAACATAATCATCAGCTGATTTGCATGACTCAAACACAAATCAGGTAGCACAGAAGGATCTTTCAAGTTCTCAGCTCTCTTCTGATTAGCCAAAAATCCCTAGAGGAAAAGACACACATTTGTTACGCAAGCTTTGTGACAATCAAAAAGCATGGAAGTGATCCATCTTCTCTGTAAGAATACAAGTCTATTAAAAAACTTTTCTATAACCATTGAGGAATGTAACAGAATGCTACACAGAACAGTATGAAAGTTCCTTTCTTTTCATTCTATAATCCAGTCCAAAAAATTGTGATATGTACCTCCCAAACAGTTATCAATACAACTCTAAAAGAACTTTATATGACTAACCAATACCAGTGAAAAATTACAAAGGCAAATGTAGCAGAAAAGTAGCTACTGGGATGGAGAAGAGCAACCATCATTCTAATTTTTGCAAACAACTGACTTGTTAATTTCTGCATAGGCAAGATTTAACACCTATTTAGAGCATATTCAGTACTACTATGACATATATATACACACACACACACACATATATATATATATATAGCATAAGTTCACACATGAAATTAATTCTTCTTTAGAGCCAAGACTGCAGTTAGACATTCTATTTATGTGTAGGAGCTGGGCACAGTAAAGAATTATCTGTTGTAGATGGTAAGAGACTGCTGTAGATAAACATGTCTTACATGGCTGACTATAGAAGGTAACATATTTATACATAAATAGAAGAGACAGGGATGACAGGAGGCTGCTGGCATAACAGCTGCTGTGCCAGGCCATTGTCTCCATCACGTTCAATAGCTGAGGTAAAACACTGTTAGAAACAGCATGGTTCTTTAAGCAAGAAAATACCACCCAAAAATATAAATTTTATATTTGATTTTGTCCACATCCATATCATGTCTCTTGACATGTTGAACATCACAGTAGTCACTGCATTTGTAGTTCTAAACTTGTTTTCTTAATGAATAATTCCGAACTAGACAAGTTTTGTTGTTGAAGCTGGTAACAGTGAACCATAAAGAGTTATACAAAACTGTTGAAACTACTGCCATTACTGATTTGATATCAAATGTAAACCTATCTTTGTCTTAAAATGTTACAAAACACATTGGAAAAGCTTGCAATAAATATTTATATAGTGAGAAACAGCACAGAAATCAAAGTAAGTGTCAAACAAGTATATTAACTGTAATGAAAAGGAAAAAGATGCACATTGAAGATGGAATGCAATACCGAAGAGTCAGCTACATGCTGAATTCACAAGGACTTTCTGGGAAAAAAATGCAGGCTGCAAAAATTTTAACTGTATGTACTATCCAAGCCAAGTGAGTGGAAATCAGAAAACATGGGATGAACTGTTACTGAAATGAAGAAGACAGTCCCATCAAAAGAACTTGGGTTGTTTAGTCAAAGACGACAAAACTATTGACAAAACATGCTGTGATAATCATTAGGGAATTGCCAGGCACCAAAATGAAACACTCTATAGGTGCGAGAGCATATAGGTTTGAACTGGCCAAGAATACTTTCAGATCTGAGACTAACAGATGTTTATAAACATCAGCATACTCAGATTCTATACAACTTTGCATACAGAAGTCAAGAAAATAATTGCTTTTTAATAGTAGCTCAGTAAGCTTTCAAACAAATCACATGGCATGGAGCCTGAAGTGACACAAAACTGGATGGATGAGCTAGAAAATCCCTTCCAGCTTTACTCTCAGTTCCAAAAGGCTGTTCATAAATTCACCTCTATCTTTTGTCATTTCTGGACCCATCTTTAAAATAAAATTTCAAGCAAAATTACACTAGTATGCAAATCAGAAAGAAAAATCACAGCATACTAGAAAAAGGCCCGCTAAGAAAAACCACGGTAAACTGAGAAGAAAACAGGAGGGATTCTCAAGAAATTGTTGAGAAAGCCAAGATCTAAATAATTCTAAATGGATTTTTCCAATGACTAACAATAAACAATACCTAAAAACATTTTAGACTGAAGTTCAAACAAGCAATAGGGAAGGCAGACAGTGATGTAATAAGCAGCTGAGAAGACCCTGAATCACTGTAAAGCTATAAATCCAGGGTTTTCTTTAACACAAGAAGTAGGAGGAAAATAAAAGTACAGAATATGATAGTAACAAAGTACTTTTTCCAACAACTTCAAGTGAAAGAGAACACGCCCAGAGTCAAGAAAGTCATCTACAAACCTTTTTTTTTTCCCTTACTGTTTAAACAGAATAACACTTCTAATTATTTAACTGATGGAAATGTATTTGGACGAAACAATATGTTTTGAAAATGTCTGATAAACAAACATAAGAAAATATTGGAAAGGATAAGCTATTGGACAGAATTACGCAGAAAGATGGCAGAAGCTCCAAATTTTCCAGAGGCATATTCTTATTAAATAATGCCACCTACTGACCACAATTCTGTATGCTTATGTTACAAATCTCAGTTTCCACAGAGAAAAGTAGTTTTTTCATTTAAGAAAAGAGCTTTCCAAATTAAATTTTAGAAGCTGGAGATCACCTATTCAATAACATAAACTCAAGATGTAATTTTTCACATAAAGGGCTCTTCAGTGGTCAGTTAATTGAAAAGGTTGGCTGGAAGCAACAGAACTCTTAAGGCAGTTCCAGGAACAAGTAAATGAACTAATGAGGCCTTCTAGCAGCAGATGTCTTTATTCCATGGGATAAGTTTGGTTTGAATTTTAAAACAAAACTGAGGTTGGACTAAAAAGTTTAATACAATTTTAGATAGACTATCAGCTTTTTCTGGCCTGGGGACAATAAACCTACAGTTTCTAATACAAATACTGCCAATGGCATTGCACTTGAGATGTTCTTTATCCTTGTTCTTTAAAGTATCTCCACTTTAATTCTTTATGAATGGAAATAGTTCACTGTTGAAAGGTGTGATTTAAAGTAACACTGCATGAGGCTTTTTTCAGATAGCACCAAGTATTAACAATTATCAAACAGACTGTGAGCACTATCTTTAAAAATACATGTTCTTATCCATATTTCTTGATATAATTAAAGCTTTCCACTTCATCACTCTTCTCAGATTTCTATGCAGACTAACATTTGAATGAGTAAAATGATACTAGCTCTAATAACTTACAAGTAAATAATTTTTTTCCAAACAGTATCCAAACAAGTGCTAATATCAGTACCACCCATTGAAGTTCTGACTTTTATCTATTTTTCTATTTCTAGAACATAACGGTAACAGAAAAATCCTCCACGGCTCAAATCTGAAGGTCCTCAATTTTTTGAACTCCAGAAGTACCTAATGCAGCATGGTTATAACTCCACATTTCATCTCAACAAATAAAACAATACATCCCCTTATAATAACAAAAAGTTAACTGTGTTGAGTGACACATGAGCTACATAACTTTACCAAGAGAAAGGACAGAAAGACATTGGAGTGGCTCACTAACTGTTTAGTTGTATTTGTTTAACTCTGGATCTAGATAAAGGTCAGAAGACGACAACACATTAAGAACAAACAAATGAATTACTTGGCATGACAGGAGGCATTCAGGACATGCCACCTGGGCATGATGTCAATTTCATGCATCACTTTCAGTTTTCATTATTGAGATTTTCTTCCAGCTCTGTCTTCCAATTACTGAGAAACTAGATGAAGTAGCAAGGATTAACAAAGTGAAAGCATCCTGGGCTTCAGCCTACGAGCAATTGCAAACTAAAGGCTGTAACTTTGACAGTCTACCATTGTCAAAAGGTTGTCTGCTCTTAAATGTAGCTCTAAACCAGATGGAATTTAGACAGATTTGACAAAGATATGTATGGGTAGATACTAAGATATATTTAAGACAGATGTTTTCTTTTTCTTAAGCTAAGAATACTCATTAAAAACAAGTTTTAAATGAGCTTTAAAATAAATATCTACAAAATCCACAGCTGTTTGACATCTTGATCAGATACTGTTTTTATTAGTAGCTTTCTACATTTATGTGCAAAATGTTACACAAATACAGCACAATCTATTTGTAAACTGTAGTGGGTCTGGGACGGTAGTGATTTTCCACAGCAGCTCCTGCAGTGCTGTGCTTACTGTTGATATCAATATTATGACTACCGCTTGCACAACATCAGGGCTGTCCCTCCAGCATTCCTTCCCCCACCTTCACCAATAGCTGTGAGTGGGCATGATCTTGGGAGGGTCTATGGCCAGGACAGCTGACCCAGGCTGACCAAGGAGATATTCCATACCATATGACGTCAG
Organism: Colius striatus; assembly: GCF_028858725.1. Classification (NCBI taxonomy): domain Eukaryota; kingdom Metazoa; phylum Chordata; class Aves; order Coliiformes; family Coliidae; genus Colius; species Colius striatus. The sequence continues at coordinate 55,852,211 of NC_084762.1, forward strand.
CTCAGTAATATAAACTGGGGGAGAGGAGCAGGAAGGGGAGGCGAGATTCATTTCTGGCCTTCCCAAAGCAACCGCTACGCGTACTGAAGCCGTGCTTCTCGGGAGGTGGCCGGACATCACTGCTGATGGGAAGTAGAGAGTAACAGCTTTATCTGCTTTTGCTTTGCTCCCCGCACGCACGGCTTTGCTGCTTATTTATTAAACTGCTTTTATCTCAACCCACGAGCCTCCCATCTTATTTTCTCCCCTTCCCTGGCTTGCTGAGGAGGTGGGGGATAAAGCGGTGTGGTGGGCACCTGGCATCCAGCCAGGCTCAAACTACCACATAAACCATTAACTAGACTTAACAAAAGAAACATTTTAAAAGGTATTTTCAATATTTTTAAATTTTGCCATATTCTAAGTGATTCTTAATCATCCAGAAGAAACTTTTAACTTCTACAGGAAAATAAACTAGATGCATTCTATTCCAGAAACAATACCCTATGTTGATGTACCTCAGAAGCCAGAAATTTTACCCTGGTTCTTCTATGAGAACACTGATTAGCTGAACTGGAATTAAAAATATTTTTCTCAATTACAGCCAAGACAACGTTCACAGCAATACTTTAGCTATAAAAATATTCAGTTCAATACACAGTTGACAAAGCTGCAGTGAACTACAGTTCTGCACAGTTCTAGTACATTAAGTTTAGGATATTTTAAGACATTTTTATTTTCTAGAATGACTCTTTCTCCAATACAGGTGAAGTAAGATGAGCCCTATATTTAAGCTCCAGTGCTGTCCATTATCCACTGTTACATTTCTAAGTAGTTTTGTTTTTAAAAAGGATTTAAATTGACGTAGTTGGAGTTATGAGCTGAAAACATGACCACAACATGTAAGAACTGCCAATATTTAAATATCATATTATTATGAATGTAGGACTTTTTTAGGCATCTCCAGTGCAATGTTGAAAACTAGGAACACATTAAAACATGTAATTGTTTCACTGTAGTCTGTAAGACCATAAGCATATCAAAAGTTTACCATCTTCCAATGTTGCACACACAACTGTATATTACCTGAGCAAGTTCTTTTTGTTCATTCACTAGTCTGCTGCAGCTTGCTATCATCTGATCCAATGCATAGAGCCTATCCTCAAGGCCTTTAATAGCCTTCATGTTCTGATTATCTAGTTTGGCGATGGTTTGGCGACATTCAGCCAGAAAGGGTTGGATGATCCTTGGATCAAGCTAAAAGAAAAGAAAAAAAGAAGAGAAAAAAAGTTTATTAGCAGTTGACATACTGAGAGGCGATGTGAGCTACCTAAATGAGCTTTTATAATCTTAATATTTAGGTTTAAAAAACAAAGTGTTCCTATATGTGTCATCTGTTTTAGAACTCTGAGTTAATGAATTGTGGATCTTATATCGCAGCATGAATTTCTTTGAAGCACTGCAACCAGACCATTACAGAAATTGGGATCTGTACAAGTACAATGGACTTAAGTTGAGAGGGTGTGTGGGGGAAGAGGTAGTTTAAAACTAATCGGCACAGTCTACTCTTGAATAGAGTCCTTACAGCTACTATTAAAACAAGACATGGACGTAACTCAGCGGAACATACAGTAGAGAGAGAGATGGGAAAAAGCTGCAGGATTAATTAGCCTTTTCTCATTAAACAAATGTTAAATTGATTCCTTAGACGAGTAGAACAGTTCTAAGTAACTGGAAACTGAGCTATAGAAAAAATAATACATTTTTAATACTTTTTGTTAATGCCCAAAGTGTCATCTCAAGTAAATATTGAAAGAGTAATTGTGTTACAAGATATTTATTATTTCCTTTTTCTTCCCAGCTATGGGCCAATTTTGTTTTCCAACTAATTCCAAATCAATGGTAGGCAACGATTCATAGAATCATAGAATGGTAGGGGTTGGAAGGAACCTTTAGAGATCATCTAGTACAAATCTCGTGCAGAAGCAGGTTCACCTAGATCAGGTCGCATAGGAACATGTCCAGGCAGGTCTTGAAGACCTCCAAGGAAGAAGACTCCACAACCCCTCTGGGCAGCCTGTGCCACTGCTCCCTCACCATCACAGTGAAATAGTTTTTTCTTGTATTTAAGTGCAACTTTTCTCTTTGTCTGTGCTATCAAAATAAATATTGAAAATAAGGAAAATTGCTTTGTGGGCCTTGTGAACCAAAAGAGACCAAGATGGATCAATCACAGGTGTTTTGTTAGTGGCCAGAGTAGTCTGACTAGAGCGCTCAGAGTAGTCTGACTAGAGTATTTCCCCTACCTGCCAGTATTGCTTGTGTCAAAACAAAAAGCTTCATTTTTGCAGGAGCAATCAAGTTTTTTCCCTGCAAAAATCAGCTTAAGTTACAAAACAATTTAAATAAAGAATTTCTCACTAGTCTTAGATAAGGCAAAGACGAGAAAAGCACAGAACTACAAGACAGCCCCTCTAAAACATGTGATTATGTCAGATAAGACTGTAAGCTGATCAAAAAAGGTACAAATATTTAACTAAAGTAGCTGTTTTTTTTTCAATTTTGTATCTTTAATATCACTATGATTTATTTAAAAGCAATTGTTCCATGTCTCTCTCTTAAAACATCGACTTTTAAGAGACATTACATTTGTGTCCCGCTAATATATGTAGAAAGTCCATTTCTTCTCTCACAACTAAACTACTGGGTTTTCTTACTCATTTTAAAGTAGTAGAAAGCACCTTACAAAATTACTGAACAAACAAGACAGAGGATTGTCTCAGACTTCGGACATTAGGAAGTCTTTCACACACAAAAATGAATGTTGCATTCCTAAAAGAAAACACTTGTAAAGTCCAATCTTTCTTCTTAGCTTCTTCTGTACTACTAAAATTTATACAGCTCAGTCTTAAGCAGTCCTTAATATTAAGTCCAATTCTCCAACTAATTTTAAGGTAGAACTGAAAAAAAAAAAAAAAAAAAAAAATCAACATATAGAACTGACTGCACTGTTATGTTCCCTACAACAGATGAGGGTTAGACATAACTGAGACTCTTCCAGTACAACCTTAGAGAGGAAATGAATCAAAGACAACAGAAATTGTTTTCTTTGTTCAAGGCATATTGTATTGTAACAATACAAAATTATACACATACAAACAAGGCTAGACAACGTAAGAAATACAAGCCATAATGAAATCAAAGGAGAAAATCTCTAGGCAAGAGGATTTTACAAGGTTCTCATTCTCACTGGTTAAAATAACAATTTGGAATGTAAATTAAGTGAGCAATGTTTTATTCTACCAGTAGCAGACATACAAATTGACATGTTGGGCTCTTTTAAGCACATCTGTATCAGCTAAAAAAAGAACACATAAACTTACATACTATATATGTGTGTATAACAAATTAACCACATTAATACACCCTATATTTTAATAAAGGCTTCAGTATTTAACACAAAGAACATTAACTCACAAAAATCTTTACTTTCATTATAAGAATAATTTCTATGAAAAAAGGAAAAGAGAGAACAGAAGGAAAGTAACTTCTTTATACATTACAAGAATCCAACTTTCCAACAGGGATGACTATTTGAAAAAGAAACAAGATAACAAGCATTCACTGTGAAGTTATGCATTTTCCTAATGATCAAATTCATAATACTCAAGAACTCTTAAAATACTTTCTACCCCCTCAGTCTCTGTTTTAAATAACTCTGAATAGAGACTAAGAAATGGGTGACAAGCAGAGCCACTTCAAAAGTGTCAGCATCTGGAAAATAAGACAGCAAAATTCAATGCAATGTAATTTGATTTTTAAAAAATAACTTACCCTGCTCATAGAATCAAAACATTTTCTGACCAGCGATTCAACATCATTAGGTCTATCTTGAACATTTATCCAGTCTAACAAAGACACGTTGAAGGAAGGCTGATCATCATCTTTCAGTTCTACTGATGTTTCAATGTCCTGGACAGTTGCACTTTGACCAGATTCCTTATTATCTTTTACATTTTCAGGATCTTTGCCTTCCAAAGCCGAATGTTCAACTGACTTGCAAAATGAGGCTAACATTGATTTATTGTTCACTTTAGATATATCAGAATAAAGCACCAATTCAGGAGATTTCCCATCCTCAGTTTCTTCACTTTCTGCCCCCCCATGATCAGCCGAAGAATCCAATCTTCCTAAACACTCTCTGTAACTGTGTCTCGTTAGGCACTCCAGCAGCGGTATCTTGGCCATGACAGAAACAGCAGAACCCAAGCTTTTTTTAAAAGAGTGAAAAGAAAAAGTCGTCAGTATCTAGAAGCCAATGTGATGTAAAAGCTCTGACATAAACCCCCTGTAATATACAGTACTATTTAGAATTGAAGCACATTTCAAAATGAATTTGGTAACTATCCCTTCAAAACACTCTGTTCTGTATTAACATAGGAGGACAGCTCAAGAAATTAAAATTTTTGCTCTCTTTCACTGTTAATAGAATCACAGAATAGTAGGGGTTGGAAGGGACCTTTAGAGATCATCTAGTCCAAACCCCCTGCCAAATACAAACTCTTCTAAAGTTCTAAGTATGCTTACATTTATAGTGTAATGAAAAAAAGGACCATTTGAGAAACTGAGACAACATGCTCCCCCACATTTTTTATTTTTTTTAAAGGAAAATATACAACTGAGACTTATCTTTCCAATCTGTGGGAATATCAACGCTTATTAGCAATTTGTCCTCTGGCTAACTACTTCTGAATGGTTTCTATATATTTGATGGAAGCTATGAAGTTCAACTTTTTTTTTCCACAGGTAAACTATATTTATGCTTTATTTCCTTAAGTATCCAGCATCCACTTATATTCTATTAGGCAAAGCACTTGGAGAAATATCAGAATATTGTAATGTTCAGAAAGACATCAAAGATTCTTCCTGAGGTAACATCCAGCACTTGCAGCATGCAAATATACACACACACACTCAATAAATGTACACTCAAATGTTGTGTTATGACTTCTTACTTTCAACATAGATCACTCTTAATATCTGCTCGTGTATTAAAAATCAATTAAATCATAAGCACAAATATGTATTTTAAAATGTTGATTAATGTCTAAATTTATGATCCAGCTATTTCTAGTGCACATTTGGAAGGACTCCAGCTCCTTAACAGCTGTTGTTTAACAAGCATCTCTTCCACATAATTCAGTTCAGGCTTCTGTGTACTGATGACTGACTACAAGCAAGAAGTGTCAGCAAAAAAATTCACTAGTGTAGAACAGAAAGAATGTTCTCCATGACACAATCACAAAAAGAAAGGCATGCTTGATTAATTAGAACTGGCACCAAACATATAACACTCAGTAAGTTTTAAATACAGTAACTTTGGAGATTGAGGCTGAATTCAGTGGCAAACGTACTGTGTAAGTTTCAACTTGATATCATCTATGGACTGCAAATAGCTTGAATATACATTTTCAAACTTGAAAAGTAGCTTTTGGTAAGAGCATGTACAGTCTTCCAAGTTGGCCATTATAGCAGCCCAGCCTTGGTGCTGAAGATGTTCGTCATGTACAAGACCTTCACAAAAGGAGCAAAGTTTCTTGGCAACCTCATACATTTCCTGAAAAGAAAAGTTTTTAAAAAAGTTAAATCCCACAAGACGTAAATCACTTCAGGTTCTTACTGTGGTAACTATACAAAACATTGAAGTCAGACATTAAGAAAACATTATCAAACAAACCCATTAATTTTAGATAGCTAAAAAGTTTAACATCTTAGAACTGTGTAAAAATAACAAAGGTTCCTTTACTTTTAAATAAAAAAAATTAATTGGATAAAAACCATATAGATAATTTACAGAGAAATATCTTCAAAACAGGCAGGTGAAAGTTGCAGTTCAAAAAACCTTAGAAAATTAATTAAATGCTGCTAATATAAAATATTCAGTGCACACATACATGAATAATAATGCTTGTACTAATCTGATAGAAGGAGCTGGCAAACAAGGTCCATTAAGGAGAAAACTACTGATGAGTCAAGCAGAAGCTCAGAACAAGACAATGAGTTGCAGGATCAGTCAGCAGAAGCGCAGGTGCATCAGATGGAAGAAGAGATGCATGAGAAAAACAGCAGGGCAGAAAATTAATTGAAGTCTTCACTGATTAATAAACCAGATGCAACATGATGAGCAGCAGTGTAGAGTGTCCACAAAACTCTAAAACACACCCTGAAACTTAGTACATGCAAATCAACATGGAAGCTTTTCTGTTAAAGAACTAGATCACACAGAGGCATTTTACTGCGGTAAGAACGCGAGAATTTATTTACCATCCAAACTGGCAGAGTTAAAACAGAGACCTACACATGGCAAGTGCTGTATCTTACTAGAAGTGCAGTAATGGAAATTCCTATTCTATTCAGTTCCAAAGTTCTAAAATAGTTATCCCTCCTAACTAGTTAAGCTAACAAATTTAAGAAAACAGGGCATCCCCCTCAAACAGCCTAATAAACATCAAAATGTAATACGAAAATCATATAATAAATCCTACAGCTCAATACTTCATCAATTACTTGATACGTGGAAAAATATTCTCCTGAGCACACTTGTATGTTGTGACTTAATACCTACCTACCCCCCAAGAAAGAAACTCACTACTTTTTGCAGGTTGAGGATACTGTTACACTAGGACTGAACTTGTAACTTTAATCTGGTATAGTACACGAGAACACCATGTATGGAAAAACAAGTTATACAAATACAGTGAGAAAGCAGTATTAAAATCCCAACACATCAGTGTACTTCATAACGCATTTGCTGCTGAACCCAGGGTTAGCAGCACGTATGCACACAAAAATTGAGCCCAACAACACTTACCTTCCCAAAATAAAACCACAAAACTGCAGAGCATTTCATCTGAGCATTTCAGAATTCATACTGACAAAATCTGAAAGTTACAAACACCCTTCCTTTTTCAAAAAGTCCAAGCCTTGGGTCAAGCAGCATGACAAAATTCCCCTGTCCTTCAAATCACTGGTATCTAAGCTATCAGCCGCCAAACAATGAATACACAAACTAATACTTATAGATGCAACTCCAAGGAAATCAAAAGCTATTACAAATTTCTATCACTTCACAGTAAAAGATGGCATTTGTCTTCCCATTTTCACAACTTTAGTCACTTTCTGTGCAGAAAAGAGTAAGGATTTACAGTTTGAAAAGAAAATAATTTGCTGCATGAGCTCTCATTTCCTAAGTCAAAATCAATTAACACCATAACCAGGACAGCATCTGGATACAGCTGAATCTGCAAGTCATTTTCCTCTGACTATGTCCAATTTGTCTATACAATTTAAATTCACGTAAGCTAATATAATACTGACAACTTGGCCAATTTTTTATTTTTTTTTAAATTCACTTTCTAGATAAGTTACTCAAAGGCAAATTCCACAGCATACAGAAAAGCAGAATTACTGCTTCTTCCATTATCATATTAAGAAGCAAAAGAATAGGCTGTTTTATCCCAAGACGTACTAAAAGATATACCAAAGATGTGAAGCTGAAAAGGTAATTGAATGTCCCCATTATGTTCTGGGAATATATGCAAGCATTTCACTTTTAGTTTACAAACATTATGCTTCCCAAAGTTAAACTTCCTCCAAACTACTGGCAATAACTCTAGAAGTGAGAGCATATGCAGAACCACACTTAAGTTTGAAGATTAAAACAATCTAACTGATCTACAAAATCAAAATTATCATAAAGTCTTATTATGCAGTTCCTTCAAGGGAGTATCACAGCTTATCAGGGAAAGTAAAGACTGGACTTCTCCCACCTTGGAACAAAATCATTTCCTTAAAAACCCCATGCAGAGGCTTTTGTTAGTTTTTTTCCTTTGGTCAAACTCATTTAGCATGGCACAGCTCAGATGTGCAATAAGAAAACATATACATTAGGTTTGATATGACCACACTTTCTGCCCTGAGACATACTCTTAACTAGTGGCCATTTTTTTTTTTTAAGTAGATCTATTTATTTTGCTCACAAGGGAAGTCAAAAGTTAAAAGTTGGTATTATCCTATGTAATTCTTGACATTCCCTATTGCTTCCTCAGCAAAACACTTTCAAACACAAAATGGAAGTTGCAAATCACCACATTTAGGAAAAATAAAAACCATTAGTAGGAAAAATAAAATCAATAGAATTGAGATTGCTTGTTATACAACTAATGACCAGCATCACTTACTTGGGAGCCTCCCCTGGGAAGATTTACTCAATTTTAACCAAATCAGAAGCTTGTGTCCTAGCAGTTGGAATCATAGAAAAGTGGGAGTAAACAACAGTATTTTCCAGAGCAGCAATTAATGTTTATTTATTAGAAACCATGTAAGAGAAAGGTATCCTAATAAGTGCCAGGAACTGTCATATAATAGAGACACGCCCAAAGGAACTGTTAGATAAAAATAAAAGCACTCCAATGTCAGCTAAGTACTCAACCAGGTATTCATTGCCAGATGAGCTGCAGCTCCTTGTTGTACACATAGGAGGCATGGACATTAAAATAAAAAGTTGCCTTATAAAAGCACAATACTGAGAGACAAAATATTTTTTTTCCTGAAGTATTTCAAGCTCAAATTAAAGGAACACTCAGCATAAAATTCATTAGCCTGAAAGGACAGCTAAGTTTCTCTCAAATAACATGATTTCAAAGTTATCGTAAGCTAATGCACTACAAGTCAAACTGTGCAACTAAAACAGAGACACTGACCATTTCAGGGCACATATGCAAGATATTAAAACAGCATTCTACATGACAATGTTATCTTCCAAGTTATTTTTACATGTGTATCCCAAGTGTCAAAGAAATTCTGTGCGTGGTAGGTCAAAAAAGCAGTAGAATTCTGTCTGTAGGGATGGACTTGAATGCAATTTTTCCGCAGGAACGCAGTACTGGTTTTGGTGCTGGTTCCTTAGGAAATACAATGAAATAAGCTCATTATGTTCAAACAGTAAAAAACACTACTCCGAGTTCAATAGGCCCAAGTACATGGTTCTAATAAAGTTAGAATCACATGGAGTAAACTATTTGTCTACCTAACTGAACTGGTTTAGTCAAAGACTACACTAAGCATATACCAATGTAAGGAACAAGAACACTATATGTTAAAACATTATTTTTCAGCTGCGGGAACTGGGGCTGTTTAGTGTGGAGAAGAGGAGACTGAGGGGAGAGCTTATTAATATTTACTAATATCTAAATGGTGATCATCAGGAGGTTGGGACATCCCTTTTTTCTATTGTAGCTACCAACAGTACAAGGGGTAACAGGATGAAGCTGGAACACAAAAAGGGTGACAGCAGTGGCACAGGCTGCCCAGAGGGGTTGTGGAGTCTCCTTTCTTGGAGGTCTTCAAGATCTGCCTGGACATGTTCACATGTGACCTGACCTAAGTTGACCATCTTCTGCAGGGGGCTTGGACTACATGATCTCTAAAGGTCCCTTCCAACCAATTCTATGATTTTATGGAGGGGTCAAGAAGACGACACTGTTTCAGTTAATCCTAGAACCCTGCTTTCAAAAAGTGCTGCAACAAAAGAAAGTGCTGAAGGTTTTTTGCTTCCTTTGGTGTTATCTATGTAGCTTAAAGGTAATTAAAAACTACACAGATTTTTCTTTCTTATCATTCTATCACCACTGAAATATATTTTCAAGTGATTTGGTTTGTTCTTCCTACCATCTCCATAGTCAACACTTCGGGGGATATCCCCTCAGGCTACATTAGAAGGATCAAGACTGATCTATTTCACATATATTTGTATAATCAATACGGCTGTATATAGAAGAGAATTAAGCAGCTCCCCACTACATGAATAAAGCCTAAAATCTTAATTGTATCAGGCACAGAAACAAAGGTGTGCCACCCAACATATCTTTTTACACTTCTTAGTAAGACTTGCCAGCTGTAGCACAGAAAATGAAGCCTGCCTAACAACAGACTTGCTTTCATCATTGGTTTGTTTCACAGATCTGCTCAAGGATAAATGTCATACACACAATGGTCCAGAGAGCATAAAAATTAACTTCAGTTGCCTTGTAAAGCTATGTGATGCTCTACCAGCATGCCTAAGACACTTAGAGCTTCACCATACCCCTGGGAACGTGGACCTTAAGAAGTATCACTACCAGTACAAGACCAGACAAATACAAGCTAAGCTCAACTTGCTCTTATCTTGGAGAGTAACTAAAGGCACCTTTATTTTTTTATAGGCCAAGAAACTCACAGGCCTACCAGAAAGATTTTTAGCTTAGGTTGGGTGCTTTAACAGAATGTTTACTTGAATTATTTCCTTTGAGGATTTTAACTTAAATTTTAGGTGATTCTTCTGATCATAATTACTTCTGTTTGGTATGTTTCATTCAAAATCAGTAGAAGCAACAAAGTATATTTTATCTGAAACAGAAATTAACTGGTAAAGTGTTTCCCATCAATTTCAAGACTTTGCTTTTGCATCCTACTGTTGTAATTCTGGTCATATGAATGAAAAAAAAAATCTGAGGAAGATCTGTTTGTCTTAAGTGGTCTTTGGACTTACCTCTAAAGAACAAAAGTTCTCAGGAAAATGTAGGGTTCTTTCCATTCTCTACAACCCTGTGGTAAAAGGAAACAAGTCATCAAAGTCCTCTATTGCCATGTGTCTGAAATCCTGTAAAAAGGACTCCTTAGAGGTTTCAGTTGCCTTAAAAAATCAACCTCAGGCCAATAAAAATATCCTTGAAAGTGAATTTACACATCATCATACACTGTAACAGCAGATAAGTGCTTCTGTAAGTCATCTTGTTTACCAAAATTAGTAACCAAGACCATTATCTCATAGACTGCCAACTAAAACATCACTGGAGCTACTACATTAATCACTTCAAGATTTCATCCTTTAAAACCTGTAATTGGAGCAATTAATGTCACTGAGGGACACTTCAATTTTCATGGCAATTACACAGATAATGAGTCTATTCTCCTTTACTGTTGGGCATTTTTGATGACTGCATCCTTTGGACAGTTGTCCACACAGTTCATGACTTATTACACCCTCAAAGTATTTCTTTCATCAGTGTAATATATCGTAAGTTACTCTTTAAGTCATAGCTTAACAACTTTCTCCTCGGAACTGTTTTCACTAGCCTTTCGCTCTGACATTGAAAGCAGGCTTGAAGTGACAAGATTTACTCGTGAACAAATTATTGAGAAGCTGAAAAACCACCACAGCCAGGGAATCAAACCATAGTACATACAAGGTAAGTTTCTACTAACTTTCCAAGCCACCCAAGTCTTTACCTTCTTGTAAATTTTCTAAAAGCTTGATCCAACAATTCGAGTTACAAAAACCAATCAAAACAAATGCTCTACCTTTTAGTATACCTTAGGGAAAACTAAAATCTACTCCATTTTAACTGCATCCCACTTGACTTCTTTAGAAGATGAGACTGATTGCTAATCCAAGTTGCAAAGAAGTCCGGACTTCTGTGAAGGCACTAGAAGTGTATTAGACTAATAATTTAGCCAGAACGAATGAACAGCATTAATGTAGCTACATAATTGTTACAAACATTATGACACCTTAAAGAATATTAATATTTTAAATTAATTCTTTTCCAGAGGGTCTCAAAGCAGCTTTCCAATTGAAGGGAAAGAGCAATTCGCTAAATAGTCGATATGCAGCTTTCAGAGAGCATGACTATGTGTTTTGGCTTAAGTATTCTGAAGAGCCTGGAACTAAACCAAGAATGATCTAGGTACTATGACTACATGGTTTTAGGCAACCAAATGAAATGCCTACACATTTTCTCAATGTCATTCCCATTTTTCAAAGCAAAACTGACTGAAATTGAGAGCTCGATAGTGACAGCAGCAGTATCACATGAAATGTGAAGCATATCCACTGGAAAAAGTCCACATTTACAAATCTTAGCTTCAGTTAGATTACACACACACAAAAATTTCTATCCTAAAGGATAGGCTACCAGAAATTAAGTACCAGTGTTATAAAGAACACTAGATTAGAAAAGATTCAAATAATGTAGTTTACTGCACAACACACCATGTAGAGAACAGCTTGTCTCCTAAGCTGATGTGTATGTAACTTTTTTGCAAACACTCTGTACCTCATTGTCCACACACTGCAGCTCAAGGACAAAACTGCTGAACTGAGGAAAAGAGGTAGAAAACCAGGCTGGTTGTAAAAAAGCAAGCTGTAACCCTTTGGTCACAGACATCTCAAAGGGTAACTTTTTATTAAAGGGAAAACCAGGATAATGAGACATAAACCAAAAAGCAATATTGTAAGCTTATTTAACTGAGCTTTAAAAGCCAGACCACAGAGGCAACAAACACTGACAAAAAGGGATCTGATTAAAAAAAAAGTTTCAAGTTTCTAAAAAAAATATTGTTCCACTTACAACCAAACCTATAGCGAGAATTTCAGTTTAACTTGTTAAGGAAAGAGTTAAGGTAACAGATAGCTTATTTAATACCATCTAAATTGTATACTGTGTATTCCAAACAATGAGATCTTGGGTAATCAACAGAAATTTTTAAAATTCCGTATAGACGTTAAAAATAATGGAAACAAGAAGAAAAAACCCAAACTTGAGGTATTCTGATATGATAATTATGGTACTGTAGAATACCAAACAGGAGGTACTAAGTCTCCTAACAGGAGTGATTTTTGGTTAGAAGGTATTAAAATGTAGAAAAGGTTACACGTAAGTTAATGAAATCAGTTGAAATTGCAGAAAAAAAAAAAATAATGGATGCTTTTACTTACACCTATACACTATACATACATGGACAAAATACCAGGGCCTCCACTGTGAGCTAAAAATACAACCTTAGACAAATGCAGAAAGTAAAATTTAAATCATTCACAGTGAGTTTTACACAAGTAAAAACTGATAGAAAAATAAAGGCATGGACTAGTGAAAATACCTGTTAAAGGAGAATCTAGAAATACTTCTTGTTGTGAAAAACTAAGTTAAAAGGCCATATACCAGTCTCCACAAAGCATGGAACAGAAAAAGTTAATCAGAAATATCTATCCTCCTTTCTCCACAGTACAAATCAGATTCAAAATGAGGAAAGGTAATAACAAGCATCTTTCACACAGTTCTACAGTAAAGTTGCCAAGTAGTACATAGTTCAAGTCACAGATGCTGAAGAGCTTCATGTAATACAAGTGTTTTCAGGCAGGCTGAAAATGAGAAAGAAAAAGCACAGAAAAAAAAATCTTCACATCCTGAAATATTCCATCTTCCATATAATGAGTTTGCCTGTTACTAAAGTCGACATGGGACATGAGGTACAAGAGATAACCAAGAGGTCTTGCACAATAAATTAGCAGCCATCTTCAAAGCATTTTGTACTATTTGATATGCTGTTATCAATTTCATATCAAGCTTGATTTTCACATCAGACAGTATATTCTCTGGGCATAACAGATATCAAATTAAACAGAGATTGGTAACTACCAAATATTTTTCCATACTTTTCAATAGCTATACATCACCATTTCTTATTGTTGACAAGAATAGGTTCGATTTTTTATCACGAACAGTGATTTAGACTGTAACTTTTATTTTCCTACTACAAAACACTTTTATCATGTACTAGTAAAAGTATTAGTAGCAAATATTAATTAAATTTCATTCATTAAATTACTTTAAATAATTTTAACAGCAATACACTCTCCATCAAGTACTGCAACTCTTCTTCTCTGTTAAAGCAAGTTAATGCCTCTCTAAAATTAACAGAAAGACAAAGTTTGGATCAGTATAAGGCAGATTTTTCTTGATCACTTTTGTAGGAAGTCTGTGAACAGTAGCCTCAAGTATGGCTTTGTACACATCAATCTCACAGCTACAGAGGTTCAGAGCCTTTCTAGCTGTACCCAGATCTTATTGATTTTGAGAAGGATTGATATCCCACATTTTCCTCTTCCTCCCAGTCAAGAGGCTTATGGTGAACCTTGAAGAAGATTAATGTTCTAACCACGTTCCCATCCTTCCTCAGTTTCTTCTGAATTACTGTTTAATATGCTTCAAGTATGAAAAACTACAATACTGCAATACTTCTTTATGAAGCCTTCACAGTTTGGTACATATAAAGTCATGTCAGACTAATCTTCCACCAAACATAATAGTTTTGTCATTTTTCTGACATCCCAAAGAAGTATTCAATGCCTTTTCACAGCCTAACACAAAGTCTATAGTTTTGAAAGACTTAAAATCTTGACCAAAATTAACTGTAGGTAATTATTACCCACATTATTACTACCCATTTAATCTTTAAACAAATTTCTAGGCCTTTTATAAAAGATTCTGCTATCACTGGAGCCCTTTTACAAACAGCGAAGAACTGGAAGTAGTGGAAAACAGAAAACAATCTTTTTCAAGATAAATCTGCAAGCTAAAATTAAGACTTCTGTTCTATGAATTCCTCCCACCATCCTGTAATAATATTCACAGGCACCATCAAATATGGAAGGATTTATTTCATTCTTACAAATTAGCTCAAGATGACTCTATCTAGAGAAACCTCTCAGTCTCTAGCTAAGCATTATGGCTTCAGTTGACCAATAAAAGCTATAGTCACACAGAGTTTTTCAGAAGCCTTTTTGAAGTATGGGCTTCCAAGAAGACTTGCTCCAGAACAAGCAAGTAAAGATCTAAATAATTAATTTAAGAGCAGCAACACTGCAATAAACTTGCTTTCTCTGCACGATAATACATGCTTCAGAATCAAGGGGGAAGACGAAAAGGCAGTACTAACAATTGTTTTCAAGTCTGAGCATTTTTTATAAACTTCTAGAATATAAAAGCTTACTCCAGATGAATTAAAATTGTTCCACATCAGCATGACAGCTTCACCAGACAAAAAAATTAATAATCTTCATCCCATTGCTGATTTTTTTGGTTGTGAAGAAAAGATAAAATATCAGTGACAAATATGAAGCTGCATAGCTTTCACTTCCATTACCCTTAGTGACAGTACCATTCACTTCCATTACCCTTACACAGACAGTAATTACTACAGTTCCCCTTTCATTCAAACCTATTTTCAGCATTTATCAGTTATCACTCCTGAGTTTTACAATCTCCTCTTAACATCTCACCAAAAAAAAAAAAGAGGTTTTACAGCACTTTGTTTCAGCTGCTAAAACCAGAATCTTAATACTCTTCAAGGAGCACATATGAAAGTGGGACCTTCTAGCTACATTTGCATTGATAGCTACTCTTCTCTGTATGATAGTCATATGATTCACAGATCCCTAATAGCTCAAGGTCCTGTTTACTAAGTCAGCAATAACTGTCAACAGGTGGTAGAGAGAGGACGAGAGTCTACTGGACTCAATCCTGGCCTTAAATGAGACAGTACGTTAGGATCAGATTATTGAGGCTAATTTTCCCCCTTCTGACAAGTCATAGGCGAAAGAGCAAAACTAAAAAAAACCTATACTATAAGCCAAGATGTAACACTTCTGAATTCAGTTGTACAGTATTAAAAAACAGACATGTGAAGTGCTAAATAATTCTTCTGGACTACACTAAAGTTGTCACTGAAATTAAGAAACTTTATTAGCGAGTCAACATTCATTCTGTGCTGTGTTCCACGTAACCATTCCCCAACTCCACACATTTCCTTCCATACACTGGAAGTTGAAATCATCTTCAGAGACATAAACAATTTTTAATCTATTTAAATATTTGAAAATTAGGGCAATATTTCCTAACACGAAGAAAAGTATAGTCCAGCTACTGAAGGCATTCTGGCACTCTCTTGAAGATACAGCCATTCCTACTGCATGCAATTGGTATCTTACCAGTCAAATTGCAGGGAACTAGTTCCCTCTATAAAAATAATATATAAGTAATCAAATCAGAATTCTGACAAGGTTGCTTTCTATGCAAGTCAAAACCGGCATTTAACAGTAACAGACCCGAATTTTAGGAAAACAAAGGTTGGTTTTATTAATTACTCTCTAGACATACGAGATGAAACAGAAGCTTGGCAAGGTGCTTTTAGAAATTGTGCTACTCATTTTCCACTTGGCTTAACAACATTTCCAAAGTAACTTTTCTGCTTCCAGGTCGTTGCAGGCTGAAGACATTGAAAATAAGATACAGCATTAAGGCATGGGTCCAAAGCAACCAGATAGCTTTAATTTTGCAAATGGTCTAAACGTATGCATCCATATGGCTGTATTACAGTATGCTTTGAACATGCTGAAGAAGCAAGCACAGTTCAATACTTACCTTGACACTTCAAGACAAAGGCTCTGAAGAATGCATCAGCACCAATATGTCAGTACCACTGTCTTTTGAACAAATTATTTCATATTTTATATTTGACGTACAAAAAGGTTATTTTCCTTTGTTGCACAAGTACGGTAAGAATTTACTTACCACAGCAAGTTGTGTCCGTGATGCTACTGTATGAAAAACTGCAGGCATCATGAGAGATTCTTCTACTTTCAATTCCATCTCATTCTCTGCTGAAAACGTCGTTTTGGGGATAGCTGGTGGACGTTCACATAAAATCATTTCTTTGTTGAATAAAAAAATTGGGTTGGTATCCTACACTCAAAAAGAAAATGAAACCAAAACACTGAGTAAAGGCAACACCAATTATTTCATCACTTGGCTAACATCTTAAGACATGTTATAACCTACACATATAAGCCAAATATATAAACATCTATTTCTCAATGCAAGGAAATCCAGCAAACAGTATACTACAGAAAAATACTAAAAAATCCCTTAGTAAAACATCTTTCTCTTCTCCTATAAGTAACAGTTTTGACAAACAGTGTAGTATGCACTTACGGTTCCAGCACTGTAACTACATACTCTTCTGTCTGGTGCCATGCACTCTCCTCCATTGACAACCAGTACTTGATGCTGGATGGCAATCTTATACTTTGTTTGAATTGCATGTTTCAGATCAGCCACACTGGAAAAAACAAACAAACAAACAAAACAAAACAGGAACTTAAGATGACACATACTTGTGTCTCTAATTTTATCAGCAATTTTTTTTCCAAGAAGATCTGATAGCATGCTGAAATTCTGGATTATATAATATCAAACATTTAGGCTACTAACTGTAAACGTCATATTACGTTGTTTGAATATATACTCTATGAAAAAATAGCTACCTTACAGAAACCCTAGATGACAGTAACAATTATTAACACTTCATTATGCATAATGTAAGCACAATTTTACCTATCAACTCTGGACTATTAAAACAAGAAATTAAACAATCCACATATGAATTTGTTACATAAATAAACATTACAGACACTTTTAACACAGAAACAGTAGATCAATAAACCATCCTTGCTTCCATTCACCATACTTTTAATTCTGGACAATGACAGCTTCATGTTAACACTTATTTTTGACAGTTATGGACTTTGTCTTGAAGATGCTAAACAAGAATTTACTAATAAGATATAGTAACAGATCCAAACTACACCACACTGGGGTAGTAACTATGCAAGAGACAACAGGTACAAGCTAGAACATAAGAGGTTCCAAAGAAACATAAGAAAAATCTTCTACACTGTGAGGGTGATGGAGCACTGGAATGGGCTGCCCAGATGGGTTCTGAAGTCTCTTTCTCTGGAGACATTCAAAACCCACCTGGATGAGCTCCTATGTGACCTACTCTAGGAGGTCCTACTCTGGCAGGGGAGTTGGAAGTTCCAACCCTTAAGATTCTGTGAATTATGTGAAAAAGCTTCAGAGTATCAAAGTGAATAATCAACATAAGCATTGATGGTTTTGGTGTAACAGGCAGGAAGTATAACAATGTTACTGGGTATATGGTACTTGACAAAGATCAGTTATGTAAAATAAATATGATTCAATATGACATGAATTCACTGCAAATATCTTACAAGCACAGCTTGTACTCGCTACCTGCATTCACCTATCCTCTCCAAGGCCTGGGAGATAGCTTGGCCTGTCCATGTACAAACAGATAGGCAAAGAACCCAAGTTAGTCTTGCTAGAAAGAGTAAGACTATACATACAAATGTACAGAATAAGAAGTTAAATCATCTGACTAAAGTCGGCTTGTGTCTCAAAGAACTACACAACTGAAACAAAAAGTCAGCTCATGTCAAACTATCCTGGTCTGGCAGTTCTGATGCTGTACCTCACCATGATTTAGGAACAGCGTATCTCAATGTACCAGATAGCATACAGAGGTGCTGACATCTGCAGGAGACCTAGTAATTCCAGAATGTCCAAGATGAAATAGCGTTTCATGCTCGGTAATACCGTGTACAAAATCCATGGTCAAAGTCTTTCAAGCACAATTACTTGCATCTCATTCATCACTGAGAATATGAAGACAACAGGTAAGCTTGGTTCTTGCTAGCTCCAAGGTATTTGGGCTATCATGGTATTACATGTGATTTACTTATTAAAACAGAGTTCCACATGAAAACAAGGAAAAAGGATATAATACATCTAGCATATTTAAACATTTCTAAAAGCATCTTTACATTTGCAAGAGCGTAAAAGTTCACGTTTTGCATATAAAATGATGTAAAACATTTCGGAGCCTTACCAAATAGGACAGAACCAACTTTTACCCATCCTAGATATGAGGCAAAACCCTACATGCCAGCTCTTGAGCAGTCAATCTAAAAATACTACAGAATGCACATTTTCTTCAGGATAATTATATACTGTCAGGAAAAAGTGCAATCTGCAGAACTTCTTCTATGATGTTAAAAAAAAATCTTTAAAAGAATTTAAAAATTAAGTACAATATAAACTTTACAAAGGAATTCTAACTAAAAAGTCTCCAATAAAAGTTCACAGAATATCAGAAGTAATTCTGACAGTTTTTCTAAAAAGCAAACAGAACACATCAGACTCAGAGCAGATCACCCTCTGTCACTGGCCCAGAAAGTAAATAACCTCTCTACTCTTTCATGAGAGCTCAAACATAATCACCTGCACTGAAAAGACTCATCTACAAAAAGAAAAACAATCACAAAACAAAATTCACACAAATACATGAAAATCTAGAAGATAACTACATAGACATGCTAAAAAACAACTATCATCTCTCCAGAACTCAGTAAATAAAATATATGTATACATTCTTTAGAAAACCAATACACAATTAATTTACTTTCTTACTTTTGTACAGCAAGTTCTGTATCAAAGGTAAGGGTAGTTCCAGTGTTCACCAGAAATACATATAGCTTCATGATGATTTCCTTAGGTTTCTGAAGTTTATAGCTTCCACTGCTAAAACCATTTAGAAACTAAAAAAAAAAACCAAAACACACAAGCGTTAATTTCACGTACAAGTTACATACACATATACACTTTTGGAAAAATACTTTTAGATTAACTACAGGGGCCACCATCACAGACCATTACCTGGCTCAAATACGAAATGCATTTTTAAAGCTCCACATACAGTTATTGACATCTTTCCTAGATTTTACAAACATGCATGATCTATGCTGTAAGTATTCATCAACTTAGAGCTACAAAGCTTACCTGCTCACTACTATCCCTACTTTTTTTTTCCATTCAGACATATAAAAGTGTTGGGAAAAAAAAAAAAACTATGTAAATGCTCTTTTTTAATTTCTCAGTAATTCATTAAAAGTTTCAAAAAATATTTTCCTCTGTTTTCAGCACTAGCTAAGTCTGTAGCTACATTCTTTGGCACTAATAGCATGCACAGAATAATCAAGAAAGTGCAGCTCAACACACTGGGCACAATTTCAAGTCCTGTGCCCTACAAGCATCTGGATGACTGACTGTAAGCAAATGCTTTTTCCAGTGTACATAACAGATAGAAATAATTTAGCTGCTTTGTAAAATAGAGAGTTAATAGGAGAAGAGAAAAAGGCTCAGAATTTATGAACATTTTCCTTCACACTAACAAAGCTGCTGTAGAAGAGTAACTAGCACTGCAGTCACTAATGATATGGGATTCTTTTAATGTGGAAGGAGTTGAGAAGTGAAGATGTAAAAGTTTTTTCCACTAAGTAATATTCTTACATTCTTATAAAAATGACTTTTTGGGATTGAATCGCTCCACAGGAAATCTAAGAAGTCCTCCTTTTCCCCGAAATATGAATGGGACACACATACAGAGTCTATGTATCTAATTCTACTATTCTTAAGTGAGTCTGAATCTGCATTTCCCTCTCTGTCTACACAGACAAAAATTATCAAACAAGAAAAATAACAAAAACATCACTAAAATAGGGAGAGGTTTTACCAGAATAATAATTCCAGAAAGTCAAAGAGCTTTCTTTCAAGACAGTAGCTTTCCACACACTTTTCAAGGATTAATTATAGTACACAAACTAGTCAAAATATGCATTTTCACAATAGGGCTTCAGAAACAGAACCATATCAAATAAAAAAAGCTCTGGTTAAATAATTAGATCTGAACTGAGCTTTGTCATCCTTATACTTGAATGCTACTGTATCCAGCATCACCAGTTTCCATTTATATTGGAAATATACAGTATAAACAAAGTTACTAGATAAACCGCTGCATAAAAAGAACAAGGTATCAAGAATTTATTATTTATCCTACATTTCAAAATTAGTTTCATGCATATAGAGAGATTTCTTTTCACAAAGGGTATGTTTGTGACTGTGGTCCAGGTAGAGTTAGAAACAACTATTAAATAATCCAACACTTAAATAAGCACCATGGAGCTCCCACCTAAAAAAGCTCTCTTCCACCTCAGTAGGCTTGTATAGTGTCTAGTTTTCATATAAACATTACAAGTTGAAGTAATACTAAAGAGAGAATCTCTCTGAAAATATCATGTACATTTTACTCAAACACTCTTCCATACCTTAACACTAAAGCTGACTGCTTAAGACTTAGAGAGAAAAAACATTAATCAAGGTAAAAAAATATTCATGACAACATTTTGCCATACATGCATCAGCAATCTCAAACTCTAACTTCAAGCAAAGAAAGAATTACCTTCAGGCACTATAAAAAGCTACTACCTTTTTCAAATTCAAGAGAGTAAATGCATACATTCACTTGATTTTTGGCAACGGAGTAGCATGGCTGTTCAAAGCCAGTAAAGATCTGCAAAGAAAAGATACAGAATGCAATTACATGTATAAAAATGTCAGGATTTTATGGTCATCACTGCATCTATCCCAGATACCAGTGTTTGTCAATGCCAGAAAGAATAAGTATGTGGTATAGTATCTTCTTTTTAACTAACTCTGCTATCCTATTGCTAAAAAGTGCTACACACTGGAATACTTTTGTCCCTAAGTTTGGTTTAAAACAATCCTTAATGATATTATTCAGTAGTTAGAAGATGGCAAATACAGCTCACTAAAAAGAATTGCTTGTATTTCCATTAACTGAAAGTATTTTTCAGAACTGTTGCAGAACGATGACAGGATGATGTTAAGAGCAATAGAGAAAGTCATAACAAAATGCAACTTATCTAAGAAAATCTAGTGTAAAAAAGGCACACATGCTACTACTGTTGAATGAATAGCTTTATCCTGCAGATGTATTCAACAGATTCCTCCAGGAATCAACTTCCTTACCTGAAACAAGGTAACCTTGTTTGTTAAGCCATTCACTTACTTTCAAAAAAATCATTTATTAGATTATGTGGGTTTTTTTTAATAAGCTGAAGATGTTACCATTCCTAGGTGCTTGTCACTGGCATACTTGCCAGAGGCTTCCTCTCCCAGAGCTGCTGTTTAAACCACAATGGAAACGACAACATTCAAAATTAGCCAGATCAGCAAAGATGGTCTTTTTAGGCTACTCTAGTTTATTTTAACTGTTGTCAGTTTTGTGCCAAAGGTGAAGGAGCTCTTGGCAAAGAAGAAGGTGATGAGTAGTTGGGCTCAGGGCATTCACGAAAGTGTACAATCAAGTTCTGAACTGTAAATAAACATTTTTTCTATCATGTTAATGCCATAGCAAGCTTTCTGAGAAGATGATCAGGCACTATAAAGGGTGATAATCCATTACTAAAAATAGGTTCGCTGAAGCCTGAAAGCCATTAGAACATGTAAATCATTCTCTACAGCTCATGCTACCAAGGGTAAACCAAAAACACTTAATCACAAATTTCAAAACCTCGTGATAAAACAAAAAGTTGCAAAACTATTACATATATTTTTACATGCATGGAACAGACAGCACTTCAGTATGCTGTTATGTGAACTACTACCTTCCTCCCTCCTGTCCACTTCCTCTTTACTTCTATGCAAAATACACACACATCACCTTGTCAAGAGCAAAGACACAATAAAAGGGGGAAAAAAAAAGTGTTAAATACCCTCCATTGGAAAAACAGTAACAGAACTGTCCTCTTCCAGGTTAGTTATCAACAGTCAGTAGTTGTACTTGAGCAAAATAATCTAAATATTCATACATTTAAAGAAATGCACATCAACAATAATAAACTACTGAAACACTTTTGCCACAAAGTAGGATTATTACACTATAATCGCTATTCTCCCAATTCCTTTAAAACCATTAAGAAGTCAAAAAATGAGTGTTGTTTCTTCCACTCAACATTTCAACAAATGATCCTGAGGGATCAGAACACTTACACAGCCAGGACAAATTTGTACAAATTGTTTACTTTTTAAATAACGAAACGAAAAAAGTAGAATTCACTCATTGCCAGATTTGCTACCAGTCCAGTGAGTACTTGCAGGAACAGAGAAATCATGTGAAACAAGGTTTCAGAGAATACATGCCTTTAACAACAAGCTCTCCTGCAGACTTACTGGTGCCCAATGAAGACAGGCTGCAGAGTCCACTTTAGCAGTAACTATGCTGAGTGCCTCTCTCCACTTGCCTATTTTCACAACACTGGAAGAAACTGAATTTTGAGATTTCTCTCTCTCATCTTTCATCTCCAAACAACATGTGTCCTAATCTTGCCAACAAAGATCAAGATTGAAGGAGAAGTTACATGAAAAAAAAATCAGATATGCCTAAATCTCTTTTCTTTCCAAGGTCAGGTTACAGCAGATTATTACAGGCAAGGTCAGCTACATCTCACCAATCAGTCTTTAAATTTATTCCCAATATTTAAGAGTATTATGATTCAGCCATAACACAACTTTTTAGCATAAGCTTGGAATCAAAGTTAGGCACTGTCATCAAGCTTCAATGGAACACAGTCATAAGCACATATGTTTTATTCTGCTTCTGTTTATATTACCTGTATTTTCAGGCTTTTGTAGCATTACATTGTTACAAAGCTACAAGCTTTTTAGTGTTACATTACTGAACCTTTAATTCATTTTAATAGAGGTGGAATGATAACAAAATTTGATAATTACTGAAGACAAAGCAGCAATTACATAATCAAATTTTAAGAAAATTACTAATCCATGAAGATTATTTGTTTGAACTGTGTGACCTGTAGTATTAGATCCATGCTAATAAACTAAATTCTTCAAATCATGAGATGGAAGCTTGTATGGTCAACAGCCATGAATTATCCATAAATGTTAAAAAATAGCTGGAAATTTGAAAAGGAAATTTCTGTAGCAGCTGCCAGAACAGGAAGAGGATGATAGACATTAATATAAGAATGAGATGATGAAAATTTAAGTAAGAATAGCAAAGTAGAAAAAACTTCCAGAATTAATTCAGAAGATGCGTATTTTCTTACATTACCTAAAAAACCCCACAAAAATCAGCCATGATTAAGTTATGCTGGTTATAACATTTATTTTACTGCTCTACATTGTTTACATTGCAATGCAATTACTACATCTGCTTCACTTCAGGAAAGTATTGCAAGCTTTTCCTATCCAATAAAAACTCTTCAAAAACCGAGTACTTTTGAAGACTATGTTAGTAATTTCAATGCATGTTGTTTAGAAATTCTGAAATGTATCATATTTAGTGCAGAACATGCTCACTGTGGCATCTGTAAAAGGAAATGAATGTCTGTTTATAGACTTTTCCTTTTTGTAGTGTGAGAATTATTGACGTTGCTTTTGCAGAATTAGAAGGAAATTAAGACAAGGAATTCCGACTGGTATCTCCTTCTGTGTAATGTGAATCAGTGGACTGACCATAAGACTGTTATCTGTTTGTTTGTAATGTTAACTAGAGTTTTAAATCTCAGGACTGTGGGGAATGGGTGATAATATACAAAAATCAGACATGCCCTGAAGGGATTGTAGGCGCCTCGAGAAGTTGTAAACCCTGGAGTACCTAATCAATGGGGAAACGAAGGAGGTACCTTGCGGCTGAGACAGGGAATAAAAAGCCGAATATTGTACCTGTCAGGTACTACTAGCTAGGACACCCGCTCTTGCAAGAAGGCTTAATAAAAGTGCTTCACTGCAGAGTCTGACCTGAGTCTTTCGCGAGAAAGCTTGTTTTGTTTCTCACAGTAGTTATAGTTCAGGCACCACGGTTTTCATGGCACTCCACAAATAATCCTATGGCTACATTAACCATGCATTTCTAATGTAAAGTGCAGAATCCCTGCTATATTTTCCAATTCTGATTGTTTTGTTGTTTCATGGTACAATCCTTCCCAACTTCACAAACTCAAACACTGAAATACGGCATTCTGGGTAAGACAAGACAGAAATTAGCATTTATCCTGTCTGGGTTTAAAATGAAGTTGACAATGCCCCTTTAAACTCATTAAGTTTCCTCTACAATATCCAATATTTAAGTTCATGCCTATGTTTTTGACATGTCATTTCCCATGCCTTCTTTATAACCTAGATTACAAACGAAACTTAATTTTGTTTACATTATTAACACTTTTTTCTTTAACTCCCTGGAATTTAATCTGAACTACACCCAAGTTATGGCTTTCCTTTAAACCTAGCAGTTTAAAATTCCACTTTCTACCACAGCAACATGTAGCAATACAAGGTACTTTGCTTTCTGCACTTGGAGAAGTACTGCTTCACATCTGTATACTAAGTGCCATACTTATCAATACCCAGATTACATAGGACCAGGAGGTTCAAACTCTTTCCCTTCTGTATATACCTTCAGGTTGGAAGAGGTTGAATTCTGACAGCCAAAGAGAACTTGCTAAACTAAAATACCTAAGCAAGACAAATGACTCACTGCAATTCCACAATACTAATTATTTGACATTCACATAGCTCTGTATGAACATCATGTGTATGCTGCTAATAAAGGAAGTTTCTCTCACTGCAGACCAGCTGAAGCATACTGCAGGCAACAGACAGTGCCTCCAACCCGAGTTACAAATGTTACCCCTGATTTCAAGGGTCAGGCATCTCATAGGCCACCACTGTAGATCTCCTGACTATCAAAAGGCCAGTTCATCTGAGGCAAAGGCTGACA
The DNA here is from genome assembly GCF_028858725.1 of Colius striatus. Lineage (NCBI taxonomy): Eukaryota > Metazoa > Chordata > Aves > Coliiformes > Coliidae > Colius > Colius striatus. Next base: position 55,877,588 of record NC_084762.1, read on the forward strand.
AGTCTGTCACATGCTTGAAAGACTGAAGTGCTACTCCTAATTCACTGAGGATCTTATCTGGAAAAATATCTCCGTTCAAGAAGAATATATTTGTATTCCCTCTGGAGATGAAAAGACAACTTTGGGTCGCATTAATAACTTATAGTGTTTCATTTCCATACAGCAAATCTTAAGCTTTGTCTTTGAGTTGCTGCAATTTCTGTGATTTCATCTTTGTCTCCTCTCCCTTTACAGCAGGATTTCCTGTTTCACTTTTGACTCAGGAAACTTTGTGACAGACAATGATAACAGACTAGTGCAGAATACTCATTTCAATTTATTTTGGTTTTATCTACAAACTTGTCCTCTTACCTCCTTCATTTTTTTGAATTGCCCCTCTCAAAAATTGCTCTCTTGCTCCAACTTGCACACTTCACAGAGCAAAACATTTTATAGCACATAAATACAAGTATCAAAGGAAAATTAACATATAGACTGAAGCTGAATTTAATGAAGCAGATACCTTCCTTCACGTTAGTTTTAAGATCATCCCTAAAAGCAGACTCCAAGGAGCTTTTATTCAATACTGTAAATGATGCATCTAGCCAGAAATATCTTAATTTTGCAGACAAGTACTACAATCACCTGAAAAACAGACAAAACGGCCTCATTATGAGGGCACGCATTCTTTACTAAGCTTTTAGCAACAGAAATGCAACAACATAAATCTGGACAATCTCTTATCTGGACAAACAAGAGTTGGAAGGAAATATGCTTTAAAAGGCACTTTTAAAGCTTTTTAAAAATCCTTAAGCTATGTGTTGAATAAGTAGTAGGGCTCCTCCTGACCCAGTTGCATAAAATAATTTCGACTTCCACTTCACCAAAGTTTAACTAGAAGACCACATCTAATCACCGACGTACCTTTTACTCCAGGTCGAGAACCTGTCTCTCATTACCACCTTACATCAAAGCCTATATACCTCATGTTCTAGCCATACTGTAATCTTCAAGAAAGGCTGTCAATTCCTGACATCTGTAAGGTGCCATCTGGAGCTCTATTTATACTGCGTTGAGATGTGCGTTGAGAATGCAGCCACAGAGGCGGCTATTTAATTACAGCATCTCCAACAGTCACTGTGTTGTTAACAGCTCTCAAGCTCAGGTAGCTGCTGGTCAGTAAACCAAGTCTCAACACAAAAATCAAGCTGCAATTCTGCAGAGTAGCCAGAAAACATGCCTAAGCTCCTACTTCCCAACTCACTAAGGAGGAATTTCAAAACCCAGTAATTCAGTACACAGCAATTCCTAGTATAAGAGGCTTCCCCCTCCCTTTTAAGATTATTTTACACAATGCCAAACTTCAGCACTAAGAGTTACATATGACTGTCATATTCAGAATTACTCCTGCAAACCTGAATTACATCGACACTCCTCATTCAGCAAAGTACGTGTAGCAATACCTTGACAGATCCCCACCACCAACAGCAGATCAAAAGCAACTGCATCTGGGCTCATAAGAAAACAGCATTAAGAAGTAGTAGCTTTGAAACTGGTGTGGCCCAAAACAATGCAGCTTCTTACAAGTTCAGACACAACTTAGTTCATGAATTCTAGGAAAGTAATAGTTCCAAATATGTTTATGAGGCAACAAGCATGTTATTAGGCACAATTCCCTAGGTAGATAACTTTCAAACTTCAGATCTGAGGGTGAGCATTTATTTACACTGTTGTTTTCACTGATTTGAGGAGCTGCCAAAACACAATTAATTTAATGGATCAGACAAAAGTTATCCACACTTTTCAAAACTCCACATCTCTTACCTGACAGAAAGGGAAACTTGTGTGCCTCAGTTAACAGGTACAAATCAGAAAACAAACCAAAGGTTTCTGACAGTCTTTTTGCCAAGAAACTGTCCCTAGTCTGTTATGAAGTACTCTTTTCGTTGTTGTTGTTCTAATTGATGGAAACAGCTTTCCTTGTTTTTTGACAAAGTTAACTAAACGTTTTGCTTTTTTTTTTTAAAGTGTAATTCTGACATTTCAAAAGCATTTGGAGCTCTAAGTTTCCCTCCAATTATAGAGATTAATACATTCCCTTTGCAAAGAATGGTGCTCTTGGGTATATGGAGCTTCAGATGGTTTTGTTCAAGTTATTGACTGACTCCATGCCGGTGCAAGGTGTCCCTTTAGACACATACTTGTTAAAAATCATTAGCATGTAAAATCTTACAATGTTCACAAGCGATTCTGAAAAAAAAAAAAACAACAAAACAAAACAAAAAAAACAATCAAAAAAGTCCTTTATTTCTCACTCCAAACTCTTTGCATCAATTTTCAGTGGTGCAACTTTCCATACTTTTGTGGAGTAAACTGGATTACTTTACTGTAACAAGGTAGAAATGGCATACTTCCCTAGGTTACTGCTAGCTTAAATAAGTTCCATGGTCCAGCTCACTACACAACTCTACGACTGTTAAGCTACGACTAAGGCTGGAAAGAGGCTGATGAACCCAGAGAGTACTAAACATCAGCACCATCATCCAAGAAGACAAGTGAGAATTAGCAGAAGTCATTGTTCACATTTCTAATTGCCCAAGCCATCATCAGTCGCTAATTAATAACTTCTTACAAAAAAATAAGTGACAGTATCCTCTCAAAGCACAGGCTAAGACAACTCAAAACCAAGCAATTACTACAGATACAACTGAAGATAGTTTCTCAAAATACAGACTATGAGGCCACTTCTCCTGCCCTCCCCTCTCCAGATACACCATCCTAATGTTATAAGGCTTGTTGTTTTCTTCTATTTTATGAGGATAATACAAGGTAACACGGCCAGACCTACTTTACAGGATGAAGGCACAGAAAGTAAAACTAATTAAACAGCATTTATTTCACAGGAGTGAAATCACTATAGACAGAAGAGAAAGTAAGAGATTGGCAGTGCTCAAATGTAAGACAAGTAAAGATCCTTGTGATTTAGTCTGATTACCTACATAAAAGTCACAGGTACTTTCTTAATCAATTACCATTCATAAGCAACCAAAATTTAGAATACCATGAAAGTTTATCAATAATAAGAAAATCTATCATCATCTTTGTAAACTGTTCAAAATATTAGCAACTTTATTCATATGTATGTTTATAAATTTAGCATTTAAACTTTCACGATCAAGATGTAATTTCTCTAATTTCTCATTTCAAAGTTCCTTATAATTCACAGCACCTATAAACCTCTTATTATCAACACTCTTTCTTTTCAGTGGTATCTGAAACAGACAAGTAAATCAATGACATATAGTGTCAACATCCTACCTGTGCATACATGTTCAAAAGTCATGTTTAAAATTTTGCCAAATCATCTCACAGTATGTTAACACAGTTACAAACCACCTTTAGATCTCTACCAGCATCAATATGAACGAAGATAACAACAATGTATTGAGAAATATGGAAAGCTCCAGGATGAGTTTGAAGAATATTAAATTTTACCTTATCTCAAGAAGGTGTTTAGTAATTTTCAACTGCCCTTTGCCTTTCTGGGCTAAATCTTTGGTAGTTTAAAATACTTAAGGAGCACTAATAAATCCCTTTATGGGATATCGCCAACTTAACAACTACACTATCTAACAAAATAAAACAAAACCAGCCAACAACAACAACAAAAAAAAACCAATAAACATGCACAGTCCACAACCTTTGAGATACCATAATTGTTCTCCTACCTTATTAAACCCTGGTTGTGCTGTCTGCATCTAGAACATGCACGTGAAATTGTTGTTATAGTACATTTGCTTTTTGAAATTCTTTTGAAATAGGTATATTATCTCCTTCCACATAAGGAAAGTTTACACATTACACCCCCTCCTTTCCTTCAGCAGAACTGAGAATTGAGTCATACTTTCATTTTTTGTTTAAAGAACCATTCACTGAGATTGAATCAAGTCTTTTTCAATTAGTAGATAACACAAGTATTTATAAAGAATATTTGTTCATCATAATAAATAATAAGTGACCTTGAGTTCACCAGCAGAATACTTGCAATAAAGCATAAGCATAATATATTGGAAGAAAGTTGCTAGTCCAGTTACACAATAGATTCTTATATAAGAATCTTCATCTGAATTTAATAAAAATACACACTCTGGAGGATGGAAGGAAAACTGTATAAAAAAATGCACCATTTTGTCAGAATGAACTGTCTATCCTAGGTAGAACTACGCTAAATAAGAGTCAAATAGGCACAGTTTTGCAATACTGGCACAATCACTTGGCATCAGCAAACCCAAAATAAAATCTGAGATAAACCACTGACATTTAGAATCCCTGCAGTATCAGAAAAACACTACCATTCAAGTAAGAGCAAAAATTACTGCAGTCATATCTACAATACATATAATACACAAAATAACATTTTACAGAATGTACGTAAGCATATTCAATCATATTAAAAAGCAGCAGGTAAGTCAGTTACAAAAGAGAAACTGAACACTAAATCAAAATACAATTTGTGAATCTAGGAGCAGCTATCTTAAACACTCAGAAATTAGATCTTGGCGAACTATCACTAACAGAATTTATACTGTAACTTTGCTAAGAATGATCTGATTTTTGAATCCATGACAGAAGTAAAACTTCCTCTTTAAATAGTTCTTCAATGCTGCTTTCTACCTCTAAAATACACAGTTTCCAATCTGTTCGAACTGAACACAGCATACTGGCTTTTTAAACACAACTTCAAGAATAATAATTAAGGCTGATGTAGTTTTCCTGTCACACAGATACCAGTTTCACCTAATCCATCCAAACAAAAAGAACGGGCAACTGAAAGACTGAACACACTATTTTACCACCACCACAGCTTTCCTATTCTCCTGAAAAGGCAAAAATACTGTTCCAAAAATTAGTCTTAGGAGGTTAGAAAACATGAGTTGTTTTGTAACAATAAAAGGATGTTCTGAAGTTAAAGACCCATTAGAATGTTCCATAAGCAGAGCTGCTCTCAAATATACACACATCATTCTTATTAGACCTATGGCATTACACACCAAGACAGATGCAGAGGACATTTAGTACTCAGCTAGTCAACAAAGCAGTTTTACATTTTACATTTTACTTTCAATCAACAGGTAATTAATACCAGTCAGAGAAATTCATATAACACTTGAAGAAGTCATTTCACATAGAAAACAAGCTACATTCTAGAACTGCTAATTTTTAAAGATGCACAAACTACTAGAGCTGTATTTATAGCCCACTGTAATCATTTCACCTTGATGCGATAAAGACTGCAGGCCCAGCTGCAAAATTTGTTTCCAAAAGAAACTGTTAACATCTGGAATGAACGTAAAACACTGTGCTGAGCTGTTGCTTGAGCTGGTAGCTTGAGCTTAGAACCCTATTGGAACCACGGATGGCAAACCTGAACAACAAAATAGAAACACCCAGAGATGAACAAAAAACATACGAGAATTGCTGTGACATCCCAGGTGGTTCTCCTGACCAGTCAATAGCAGTAGCCAGTCTTATCTGAATCTCTGAAAATTTTGTACCAAGATTTGGTTTGATATTTGCATCAACAAATGTAAAAAACTGAGATTTAGTTATTATTTATGTATTATTCATAATTTAGATATGCTTAAATCCCATTACAAGACACAGCACCAAAGTATATCTGCCTATGTACCAATCCTATGTACAAATGGGGATAGAAAGAGTTGACACACAGCCATGATGTCTTTCAATTTCTTTCAACTGAACTCAAAACCAAATTAGAAGTGAATCTGCAATATGAATTAACTCAAACAGACAACTGACTTTCACAATAACCAAAGAATGCTCATTACCTCACAGAAATCCTTATTAGCAATTTCTCTATCACCATTAATCATGTTGTAGACTTTTACAGCAAAGAATTCACCTAAGCATCTTTCAACTTGTACATTGAAATCACTACTCTGGTAAGCCAGCTACAAAACAGACATTTTATAATGCTAGCAATCAGATTATTAATTTACATTTAGGGACTTTTTTTTGGCTGCTTGATATCAGTGCACTCCAGCAGGTCTCATAGTATAATACAATATTATTATGTAGGTTGGAATCTTGTAATCAAGTGCTTCCTACTCGATAATAGTGATTATCAACTATAACCAATACTATTAGTAGCATCCTTGAAAACAGTAGGGTATTAAAAATTTCCTTTTTTTTTTTATTTCTCCTCTTTAGAAACTCTTCATCTAATGTCTGAGCTATGGACCAAAATCAGGAGCACAACTTTCTTGAGCATATTGCTCAAGACCCATGCCTGCTTGGACACTGTCCAAATTACTCTGAAGTAGCTCATGGGAGAATCGGGTACGCAAGCTGCAGTTTTTCATTTTGACTTGCTTCACTTTACCACAAGTGAACCCAACCTGTGCAACAAAAACCTCAAGATTCTCACACAACTCTGAGCCAGCCTCCCACAGAAACTAACTGTTAGAATAAAACCAAATAAAGACAAGTTCCTGTGTGACCTACTCTAGATGTCCCTGCTCTGGCAAGGGGGGTGGACTAGATGATCTTTTGAGGTCCCTTCCAACCCTTAGGATTCTGTGATAGGCTTAAAACCACACTAATAACAACTTATCCTACAGGATAACATATAGGGGTTTTTTTCAAACAATCCTACTGTAACTACCACTTATCAAAAGGGACAAACGAACATATGCTACTCTATACCTTCACATACACTCGCCCCCTACTTAGTCTGAATAACTGAAACATAGGTTAGAAATTCTAGTTTTCACCTTAATTTCTGCAAGGCTATGTAACCTTAGCTGTGTTCAGATGAGATGCAGTGACAAAAAATGTTTTAAACAGATACCGAAAAAGACCTCAAAATAGTCCTTGCCCTCTTCTCCATTCAGAGTGCAAGGCTTCTGCATATGCTTCTAATTATAAATATGGTAACATGACATGTGGAGAGAGCCAGCCCTTCAATACGATCCCAGAGACTACCAACCCAAATCTGTGCCAAGCACAGGGCTAGATCAACACAATACACAGCACAAGATAGCTTTGCCCTTTTTTCCCCCCTAAATCTACAAAACATGAAGCTACTTGCACAAAATAGGTAGCAATAATATAATAGTATAAAATAATATAATCCATTATCCCAAAAGATTCTGTTTGTACTTCCAGTTCTATAAGTGGCATAGCTGAAGAATATCATGTTCTTTACTACTTTGTTTCTTTACTACTCCCAACACAATAAAATAAAGCCATTCTGAGTTCCAGACAGCATTCAGAATAAGCACAAATATCCCTTCCGCACATTTTTTAACCTAAAATTAATGACATCTACTTTTCTTTCTTGTCAATATCATTTCTTGCCACTAAAATTTATATTAGAACATTGGATATCAGTGAAGTCTTTTCTTCATGTGCTCCACCTTCTAAAAGCTTCCCAAGGAACTAGATGTTAGACATTTTTGAAGTTCACAACTTAAATAGATCATAACAGAGCTTCAGTTTTCTTTATTGTTATGAAGTATCTATAGAGTCTAGTGATCCTCATAGTACTTCTTAGTTGTATCAACCAACTGCAAGAAGCATGTGTTTCCATCCCCATTATTTCTCCAGCACTGCTGAGGTACTTTTTACCATGCAGTCAACCAAACACCTTCAGAAGCATGTTTCCATAAATGCAACAGCATGAACATGTACATTTATGTAAGTGGCATTAAAAAAGAACGAACTCAACCTCTTCATTCTCCCCAACAAAGGAATAAAGGTGAAAGGTGCAAATATGAACTACAGGGAAGGGTTCAAGGCCAGACATCCCACTTAATTACTTCACACAAAAAACAAGTGATTCAAAAAACTCCAACACTATGGCTATAAAACAACTAAAGTTTCTGGATTAGTATCTGAGTATTAATTCAGCTCTTGTTTTCTTTCGTCTCTAGATGAAATTAAGTAAGAAACACGAGTGTTACAAAGACCAGTTGACTTAATTTTCCCGGTATTCATACTAGTATTTCTACCTCTAGATCACTGTTGGCCAAAACTTTAGGAGAAAGAAATGCCATCGTAGAACAACAAAACATCCTGAAAGTCTATCAGAACCAATCGCGAAAAACCGATGGGAAAAATCAGAACACAACATATGCTTCCTCGGGAGCAGAAAAAAGTAAACAGCCGATGGAAAGGCAGAACGACGTTTGTAAACACAACGCTTCTGCACGGCGCTCATCCGACCGCTGTCAACGGCGAGCAAGGAGGCGCAGCCAGGCTGAGTCATTCCTTATAGTAACTTCACAGCGAATCCCTCACCCTGGCAGCGGAGCCCTGGGCAGGGAGAACACCCGGCCCGCCCGGCGCCGACCCGCCACCGCAGGCCCCCGTCCTCCGCCTCGCCCCGCCCTGGTTGCACCGCAGTCACGCCGCCACCCTGGGGAATCCGTAGAAGTATCCCGGACCTTCCCGAATCACTACCTCCCCCCATCCCTACCCCCTCCTGGCTTTGCCGCCCGCCCCACGGGTGTAGCCCCAACTTCGGAGCCGGTACCGCCGGCCCTGGTGCCAAGGCCGCCATCCTGGTAATGGGGTCCCCGCCCTCCCCTAGTTGGGAGGGGCCGCGACGAGGAGCGGGACGGCGGGGGGAGCCGGCGCCCCGGAGATGGCACTCACCCGAGGGTCCCGCGGCGGCGCCGCACATCCTGCGGCGGCGCGTCTGCCGCCCCCCGCCGTGCGGCCGGGCCCGGCGGCTTCGCGGGGGCACGCGCCGCCTCAGCGGCCACCGCGCCCGGCAGGGAAGGAAGGAAGGAGGCGGCGGATCGGCCGGCAGGCGGAGAAGGAAGGCAGCGCGGGGCCGGCCGCGGAGCGCGAGGACGAGGAATCTTGGCGCAGCCGCCGCCGCCGATGTTTGTTATTGTCGTCAGCCGCTTCCGGCGCGAGGGCATGCCGGGAGAGGGCGGCCCGGAGGAGGAACCGCGGGGCGGAAGCGGTGGCGGCGGCGTGTGGGGACGCAGAAGGCGGAAGTCGCGCCCTCGCATTCTGTCCGGAAGACCCCGGAGACCGGTGGAGGGCGGGAAGGGCATGTTCTGGCCCTGATCGCAGGGCCCCGGCTACACAAGCGTTAGCGCAGCGGGGGCAAGAGGCGGATGGTAGCCCTTTGCTGCATTGGACGAACGTTAACTTTATCCCTCTCGGGAGCAGAGGGCGGTGCCGGGTGTGCTCACTGCCCAGGCTGGGTTTCTCTCTCCCTGCGAGGGGCGCGGGGAAGGACAAGCCTATGTAGGGGCTCACGGAGCTTTTGACACAGAGCAGGTTGTAAGCCGCAGGGTTATTCCTGTCCGAAGAAAATGAAAGTAAACCTAACGGATGTCACTTCCAGGTTCCTCGGTTGACACAGATTTTTTTAGAGGCTTAGCCCCCTCAACTCTTCTTTGAAATGAGGGCGTAGACACATAAATCAGAAGAGAGCAGACTGGGGGGGGGATGCAGCTTGAGTGGGTCACAACGCTGCAGCACATCCAGCAAAGATATCTTCAGCACAGCTTACGGCTCTTCTGCCAGGTTGAAGAGCTGCTTGCAAGTCTGTCATGCTAAAGACAGTGTTGAAAGGTCATAACCTGTGACAGATACTTGTTCTTGGAAAGCACTGACATGGGCTTTTGAAAGTAAATACTGCTTCACTCCCCACTAGTTGCCACCTTGTGGCATCTGATAAACAAGTGGTCCCCAATTTTGCAGCTCCCTGGGAGACATGCCCTAACTATCCACATTCTGAAAGACCTTGGCACATCAGACTGCAACAATGAATGGAGCTGAGAAGACACCGGTACTGAGATGAACAGACGTAATGTAATGAGAAATATAATACAAGTTTCTAACAAGGCAAGTCAAGTCAGCTTTGTGTCATATAACGCTGATTATGTCAAAGTTCAGTATTGTTTTAGTTCTACAGGTGCCAACTTCTGCTTTTTGGATCTCGTAAAATTATCTTCTCCTTCATAAATTCTTCAAATGTGTTGAAGGACTAATCTTTCCTATGCAGGAAATGACATCCAGCTATAACTTCGCAAGAAAATGCCATATGTGCTATAAACAAGGAGGTAAGCTAGAGGTGAAAATCAACTTTGAGGTTTAGTAATCCTGAAGGACCAGAGAGCCTCATTAAACTCGTATTGAGAAGAAAATACTGAGACACACCTTTTGCAGTTTGAGGAGCTGAGAGATCAGCAAGAGAAGCAGCAGCAACTATTCAGACACTGAAGCTGTAACACCAAGAGAGATGGTAGTTTTCTGACATGGTACCTCTGCCACTCAGGTTCTCAGCAATGGCATAAAGTGAGTCTCCAGACACTTAAGCACAGTTCAGTTTTTTACAGCATGTGTGGGACAACTTGTTTTGAGAAGCAGCTCAGGCAGGACTGAAGCAGGAACTGGGGAGTGAGCAAAGTACTGCCAGCTGAGCAGGTTGGTCTACCTTGTTCTTCTACCATTTCATTATGTTACTTCCATTCAGTGATCCAGAGCCACTTCGTGCTGAGCAACTAATTACAGCCCATCTGAACAAACCCAAAAATTTAACAATATATCTAGCACTTCTGTTCTGAAAAAGCAATCTTTTATGAAGATTATTTTGCTCCAGGATATATTAAAAGAAAGCATTAATTCAACTGCTGATAATTCTTCACATTTTCAAAGTACTGTACGAAATGTAGTTTATTGTTTCAACACACCTAGGATTCACCTGTTCTGTTTTTTTCACATTATCTGAAATAGACAAGAAAGTTGAAGGGAGTTTTTCACCATGTGTTTTTCATTTTTGGGTGTTAAATTTGGTATATCAAAGAATGTGTCTCTTTTGAATCACATGTTTACACAACTGTAGTCAGGGAGCATGACCATTAGGCTACTCTGCAAGGGAAGACAAGCTAGGAGCAGAGGCTGAAAGCAAGGCAAACAGAGACACTGTCATAGACAAGAGGCACAGTCCCACAGTACCAGAGTGAGATCTAGTGGCAAAAACCTGGTGCACACCCCCCCGCCCCCAGTTTAGTGACTGGTGAACAAGTCCATGGTGAGAAGGCAAGTCTGGAGTAAAGCCAGCACCGTGCAGTAGGATCAATGGAGTCACAGCTGCAACCTAACTCAAGATAAGAGCCAAGGCCAAAGGCTGAAGCAAAGCAGGCCCCACACACAGCACTCTAACAGCAGCCTGAGCAGGTCCCACAGCCACATACTGGCAGAGCTGGCCCCAAGCAGGGGCAGCCAGGCCTCTCAAAGGGGCAGGCAAGGTCACAGAACCTGTTAGGGCTTCAGGGCTGTGACAGCTGCTGTAACTAGAAGAGAATTTATATGCAAAGTTAAAACACACTCTAGATACAGAACTTAATATCAAATAAACAGGTAAACCTATTTTTCTTACAGATTACCATCTCCTACTTAGAATCAATCTCTAAATCGATTTATCTGGTATGTCTATTCATTCCCCAATCATATCTAACATAATACCTGAATATAGTAGCCTACACTGCCTTAGCTTGTGCATTCATGACCCCTTTTAGCTTATACAATGACACTGTTTCTTTAAATATATACTTTTCAGTATATGTTATATAGTAATTGGAATACTGTAAATGGGATTTACATTTGAAAATTCCAAGTGCAAAACAAAATCATACATACAAAAACATTGGAAGGAAGCATGGTTGATTAGCTACTACAGCCTGTGGAGATCATAGATTTCTTGGAGTCAAGAACACTTTTTGAGATGAAATGATTTAGGGAAAATAAACCAAAAATTACTGAGTTTGTTCAATTCCAAAAGAATATTAGGAGATGGGAGTTAGTCTGATTACTATCTTCCAAAAACAAATGGAACAAGACTGAAAATTCCTGCTTTATTTGCAATGTGTTTTAGGAAAAGCATTGAGTGTAAATCTAAACTTACAAGAACTACAGTCGCTAATTAGCCTCATACTATTACCTCAACTGAGTGGTTTTACTGTCAGTCATTTGTTATGTATTTTTTTCTGGAGATGTCTGTTCACATGTGGTTCCTGAACACCTTTTAGCTTTTCTTCATGACACCAAATAAACTCAGCCTCTTGCATTCTGCTCTTAAGAATCTGTAATACTCTTAATACATGATGTACCCCTCTTAAACACCAGGGCAGAAAAAATATTTCAGTATCAAACAGAGAAGTAGCATGGAATCTTTCAGAATGGTTGTAATCTGTCATGCCAGTTGTCAGTATTTATTTAGTTCCAAATGTACTCGGAAAACCACATCTTCCTGTTTTCTTTAGCTCTACTTGCCGTAAGTTCTTGCTGTACACTTCTGCCTCCCTTGCAGTTGTTCTCTTCATCAACTTCCCTTCCTTTTTGGTTTTTTGTTTTGTTTTTTAAATGTTGGAGGCAGCTGCATTCATTTCCCTACTAGGCCCAGACTGATGTTTTGAACTCAGATTCCTTCCTTCTCTGTTGAGGCTTTGTGACATCTTGTAAAGTACTCTTGAACTTCATTCAAGTGAATTGAGCATTCATTTTCAACTTAATTTTCCCTACAAGTAAAGAATCTAATAATTTTTTTAAGCACAAACTGTATATTACTGTTCAGAACTGGAACGTACAAACATCAGTCGCCAACAACACAAGTTCTCTTGCATGTTAGCAAGAGATACTTCAAGACCTTCAATTATCATATAGCCTGGCAGTCCATAGCAAACACCAAATACTAGCTCATCTCTTGCTTTTTTTTTTTTCCAGAGCACTGACAGGCCTATAAGCTCTCAGTAATTGGGTTTTGAATGGTTAATGACTCAGGAGCAGCTGATGCCATTCTTGAAAGCATGCCACTCCCTCTGACCCCATTATGGATCATTCCTAACTAGTGATTTTAACATTGTGTGGCTTCTCAGTACATTTCAGTAATTCTGACTACACAAGTTTTGAATTTGTAAGTGATTTTTCTCGTTTATTGTCAGAGCTCCTTGAAGGAAAGGGATAGTTAGCTTCATTTTAACTTCTACGCCATGAGATCGATTCTCATGCAAAGAACATTTAAGCCTCAGATAAAACAGTCAGAATGAAAGTGTTTTAAGGAAAGAAGCTCACAAGGGAAAACCAGCAGCCTGGATTATGCTATAAAAATCCCCTGCTTCAGATTTTGATTTAAGACCCTATTTGTCTAATGTAGCAACAGGACTTTACCACACCACTATCTCTCCACAAGATACAGACAATACTGAACACAACAAAGCCAAACAAGTAATACATGGAAGACTACATGGAACAACAGTAATATTACTATTTATAGAAAGGTATTGCTATAACAGCAATACTGAATATTTGCTATTACTGAGAACAGAGTTCCCATTTTTTACTGTATAGAGGCTTTGGGTTTTTATATTAAAGCACTTAAGTCATGTTCACATGACTTAAATGTTGTTTAATTCCTGCTGACAGTAAAATTACATCAGCAGATAGTTCAGTTGTAGAAGTTATATCAGGAATTAATTTCACCTGCATCATTAGAAACCTGATTTATTTTTCTTTTTACAGTTACAGTGTGGGATATACTGTTCCCATTTGCAAAATAACATTCTTAATATCTAATTCTCTTTCTGTTCACAAATAACACACTCTGTACCTTTCATGATCCACGTCAGTCACTCTCCTGGTTCTGTAACTGTAAAGACAGAATTTACAAATGGAGGGGTACAGGCATACCTGTCAGGCTTCAGCTCCTCAATTAGCCCCAGCAGTGAACTTTGCCTCTCACTATAACCCCTGGAACACTGCAGGAGGCCAGATGCAAACGGCAATACTGTTCCAGGAACAGGGATTTTAGGCATCTCCAGCTGAAACTCCACCACCAGCCAGCCAACATCACAGCAGCCAGCCTGGAAACATACCTCATCCAGCACTCCAGTGAGACAGACTCAGATGCTTCTAGGCTATGTCCACTCCTACTATATGTAGATTTTAATGTGCAGTCTAATTTTTTAAAGGCTAGAAAAGTATGGTTAATCTAGATCAGTAATTTAGATGTTTGGGTTTTATTACATTTTGTTAATGAGGATTGATTGCCTTTTAAAATAAGCATTTAAATTCCCCTCTCATTCGCCAGCTTTCTATCAACAAAACTGGAAATTGGAGATGCAGAAACTTTTATTAAATGTATTTAAATAAACTACTAAGAGCCTTAAACCAGATATATAAAACCTACTTTATGCTTACATAAAGATGAATTGTTAAATGAAAGTGTCATCTATTAACATATTGAATAAACTTTTTGTCCTTTGTTCTAGTAACTTATAGCATTCAGCCTTTTTTATTTCATTTTATTCCTGAATGGAATAGAAAAAAAAAACCCTTTTTTTCTTTTTTTTCCAAGCTCCCAGAATGTAAATTCAAAGAATTACTCATTGACTTCAGCTAACGGAATAAACTAAGATTACAAACTAAATAAACTAAAGAAATGACGATTCTTTGCATCTCCAGAAAATGACTACACTTACCAAACATTCCTGAGTACCTAGTTACATTATTTTAAAAGATTCTGTAGGAGCAGACTAATTTAAACTAGGTCTTAAATGATTAAAAGAGGGAAAAAAAATTACTATGCTGAATGCACTTGCATTCATTACTCATTCTTAGGAGCTTTTTTTATTCATTGATGAGATTAGGCGTGGGTGCTGGTAGAATCTTCTTTCAAGGCTTTGCAGTTTTGGAATTTGCTCTGCACTTGAGCTTTCCAATTCAGCAATTCAGATGACTGCTGGTTTGATTTCATCATTTATGCTCCTTGTACATTTTAAAAGCATGTGAAGATTGTTCAAATCAGTGTAGATAGAGAATTGTTTAGAGAGTTGGAGATTGTGGTAGGCTATTTTAAAGTGAAGAATATTCAAAGCTCTTAAATAAATAATTTTCTAAAATGCATTTCTAAATGACTGCATTGAGTATATATATACTCCAATGTGTAAAAGACATGAAAATGGAAACTAACAGATAAAAATCTCTACAAATTACTCTCTTCTACTTAATTAAGGTAATAGAGGTCAATACCTGCATAATTACTTGGGCATAGGAAACAAAGAAAAATATGTCAAAATTGTAATACTCCTCTATCTGGGAAGAGGATTCATTCCTTCAGGATTCCTTTGGGGTTTTGCTTTTTCTCAGTCTTTACACTGTATGTAGAAAATCAGATTTCTGCATAAAGTTTTGCATATCCAGCAATAGAATGAAATATAATGGCGTTTGCTCTTCTTGTTGGAATTTAATTTACTCTCCTGCAGCCTCTGTCCTGCCTATCCCGGGCATTTGAGCCAACCAGAGTGACATCTCATCTGATACAAGGATTACCTTGAATCTTCAACCAAGTGAAAAGAAGCGTGCAGAAAGTTCCCCCACCATTATCAGAAACAGATGCTATCAATCCAAACAGTATTCCACTAGTATTTACTATCTTTTAAGCAAAATGGCAGAGTATTTTATGGGATGAAGCTGGAACACAAAAAGTTCCACTTAAGAAAAAACTATTTTATTTTGAGGGTGGTGGAGCAGTGGAAAAGGCTGCCCAGAGGGGTTGTGGAGTCTCCTTCCTTGGAGGTCTTCAAGACCTGCCTGGACATGTTCCTATGCGACCTGATCTGACCCTGCTTCTGCAGGAGGGGTTGGACTAGATGATCTCTAAAGGTCCCTTCCAACCCCTACCATTCTATGATTCTGTGATTCTATTTCTGCTGCTGTTAGCTTTAGTTAATAGGAAAACCATTTTTTTTTCTGCTGTTGTTAGCTTTAGTTAATAGGAAAAGCATTTTCTTCTTCTTTAAAAGAAGTTATTTTATGATGTATCACATTGTTAAATAATGTAGTCTAGAACTGAATTACCTGTTCGTGAATACCGTGCAACACCGTATTGCAGTACTTAAGCTGCAACACTAGAGGTCATTACTAGTCTTTTTTAATCTCTCTGAAAGAAATGATGGAGCTCTCGGGGTTTAATGATAGGAATTACTCTTTTTTTCTTCTCTTTAATCATACACTGTGTGGAGTGCATCTGAAATTCAAATCCGCTCTCGATTAGAAGTAGGACAGCAAACCCAGAACAGACAAGAGAATATATACATTAAAAACAACATAATGGTCTAGCAACTTGTATGTCAGTCCTATGTGATTTATTCCTTAATCTTTAGCTGGTTCTTAATTATTTTCCCAGACTCAAGTGTAGCAACAGTTCATTTGCTTTTTGATATCTTTCATTAAAGGTCAAAATTCGGAATTTCTACTGAATCCTGGTGTAGAATATAGTATGTAGAATCCTTGGTGGGATTTTCAGAAAGAGATTTTATCTTTGTTGTTTCTTTTACAATCCAATGATTGCAAAGTTGTCTGAAAGTCTTTTACTATATGCAAAAAGGCATATCCTTGAATATTTCTAATGCTCAAACTAGGAGCAAGTAGAAATGTAGAGGTCTAAGATAGCATGACATCCAGTGTTTAAGTACTTAGATATTTTACTACATACATATACTTCATTTCACAAAGGATTGATTAATGAGCTCCAAGGTTATGTTTCAATTAAAAATTACTAGGTTCAAAAATCATAACATTTTGAAACAAATTTTTTGTTTTCTTAACAGTTTAGATGAGACAGTCATCTCTGGTATGGCATTTACTATGGACTTCTAAAGTTACTATTAGATTTGTTTTCAGCACACTTTAGTGCAAGGAAATTATAGTTCAAGTTTACAGGATAAATTGCTTTCTTTACATAGCATTAGTTAAAATACTTTCAGAACCTCAAGCTACTGAAATTTTGTTAGTTACTAGATGAGGCAATAGACAGTATAATAAATAATACATGTATTTCATTGGGTTCTAAATGTCTTTGCCATATGGACCTCTCCGATGGCATACTGGGACTTAAAAGTCATCTGTTCATCTCTAGAATTATGTAACTGCAACATTACCACTCATTAATGTAAGATGCCAACTGAAAGGTAATGACAGTATATTCTTTCCTTTGTTCAGTAAAAACTGGTAAACATGGCTGGCTATTTATATGTGTAGCAAATATAGGAAGAAAACTTAAACGTTAAGAAAATTCTTGTTAAACAGGTTGCATTCCCCTTACCCACTTGAATTCTGTATCTACCTTAATCAAGAATAGGAAGTTTATGGACATCAAGATTCTTTCAGCTGAACTTGTGAGAAGATTACTACCATTTTGCAAGGATGAGCAGGTGAATAAAGAGCTATTCTTTTTAAACCTTTAAATCCGTGCAACATTTACCTGTTCTTTAATGATTCTTTTTTCAAAGTATAATTGTAATATTCTGTTTCTTTTTTTTTTTTTTTTTCCAGTTATTTTCCATGAATCTGATTTGGAAAGATTGAAGGTTTCTTTTGAAAATAAGAGATAAGAAAGTGAAATTAGGGCTGTTCCTATATTTGAATTACCTGTTCACCTACATAAAAAGTATTGGGTTTTGTTATAGTCTGGGTTTTTTTTTTTCAAAAGCAACTTTTTACATCTTTTTGTTTTCAGTTTGATTTATGTTAATAATTTGCCCTTATGTAATTTTGTGTTATTTAGCTTCACTATACTGCCTTTCACTCTTGGAGTAACCTTTACAAAGCAGACAGATAATGTATATTTGTCAGCAGACTTACATTCAAGAACAGATATTAATGCCCTGCATTAAGTTTGTCCTTTTAAGAGTCTGGTGCCATAGTTCCTTGAGGCCAATTTCAACAGGGCTAAAGACATTAACCAGATTTCAGGTTATTTACACTTATTTTTAATCGTGTTGCCTTTTGGATATGTGAGCATAGCTGCGACTTTTCTCAGAATATCTTATACTGTATTTGCATGTTGTGAAATGAAAATTGAATTTGATCATGTGGATGTGGCAAGTAGAAATAGCAGTTTCATATGATCTTTCTCTTTGAAAACTAACAACTAATTCCTTGAAAATGTGATTAAATGTTCTAAGTGCAATATTACTAATCAAAGTTATAAACATGGGTGATTTTGAAGAGTGAGGCTTAAACATAATAGCTATGAATATGACTATTTTCTTCACTGTGCAAGCTGAAACAGTGTGCTTATTGAACTATAAGTGCCCTAGAGAGTATGCCTCAAACCTGTCATGTTTGCTTTCTTGTTACTCTATGTAGGAAAGAGAGAATTCAAGGGAAAGTATTATTAAATATATGTGATGCATATTCTTGTTTTGGCAATTTATAGTTTTAGTTGTTGTTTAGTTAGGTCTTTTTCAGCAATGCGTCCTAATGGTTTTCTTCAGTAGATCTAATTATATTTCTTCGTTTGTATTTAGATATTTCCACTGTGCTTTCTTCTAGCCCACAATTCCCTTAAAGCCCTGACACAACTGGGACCTGCAGTTCCTTGTCTAATAGTATTATTTTTTAAAGCTATGTATTTCCTCTCCATTTTTTATTTCCTTGCTGAACATGCATGTTCAGCTGCATAGATATTTTCAAGATTGAGACAGAAGAAAATCTAAAATATCAAAATTTTAGGAATTAGTTGGGGGAAAATAGTATTTAATTCTTCTGCAAGTATTCTTGCAAAAAGTTTTTTGGACACTAGATGACAGTGGAAGATAGTAATTGCAAAAAGGATTTTGAAGTGGAATGCAATTGGAAACAGATTCAGTTAAGTTTATACGCTATGATCACTGATACACCACTAATGTTATTTCTGGAGTTAAATATTTTGGATGTACAAGGGAACATTATTGATCTCATCAGTTTGGCTTAATTTCCGTCTAGTTTTACTATTTAGAAAATTAATGCCCCACTTTTCTTTCTTTTCTCAGAAGGTTACGTGATGCTTAATTCAATGATTGATGGTGTTTCTGGTTTTCTGACACAGCTGAAAGTCAAACTTGCACAAGAGAATGATAATGAGATTACTGCACTAGAAGGGCAGGATACATACTCTGTTTTCATTTCCTATTAGACTTGAAAGAAGGCTCACAGAATCACAGAATCTTAAAGGTTGGAAGGGACCTCTAAAGATCATCTAGTCCAACCCCCCTGCCAGAGCAGGACCCCCTAGAGTAGGTCACACAGTAACTCATCCTGGTGGGTTTTGAAGAGATTGATGACAGAAAAAAAATATATGAAAGAAACACAGTTTTTATTCATCATTACCATACCTTAATAAGACCTAAGATTTTTATTTAAGAGTATTTCTGAAAATCACAGTTTCTGAGTAAAGTGAGCATGTACTTTGGCTAATGATTGTTTAAAAACTAGATGTTTAAAAACTGTTAAATGATCCAGTATCTGGAATCTTAGATGTGGAAGGTCTATACCAGTTACTGGTAAGGTAATATCTAGTAATTTGCAATTTCTTTTTTCATGCATCCAACTCGCAGTCACACCTAATCAAGTTTGTAAAATATATTCTGGTAAACGATCGGCTTTTGAATTCTTTATTCATAGATCTTCAGATCCAAAAGAGCATTATATTGTGAATATAAGAAAAAAAATCATATTACTGTCAGTATCATTATTAGGGATTTTGAAAATTAGATAAAATTTGGTACTTTATCTGTGAATTTGCATGCAGCAAAGCTGTGAAGTCTTAAAAAGAACTAATCTGAATTATTTTTGTCTTAAGCCATTGCTATTCCTACTATCAACAATAAATCCAGTAGGGCCATAGATTAGTAAAAGTACTCTTTTTTCATGAGCATGTCCATAAGGAGAAAAATAAAGGTGGTCTGTAGTTAAAAATATGGCAGAGCCAACAAACAGGAAACATAATTTGTTTCAAAGGAAATAAAAAAGAGTAGTAAGGCAAATGTAAAAGAAATATGTTATTCACAATAAAAATGGAAAAGTTATATAAATCTGTAAAGAATGGGTTCCAGGACACTGAATTTTAGATTAATTAATTTAAGACTCATGATACCTTCTGGTGACTAGAGACAATATGTTTTGGAAGGCACAGTCGTAGTTAACAAACTTTGTTACAAGTATATAGTTGACACTGAAAAAGAAAACCTACCACAGAAGTTTGATCACAAAAGCTTTTCTGGGTCCCCTCTCAAAACAGTTTATCTGAGAAACAGATGATGGATTTAGCCTGTAAAGGGGAAACTATAAACTGCCTTATTAAAAAGACTTACACCCACAATATCCTCCAGCACTGTGATTTTTTATGAAACGTGGTCTAGAGCCAATGACAAACATCAGAATTACCTTAGATTTCTTCATTGAGTCTAAATCAGGAACATATGAATGAAAGCATTCCCTTTTTTAACATATCAAATGATTTGATTAACTTCAGGGTAGTGATGTAGTATATTAAGTAAAAAAGAGCAGTATGAGTTGTCGTGCTAGTACAAAGATCTCTTCATGTCTGACAAGAACTTCCTACTGTAGCACAACAAATACCAATGATAGGTGAATTGCTTCATTACTATCACACTTGGGTATGGTTAATAATAAACTCAAATTAAAAAATGCTGAGTTATAAACGTAGCTAGAAGAAAAACTGAAGAGAGAGCTGATTAGAGTCAAAGAATCTCCAAGGCTAGGAAAAAAATCTATTAAACCAAACCATTTCTCCCTCTGAAAAGGAAGTAAAACTAAATGAACACACATATCTTTCCGAGCCATGTGCTATTTTGCATGTTTGCGAGGAGTCCGTATAGAAGGAGTGGCAAAGATCAGGTTGTACTCAGAGATAACCTTGCACCAGGTTGTAGATAGCAATGAAGTTTATGCAGAGGATTTGCGTATACCTGTTTAAGAGCAGATTTATCCCTATGACAATGTCAGCCAGACCTTAGCACCTGCAAGCAGCAGGTAGGTAGTTTGAGAAAAAATCAGTCCCAAAATGTGGGCAGTAATAAAAAGTGCACTTCCTCCATACAGCTTTAGAAACAAAACTGCTATTGTGTGTCCACAGTAAACAAATAATTTCTTGAAGCTGCTTGTCAATCCTCATTCCCCAGTTGCCTTTCTTGGGGCCTAGAAGAAAACAACACTTTTCTGTATAGAACTCAATTTCAGATTCAAAGGTCTCAGCCTGGAGAATGAACTTGTTACTGGCACAGTTGTGTAACAATGGACCATCTAAGACTGCTCTTACGGCAGCAAGGGTGGCTGAGGCTGAAACACTTGCTCCAGGGCTACTTACAGCCACAAGCACTGGAAGGATAGAAAATCATTTGTGTCAGGGATTTTTGCTTAGAATTAATTGCCTTTTGCTCAAAATGTTGCTCATCAACATTGCGGCCAGGAAAAATTCCCTGGGAAATGAAAATATAGTCCAGCTGGTTTGTGTCATCATTTGGTAAAGATTCAATTTAAAGACATCCAAACATAATGCTGTTGTAGGTGTAGGAGTGAGTTAGACAAAGAACAAGAAACGTTTTCTAGAGAATGTATAAAATAATGCTAAACTCTAAACTATTTTTTATCCATACTTTTAAAGCACTCATAAACTCCTGATACAGAACAGGAAACTTGCTATTGCACTGGCACGCATCCTTCCATTTCTACAGTTTTGTTGTTAACCAGCAAGACGTTTCTGACCTACGTGCCTACAGAAGTCTTTTTTGTCTAATTTATTTAGCAGCAGATATTCTTAACCACACATTAATAGAAAAATTCTTCCAAATAAGTCTTTATTCAATAAGATAGTCTGGGAAATTCCTGTTAATTTTGTCATAGTCTTAAAAAAAATTCAATTTATAGCAGATAAGATATAATGGGGATAATATAAATGTAAAAAAACACATAGAAATACATATTCTGTATAATTAGTGTAATCTAAAACCTAAATGTATGGTCTAAAATGAATAACTCAATTGCCTACTAATTTGATCTGTTTGCTTAAGAAAATGTTAAAAGTCTTTCAGAAGTCTGAAAGATTCTGTTGATGTAAATAGACATGAGATAAATATAGTACATTTTGTAAGCCATGAAAATATATGTATACACATACCATTTACCATACTATGATGGACTTTTTTCTCCAAGAATTAATATAGGCTTCAGCAAATAAAAGCTTACCTTAAAATTAGCATTTTCAGCTCTGGAAGGCAAAATACTCTGTATTACAAGCATGTTGATGCTGTGATGTTTTGTTGAAGTTAATTCTCATTGTGGTGGATGGAGTCTGGGAATAGCATACAAAAGAAAATGTTGTATTGTAAAAGGAACGGTGAACATTTCACTGTAATTACAGAAGAATACAATGGTAGTTTTAGAAGTCATTTCCTCTGCATTCCTGCAAGCGGGTTCTGTGGTATATATCTTTAAATTGTGTCACTTACTAGAAACTCTCTTAGTAAACTAATATCTGGAAACACTCCAGACTTCTTCATGAATCACAGTTAACAGTGAGAGAATTATTAGTTCTAATCAACTTTACATTCAGTCAAAACAAATGCATTAAATGATGAAAAAGTATCTAAACTAAACATTTTGATCTTGAGATAAATCCAGTCAGTATAATTAGAATCATCCACACTTATTTTCTATGTATGAAACTATGACAATATTTGTTATTCATGGTCTAAAAATATCATCTTTGGTTTTCAAACTGCAGCTGTCATAATTAGCTGCCCAAAAGCCAAAACTTTGGAACCCACTGCAGCATGGAGTCCAGCTGGGTTGTGTATGCTGGGCCTTGCAAGTATGTAGATTAAAAACAATCAAACGAACACAGATTTGCAGAGTCCTTAAACACTGATAATCTCAAAACAGAGAATAAGCATTACTAATATAATCTTACACAGTTCATTTTACCTGGGTCTGAACAAGACTTGTGCATTTATAAACACACTGGAGCTTTCTGAGGTCCTGTTACATGTTCCGGTTCTCAGGACTGTTAAAGGAAAGGTATTGATGGAGTCCTAAATGTTCACAGTATTTCCCTTTTCCCACAGAGGATGTCATGACAATTAAATGGATATATTTGGCATATCTGTGGAAAGAAAACAATAATGGATTAAATGGTATGGGAATATTGAACTAGCATCACAACTGGACTGAATACTCTTGAAAAGTAGGACTTAATTATCACTTAATTACCATGTGTTTCACATGAAATTTCTGACAATGAGCTTGAAACCTACTGGTCTGTAGGTTTCTATTGTTTCTTGGATTTAATACTTTCTCCTAAATGTTTTCAGAATTAATAATTAGCTGTCCAAATTGTATCTTGAAGGGACAGTACAAAATACTACTCAACAGCTGAACCCTGTTTTCGGTTCATCATTTGTGCTTGACTGCAGAAATACTAAACCTTTACTGTGGATACCAATATGACTTGGACCAGCGAGATACTTCCTCAGTTGCAATAAAGATGTTAGGGACAAGTTAATGCAGGTTACAAGCTGCTTCCAATTATCAGAAACAGGTGCTGCAAGTTGATCAGTTGAGCTCTGGGTGATCACATGGACAGAAGCAGCATATAAGGAAGTAACTAGAAAACAAAAGGTGGCTTTGAGTTGACCTTGTTGGTTGCACTATATTGCCTGTGTGTGTCTTTGTACGTACATTTTCTAGCTTTTCTATATCTTTGAATGAGCGTCACTCACATTCATCACAACACTTTACTATTCCTAGCAGTAAGGTATAAGAGGAAGCATCTACTGGCTTGTGAGTCTGACTGTTTTTCACTAGGGAAAACGTCTATATGAGTATGCTGAAAGCATCCTAACACTAAGGTAGCTTTTCCAGCACATGAACGATTAAGAAAGCATAGCATGTTTCTCACTTGCTGAGTGTTCATAAATTTTCAGGCTATGAATTAAAAGTCAAAGATGCTTGGTAATGCAATAATAATTGTTTCATATAATCACAGTTAAGCCATCAGTGTATATCCACACATTCTAGTACTAGTCAGCACCAGCAAGGACTCTAATTTTGCTTTCAAGTGGCAATAAAAAAGGACTTGGATGCATCAAGCTGTTTAGGTTAACAAAGACCGTATTATCTGAAAACGGACAAACATGCATTGCCAAACTCTCTGTAAAGCACCTTCCTGAGGCTTGGTTCTGAAATGCTGTTCCTGTTTTCCTCTTTTTTCTGTATAAGTAACTATTTTTAAAGCTCTCAGAAGACAGAAGGACCATGAGATATGGAAATATACAAGCCTCCCATCTTGATAAGTTCATTATTTTTTATCAGTGAACTTCCCCTGATTTTATTTAATGGAATAGTCACCAAACAAGCATCAAGATCTTGGAGCTGGTGTGTCAATGAATCTTCTTGAAACACTGGAGTTAAATCCTTAGTACAATTAGTGGAGATGAACCACTTGTTTCAATGTCAAGATTACATCTTATGAACACCTATATCCATAAATGATAGTATAATGCAGTACAATACTGCATGGTACAGTTTAAAAAATGTAAGAGATGCACAAAGCCCTCTAACTCTGAGACAAATTGGAAGCATAGCACATGGATTGCCAATAAGGCATGCCTAGAGAGATCATATAGATGTTCAGTGAAGTACCACTAAATGGAATGAGTTTCAGCCCTGCAATTGATAGGTTTATCTAATAAATCACTACTGCCAAAATGTGTCACTGGACTATGAGTGGCAAAAAGTAGTCAGATTGTGGTAGCTCTAATGTTGAGTTAGCCAAAGGCAGTGTTTAATCCATTTTCAGCAGGCATTTATTGTTTCATTGACCTTATCAGAGTGACTAAATGTAGCCATTTATTACTTTCCTGGGAAAGAACAGAGATCTTCTCTGCTTAACTTGAGCTTAGAATCACAAAATAATTTAGGTGAGAAGGGACTTCTAGCATCAAACTCACTCATACTTCCCCAGCCTAACTTGCGGGGCTACCTTCCATGTTAAGGGCTTTGTCCAATCAAGGATGGAGATTTCACAACAACTTCAGGCAAGATGTTCCAGTGTTTAAATGCTATATTGTGTCTGGGGTGATGGTGATTTTCCACAGAAGCCCTTGTAGTGCTGTGCCTTCACTTGTTAGCTAAAGATGTGTATTGATAGCACATTAATGTTTTGGCTACAGCTCACACAGCATCAAGGCTGCGCCCCTCCAGGATTCTTTCCCCCACCTTCACCAGCAGCTGCGGGTGGGCAGGATCCTGCGAGGGGCCACAGCCAGTTCAGCTGACCGAGGCTGACCAAGGAGATATTCCATACTACATGATGTCAGCTCAGCAATATAAACTCAGGGAGAGGAGCAGGAAGGGGTGGGGGGTGATTCATGTTGGCCTTCCAAAGCAACTGTTGTGCATACTGAAGCCCTGCTTCTTGGGAGGTGTCCACACATCGTTGATGATGGGAAGTAGAGAGTAACAGCCTTATTTGCTTTGCTTCTCATGTGTGTGGCTTTGCTATTTATTAAACTGCTTTTATCTCAACCCATGAGACTTCCATCTTATTTTCTCCCCTGCCTGGCTTGTTGAGTGGGAAGTGATAGAACGGCATGGTGGACACCTGACATCCAGACATGGTCAAACCACCACAAATGCTGTCTTTTTTTTTTTTTCCTGATAACTGTCAGAATTTCCCATGACATAGCTTGTGGCTGTTGCCTGTCATCCTATACAATTCTCAGAGAAGCATAGTCTTCTATAGCCCGCAATTATGTAGCTGAAGACTACAGTTATGCACTCTTGCCTTTAGTCTTCTCCAGGCCAAAAGAGGCCACTTTCTTTAGCCTCTCCTCCTATGTTATGCTACAGTGCCCTAAGCATCTTAGAACCTTTTTGCTGAACTACCTCTAGTTTTGCAGTTACTCTTTTGTACTGGGGAGGAAGGGAACATGAAAAAGGAGAGGTCAGACTTACCCTCACAAATTCTGAGTAGAAAGGAATAATCCCTTAGCTTCTGGATACACTCTTGCAGCCCTATCATTGCTGCAGGGGCATTGCTCGTACCTCACCTAACTTCTTGTCTGGCAGCATCACAAGTTGTTTTCTGTAGGGCTGATCCCCAGTCAGCCAGAGACCAAACTTTCTCTTGCATGGAATTATTGTGTTCCAGGCATTGGAATTTCCCTATATTTTTGCTACACTTCCTGAGCTTTCTCCCAGGAAATCTGTTCCTCATGCTTTTCAAAGCCCCTTTCACAGGCAGCCCTTTCTGCCAGCATATTGACTACTCTCTCCAATTTGGTGCCACCTACAAGCTTACTGAGGTGCACTGTATGTATCCCTTTAGGTTGTAAATGGAGATGTTAAATGCTACTCTTCTGTAGAATAGATTATCGGGAACAGTGCTTGGCACTGATCATGGTCAGGCTGCAAACTGTGGACTCTACTTTGAGCCTGCAAGGCCTGTCAATTTTCTACTGGCCTTAACATACACCTATCCAAACCTTCCTATCTGTAGGGATGTTGTGGCATATGTTGTTGAAGGCTGGGATAAAGTCAAGGTAAACAAAATTGACTGGTTTTCTCCTTGTTCATAGAGCCAGTCACATCCTTATAGAAGGGAAGAAGGTTGGCCAGCCACCTTGGTAAAGCCCCGCTGGCTAGTTGTGGTAATCTACTTGCCCAGGATATGCCAGGAAATTACTTCCAGGCAGGTTTGCCCAAAAATAGTCCCATAAGAAGAGGCTGACCAGCCTGCATGCTTTACTTGCTCTTTTTGAAGGCTGGCACAACACTAATCTTTCCGCTTCTTCATGAGCTACTTTCTGGTTCACTTTCAAAACAGGCTATTATCTTACAACCACTTTGCTGCTTCTGTAGTACTTACCACCTGAAACTGAATATTCTTTCAGTACTATGTGACCTGCATAACACTTCTGGGTAACAAATGGAAAAATTAAGACTTATTTCTAGCCCTCCAGCATTCTCAGAGAAAGGCTTTCATTGTTACATGTCTATCTGTAATGACAAGAGTTTATAGAGCTACTACTCTGAATGATCTAAAAACTTCAAAGTACAAAATTGTCTAAGCACAGGGGACATGAATGGAACCACAGAATAACATTTTTACTGGGAACTGCACATCCTTTATTACATAGCAATAATAAACCCCAATGCTTCATTAAGAAATAAAATATATGAAAAAATATTGCTTCTGCAGAAGTAAATCTCTAATTGAGATTCAGAAATACTGTCTCATTCTTGTACTGTCATTTTATTAAATAGTTTCCCAGGTGATCGAAGAGCAGAGAATTTTGCAAGAGCAAATTAGACTTTTCTTCAAATTATATATGAAAATACTATAATTTTAATCTCTGTCTTGGCAGGTCATGAAAATCAGTAACAGTAGGGAGTTTAATTACAGAACACTTGCATTTTGTATAGCTAGATTTCATAAACACAACTTATTTTTCATGCAGATAGGAATTTTACTATTAAAAGGAAAACATAGTTTTGGAGTTACAGCTAAACGCATATCTAGCCACTTGCTTCATAATTCAGCA
This sequence comes from Colius striatus, assembly GCF_028858725.1. Taxonomy (NCBI): domain Eukaryota; kingdom Metazoa; phylum Chordata; class Aves; order Coliiformes; family Coliidae; genus Colius; species Colius striatus. The sequence continues at coordinate 55,904,995 of NC_084762.1, forward strand.
AATGTGTTAATGCAGACCTCAGGAGCTGTGGATTGTCTTGTAAAACCTCTATTTGTACCAAGCCAGCTGCTCAGCAATGAGGCTATGCCATGAGCTGGGTTGGTATGGCAACCAGGAGTGGTTGTTAACCTGAATAGCCTTCCATTCAAACAGCAGCACCTTGGAACAGTGCCAGTGAGAAAAAGCTGCTTTCCTGGAAGGGATGAGACCACAGTAATGGAAAATCAAGAAACTTAATGTGCATCTATGAAGAAAAGGCACATTCACTGATTAGATCCAAAGTCTTGATTTGTCAAGCTATGAGGAAAAGTGTGTAAAAGTTGGAAAAAATTGTTATTCTCAAAGTGCTACCTGCATGGAAGCACCTAAAGCTTGTCTGCAGGTTCAAAAGCAGGCACATCATGAGAAATAATAAAGTTGAACTGTAAGGGTGACAACTGACTATCTTCATTTTTTCATCTGAGTACAAAATCCATTTGGAGGCATGTTTTTTCCCCCTCCACATATTCACCCTGACAGTAGTAAAGGTGAATGAAGCCCAGCTCGGTGGAAAATAACTTCTTAGTACTGAAAATCATGCTCAAATTCCTTTAGGGATGTCAAAATAGGGAACAGCTGAGACATGCTTGTTTAAAAAGATTTTGTCTTTCCATGTATATGGTTTTGAGAAATAGACTGGATACAGACAAAATAGAATTATTAAAAGGGGGAAATAATTTTTTAAAAAATCTTTCTTTTTTGTTTTTAACTAATAGTTAAAACTGTTTTGAAAGCTTCTTGTTCCAGTATCTTAAATGGATTTATTAATAGTAAGACAAACTGAAAACTGCAATCATACTCTTTCAAATGCCAACATTAAAGAAATGCTTTGAAAAAGCATTTTCAAACTTGTTCTTATTAAAAAAAAAAACCACCACAATTATTGACAAATAATTGGCAATAATTGGAGGCAATTATTGACAAAAAAAAAGTTCTAACTTCGAGTCTGCAGAACTGAGCACAGACAGAAGGAGAGATGCTAATGTAGAAGAGGCAAGAGGAGAGTTAGTCTGCATATATATGGCTGGAGCATAAACTGTCACTGAATTGGAACGGGCTGCCCAGATGCGTTCTAGAGTCTTCTCCTTCAGAGACATTCAAAATCCACCTGGACAAGTTCCTGTGTGACCTGCTGTAGGAGGTCCTGCTCTAGCAGGGTAGTTGGACTAGATGACCTTCCAAGGCCCCTTCTAACCCTGAAGATTCTGTGATTCTGGGAAAGGTCTCTGCTTGTATGGCATCAGATCCATCTGCTAGAGGACATATTTTTAATTTTTAAGGGTTATTTACCACCTGTAGAAACAAGTAGTCTCTATCATGGCTCAAGTCTAGGCTGGGCGCTCAAACCCACACATGGAACAAATAGATGACTTCTGGCCCTCAGTGTTTTCAGTTCATGCAGAAGTCAAGAGATAGATCAAGGAAAGAGCAAGACATTATTCATAGACCCTGGGCAAAATACATTTTGCCCCTTCTTTGCTCAGGACACCTATTCTCACTCGACAGAAATGCTTTCTAACAAAGAAGATGTTACTGAAAATACACTAAACAATCATTTTTACAGTGAACAAAGACAAAACTGAATATGAAATGGGATCAAGAGCATGAACTATTTTTTTTTTTCACCCAGCAGTTCAAAAGAAAGGAATTTTTATGCTAGTGTTTTATTTTCATCTGGGGAATTATTTTTCAACTCTAACACAGTTCATTTTAATGAATGTGTGCAGTACCAAATACAGGATTCAATTTACTTGAAAAAAAAACCCCTACATGTCTCAATTATGGAAAATCTCAATTAAAAGTCCTTTAAAACACAATAAAAAGAATATTTAATGAAAAAGAAACAGCTTTTAAGGACAAATAACTCAAATACTCTTCATGATTTAAAAAAAAAAAAAAATACCAGACTTGTTCTTGATTAGAAAAGTGATGCAATAAGAAACATTTTCAAAGAGTTCTTGGGGAAGATCTGAGACCCTCCAAAGGAGTGTAGTAATTTTTATCTATCCTAATTTTATGTGTATAAACATATGTAAGGCCAAGAGCATGTGTTCTTATTCTACATGGTAGAGCTGAACAGGAAATACTTTACCAGTTCCATATAAGTGACTAACAATGTCATCATGGGGAAAAAAGTTTTCCCTGTATCCAGTCAGCATCTCATGTTTTAATTTGCATCCATGGTCTGTCATACTCCCATGGCTCCATTGTGAAGAGCCCATCTCAGTCTTTTTGGTATAGTATCTTAGATTTTACACATGAAAGTAAAAAAAAACAGTTTCTGTCTGTTGTGTGTAAAAAGATATTAATATGGTTAGTGTAATCACACTTCCAACGGGCTGTGCTATTTTGAAGAAGACTAATACATTGCAAATAGTAATTCTAACATTTCCTAGACAAACTCATATACCATTAGATATATAGTGCTATTTAGTTAATGACTTAGGACCTCAGCCTAAGCTTACTTAAGTAAATTTTCTCTTCAGTAAGCATTTCTGATGTTTAACTTCATCTTCAAAAAGCAATACTGGAAAATATAGGTTTCACAAGAACATTCCTATTGAACAAGTTAACATTAAAATGAGATGTTTTATTGAGGTAAACTATTCCTAAGCATGAGCTTAAAGTAAACATCAAATGTTTTGTAATTTACAACAAATATAACTCATTGAGAGCTAACCTACACTTTGCTGGAAGAAATATAGCAAGGCAAGAAGATGACATAATTTTGAGATTTGTATTACCTGTGCTCACTCCATAGTTATCCAAAGGTGTATAATCTGCACGATTCTCCAAATACTCAGGTTGCAGTTTCATTCTGTAGACTGTACAACGGCAAGAAGGGTAATGTTGATACTAATTTAACCTTTTTTGAGATATGATCAAATAATACAATTTAGCTGGCCTGCTTGTGTTCATGGGATGAGTTGACCATATATCAGTGAATAGAAGTATTTAACAAACACACCCTCTGCACTCACCATGCTGAAACCACCCCTGAGACTGGCAAGAGACTATCCACTGAAACCTTTGATTAAAATGTTCTTGCTAATTTTGCTTATCTGGAACAATTCTATGAAGTAAAATAAAATAAAAAAAACCATTCACTTCAATGGTGAGTGTCTGTGTGTTGGAACAAGGAAATTAGACAAGCCTCATACCATACTGCTTAATTGAGTATACTCAACAATTTAGTGTTTAATTATATGTACAAAACCAAATTTAAACTGTTGTCGTCTTTGCTTCCTGCTAATTTTTTTCTGTCACCAAAAATTGTGAGGATGAAAATGACTGCAGCCAGCTCTGATTTTTGTTCTCTGAGCAAGCAGCAGAGTAGCAATTTTATTAACAATTGTAGATAGGTGCATTGAACCTTCTAAAAAATTATTTATATTGAATTTTCCTGATATGTTGATGACAAAATTAATAACTACTTGTTGATAACAGATTACTCCAGTGACCAAATGTTGCCATACTGCTGCTGAATCTGGAGGCTGAATATTGGCTTCTAATAAGGTCAGTAAAAATTAAAGATGATTAAGTTTAACTTTAGAAAGATAAGAACCAACTCGAGATGTATAACATTTGTAAAAGGAAAAAAAATCAAAAACGTTACCATGGAAATGTACATACACAAGGCTGAGGAGGAGGAAAATACAAATACATAAATGTGAACAATAAAGGAGAATTCTTTTAAAATATTTTAACATGTGCAAAAGAAATAAAGCTTTCTGAGTTTAAACTATGTTCTTGTTGATCTGGAGACTGTGAGGAAACAAAACTCCCTATCCCTCCAATACCTATTAAATGGGAAATATAGGCAAGAAAGTAAAATTGACAAGAAAAAAAAAAACAAAGAAATTTGACAGTAACAAAGCAAAATAGAAAATTATGTCCAGGAATGGTAAGGATAAGGCATTTTAAAATTTATTAGAAAGACCAGAGTCTAACTGTAATACAGGTTCAATTCAGTTCCCAGTATTTAAAACTAGATTTTAAGCAGGAGCTTTACACAGGGCTGTTGTAGTAGCTCTTAAATATTCTTGAAAAAACAGTTGAAGGAATAATTGTACATTCAGGTACCCTTGAGAACTTTTCCATTATTGCCTCTGACTAGAGGAATAGAGTATCTTGATATATTAGAGAAATTTGTACCAATTTTATCCCAAAGATCTTTTTGAAAGAGAAAACTGAGTATTTTTGAAAACGAAGGTTTGCAATAGTGCAATTAAAATAATACATAATTCTCAAATCTGTAAAAATTCCACTCAACTGGAAGGATTTTGCATAGCATCTCTATCATCCCATTAGTTTGTAAAGCAGCTCTTCATCTTTTGCAGCTTAATTTGGAGCTTTCCTGTCCTGTCAAGGTGATTATTGTTAAAGACCAAAACTGCTCTGAGGTTTCCATTTCTTTTTTCGCTCAACATGAAATTCTTGTATTTATTACCTCTCTCTCTTTCCTTATGCCTATGCACAAGTTTAGGTCATAACATGTGCTTTCATGGGAGAATCTTTCGTACAGTTCATTCCACTTTCCACCTAAAATTGGGAAAAAACCCACATTTTTGCTTTCTTAATAAGTATTATAAAATCTTATTTATATATATATTTATGGTACCACATAATTTTTTAAGAGATCTGCTATGAGCTTTGGACAGCTTTTACATGGGTATGCCTTAGAGTGAAAGCTGAATTCACGATAGTGTTGATGCATCGTTTAACACCTATCCCATGCCTAGTAAGCTCAAAGACAGTCACAGACTCAAGACTCAAAGACTATGCCTGTTGCATATGCCAAAAAATTCAACACTTTTAAAACTTTAAATACACCATTGGCAACTGGAAAGATGAACAAATGTCATTAATTCCATTTTTTATAGGTATGTACACATTTCATAAGTGTTCATTTATAACTTAGTCTCATTCATCACATCACCCCACCAAAACCCCATCAAGTCAGATTTGAGGCCTTGTGAGTTTCTCCAAAAGGAAAAAGAGCACAAAAAACATAATGAAGCTACTTTTTTTTTTAATTAAAAAGTGCTCTGTTATTAAAAAGTGCTCTATTAAAAAGAGGCTCTGTTTTGTTTCAAGCCTTTCCAGCCAGGAGTTTCCCCAAAATGCTTTATCTTTTATAATTTGCTATGAGGGAGTGGGAGGCTAGAGTAGCTGCAAACTGTTTCTTCATTTTCTTTTACAGTACTTTGCTGCTTGTTACAAACAGGCTGCTCAAAAAAAAAAAAAGAAAAAAAGGTGCATTTACCTTCAGCCTCTTCACTAAAACCATATTTTGTTCACATAGTTGTTTTTTTAAGCAGACTTTGCCTGAAGTAGTGGATCTTCCAGGTTCAGCTGTGTTGTTCCACAGGAAGCTGAACTGTATTTTCACGCAGAGTGCAGGTGGCAAAGGCAGACAGTGTCAAAGAGCAGCTTCCCCATGGATCTGATTGTATCTTCCCTGTACAAAACACATCAGTTATCTGGGGTGGCTGGAGTAGATATCAGTCAAATTTCTATTTAAAAAACAGTGCTTCCTGTGAAAGTTAGATGATGTTTGAAGCTATACCTATGTGGTTAGCTTTTCAGTAATACATGAAATACCTTGAACAAAAGAGTTATTTATTCTATTTGTTTTTCTCTCTGAAGCTAGGAAGGCTTTCATAGGTGCAAACCTGAACTCACCAGCACCAAAATTACTACGTTTCCCACTTTTGTACAACCAACCTTTTTAACAGTTTCATTAAGAGCAATGAATAAAGTATTCATTTGAATTTCTACAAGGTATTAGAAATAGCATAAACTAGAAGTTGAAATAAAAGGTCTCTGAAGAAAACCCATAGTTTTTCATTTGAATTGTTTTCTACAGTTCAGTGGAGGAAAATCTGTTTTGTATTGAATTATGGATTTTGCAATTTAAATTTTATGAATGTTCATAAATTTTCAGGCACAAATTACTATGTCTAAATAATTATTTTCTGAAAGATTTTCACTTTCCTTACAAAAGTATGGGCAATTTTCTATGTGCAAGAAAGTTGTTCTTATTTAGAGAATGAGAGGAGAAAAAAAAAAGAAAGGAGATAAAAGATAAACCTAGTTCATATGTCTTAATCCATCTGATAAAGTACTATTAAATCTATGAACAAGTGTAGTGATAGCACTGTGAGTATGAGAGAGTCAAGAAACAAAGAACAAGTCAGCTTTTCAGATCTCCAGAAGAGAGAAGAACGGAAACTGAACGGACTTGCATTTGAATTTTCATAAATTGAAATGAAATGAAAATGTAATTTCCAAATGAAATTATGTTTCTTGTTACAGAATTACCTTTATGTACCATGGAAATGCAACAGAAAAGTATTGTGACAATTACCTTTGTGTGACTGATGCCTTGTTTAGTGATCCTTGTCCATTGGCATTTTCCAAGCCAATGCTCAAGCCTTTCATGCAAGATTATTTTATTTGGGTGTAGATCCAATGCACTTAAGCATATGCCATGTATCAGGACTGAATCTTGCCTCATTCTTGCTAAGACTCTATAAACTAAGTAACTCTAGAAGAAGCAAGTTATTGTAGAATCATAATTGTTTTGGTTGTGTAGTGGATCTGGGACAGTAGTGATTTTCCACAGCAGCTCCTGCAGTGCTGTGCTTACTGTTGATATCAATATTATGACTGCTGCTTGCACAACATCAGGGCTGACCCTCCAGCATTCCTTCCCCCACCTTCACCAATAGCTGTGGGTGGGCATGATCTTGGGAGGGACTATGGCCAGGACAGCTGACCCAGGCTGACCAAGGAGATATTCCATACCATATGACATCAGCTCAGTAATATAAACTGGGGGAGAGGAGCAGGAAGGGGAGGCGAGATTCATTTCTGGCCTTCCCAAAGCAACCGCTACGCGTACTGAAGCCCTGCTTCTCGGGAGGTGGCCGGTCATCGCTGCTGATGGGAAGTAGAGAGTAACAACTTTATCTGCTTTTGCTTTGCTTCCCGCGCACGTGGCTTTGCTGCTTATTTATTAAACTGCTTTTATCTCAACCCACGAGACTCCCATCTTATTTTCTCCCCTTCCCTGGCATGCTGAGGAGATGGGGGATAAAGCGGTGTGGTGGGCACCTGGCATCCAGCCAGACTCAAACTACCACAGGTTGGAAAAGACCTTTAAGATCAAGTCCAACCACTAATCTCACACTGCCAGGCCCATCACTAAACTAAACCTCAGTATCTCATCTATGCATCTTTTGAATGTCTCTAGGGATGGTGACTCTACCACCTCCCTGGGAAGCCCATTGCAATGCTTAATAATCTTCTCAGTGAAAAAGTTCTTCCTCATCTCCAATCTAAACCTCTTCTGGTGCAACTTAAACCCATTTCCTCTTGTCCTATCGTTCATCACTTGAGAGATAAGACTGACTCTCACCTCACTCCTTTTCAAGCAGTTGTAGAGAATGATCATATCTCCCCTCAACGTCCTCTTTTCCAGACTAAACATTTGCAGCTCCCTCACTCACTCCTCATAGGACTTATTCTCGAGACCTACACTTGCTTCATTGCCCTTCTCTGGACACACTCCAGTGCTTCAGTGTCTTTATTGTAGTGTACATCAAGTTATTTGTCAAAGGCAATACAGATAAATAACTGAAGTAATGAAATCTTAGTCTGTATTTGGGGTAGTTATAGTGCCATATACATAGAGTTTTTTAACACACTCAAGGAAAGCTTGGTGGGAGTCACTAGCCAGTGACATGAAAGGGAAAGCTGCAACTTTACAATTTACAAAGCACATCCTACATGCTGAACTTCACTGTCACAAATAGCAGTGACGCAGAGAGCTTGAGAAATTTCAAAATAGAATAGGACATACTGAAAAGGTATCTAGAGATACAATAGGAGGGATTGAAGAGAAAGATAGCAAAGATGTCAGAAGCGTACATGCTTCTGTGCACGGTAGTGTCTTACTGTCTGCCATAAAGAATGGTCTCAATTAATATTACTGAAATGGTGTTATAGTATCCTGCAGTTCCTGTGAAAACATTGAAGATGCTCCAACAGTCCCCTTAGAGGATACCAGAGTTTTAATTATGAACCTTACAAAGTCTTCAAGGGATACTTATTACTTATCTACTTCACTCAGATACCAACTTCAGGCAGGAAGGCTGATAACTTACAGAAGGTACTTAGACAAAACACACTATGTGTGTTCCCTGCCGATGTGAAAGTCAATGCCACCACTTAAATATGTGTTTATAGACCTGAGACATTACAACATTAATTTTTATTCAGAAATGAGTCATTGTATGAGGATGTAATAAATGCCTTTTTAACTAATCCTTCTTTAGCATCTAGTAAAACCAACGAAGAAATCAGAAGTTCTGACTTGTCTTCAGGTAAGTCTGACATTTTGGGTGTCTGTTTAAACTAATTCTGTTAAGCTGAGCATAGCACTGTCTAAAATATCTTTAAAGGTTTATTACTTTATGATGCACAGTTTTGGAAATAATACCAAATGCATATATGCACCTTTTTAAACCTGATCTAATTCCGAGGTAAGCCTGCATAGCCCCAGCAGTCACACTTTGCATTTAGAACAATGTCTCAGTTTGCTTTAGCATCTGTTCTACATATCTACTAAGTATGTATTGTTGCAAACATACGGCAGTCCAGAGATTTTTTTCCTAAAAGTATGCAAAAAAAGCATTAGATTGAGATACTAATTTAATAGTTCAAAGAAGAATTAAGAAGAGATATTAGACTTCTTTTTTCATTCTAAACATGAAAAAAAGGCTTGTCCCATGTCATATAAATCCCATGCTCTTAGCCTTAAGCAAAGCCCACTTTTCAGTGCAATTAATGTACTAGAGATTTGTATTATCTTTCCTAGTCCAGTGTTTGGGATATTCTAGGGGCCCTTGAAATGAGTCAACATTAATTCCACATTATCAAAGTTAATATTATTGTCTTGTTCCTGGGAAGACATCGAACGGACATCCTAAAACTGCTGATAAATGAGATTGGTTTCAGACAGATAAGGGGCTTTGTAAATTAACATATAACAGAATATACCACACATTGTAACAGTCTAATGAGTAAATATTTACTGTCAGTGAATTGTTACTAGTAAATTTGGGTTTGGCACAAACTTTAGAGGTAGATTCTTTTTCACATTATTAAAAAGGAGGTTTTAATAAGTTTTGCATCACTCACATTTCAAGAAGAAAAAAACAAAAATGAAACAACCCAAGAAGATCATTCAGTGGAATCTTTAATGTAAAAATTTTGAATTAATTAATAAAGAGCATTCTGTTATTACCATTTAAATTAATTTAATAAACATTCCCACCTTTTATTTCTAACATCTTGGAATTGTTTAAAATGTATCACCAGATATGTATTGTTCTCAAATTCTATTCCTTTGTTAAGTACAAAACAGACACTATCCAGTTCAGTTTGAAATAAAGCTTTAAAGTTTCAGAACTCCCAGTGAGATAAACAGGCTGCTTTCCAGCCATTTTGAGAAGCATCATGTAATTTGGTAAATTATTTAGTCTTATAAAAACATATAGAGAAGTTGTGTCCTAAATGCCACTTTCAAGTGCTATATGCACATATATATTTCTGGATAAGTCAAAATCAAATACTGTAATCCTTGATTTAACTTTCCTTCCAGAGTTAGGCAGCCTTTAGGATCCAAGCTGATTCCTTCTAGGCTGTATGACTCTTCTCTAGAAGGAAAGACTGCTGCCAGCCAGGGCACAGCAGTTCAACACTGTCTTCATGGACAGGGAGAAGTCTTCCCATTTAGACAGCCTTTAGCAAATTTTGCGAAATTTGAGCAGAGAAGAGAAAGCAAATTAATAGGCATTTTCATACTGATCTGTAGTGCAATTTGCAGCTGAAGAGATAGTAAAGTGAGTCACCAAATTAAATACCTGAGGCAAATGATAAAAAAAAGTAGAAATACTGACATTTTGTTGTCTGATTTGCATTAATTCTCACCTGTAAAGAAAGAGGAAAATAGATAAGCAAAGCAAGAACATTGACAGCTTACTACAGTAATGCAGTATTTTTATTTTCTTAATGTTCATTTGAATTAAGTACCTCATTTTACAAAGCCTAAGTATTTAAACTTCCACATTTTTGTGAATATTATGTACCAATATTCATAGATAGAATGGTAGGGTTGGAAGGGACCTTTACAGATCGTCTAGTCCAACCCTTCTGCAGAAGCAGGTTCACATAGATCAAGTCGCAAATATTATGTTAAAGATTTCACAAAACCTGAGAAATGTTAATAGAATCTTCAGGCTCACTTCTATTTGGAAAATTCATCAGATGGTCTATGTTTCCTTCTAGTGATTTTTCCAAATAGAAGCAAATTTTTACATAGTCAGAAGGCGTTTATGGCCTATATAGCTTGAAGGCCTCAGATTAGAACAGGCTGCAAGACCTTGGGATGCATTGAAAAGCATTTTATCAGCTACATTTGGCACTGCACAAATGGAACTCAATAAATTTATATGCCTTTAAAATTAAAAATTCAACTGAGATGCTTTTCAAAGGCTAGGAACAGTTTCGCTGAATAACAGCAAGCTTGGCTAAACTCTCAAGTTATACCCATTTTAGATACTAAAAATTCATTAATCAATTTGATAGACAAATAATCAATACAAAATTACACACAAAAGAAAATGTAAAAGGCCATTTGGATGGAGAGGAGCAACTCCTGCTAGATTTTTGCAATTTAGCCTCTGTAGATTTCTTTTTCTCTATCATTTTGTGATGGTTTAGCCCTGGCAGGGTACCAGATGTCCACCAAGTCATTCGATTGATCACCCTCTTAAACTGGACAGGGGAGAGAGAAATGTAATGCAAGGTTCGCAAGTTGAGGTAAGGACAGGGAGATCGCTCAGCAATTAACGTCACAGGCAAAACAGACTCAGCTTGGGGAGAAAAGGGTTTGATTTATTAATGAACAATCCAAACAGAGCAAGAAAATGAGAAATAAAACCAAATCTTAAAACACCTTCCCCCACTCCTCCTTCCCCCCAGTGGCACAGCAGATGGGGGATGGAGGTTGCAGTCAGTTCACTACAGACAGACTTTGCTGCTGCTTCTTCCCAGGGGGTGGCCTCCTCACACTTCCCACTGCTACAGTGCAATTCCTCATGGATTTCTCTAATATGGGTCCTTCCCATAGGATCTCTACTCCCTCATCGTCCTCCATGGGCTGCATGAGGACAGCTGCCTCACCATAGTCTTCACCATAGTTTGCAGAAAAATCTCTTCCAGTGTCTGGGCATCTCTTTCAACTCCTTCTCCACTGACCCTGGTGTCTGCAAAGATATTGTTCTCCCATTCTCAATCCCTTCTGCTGCTGCTGCCATTTAGCATCTATGCAGCAACTTCTTCACCTTATCAAATACATTAATCACAGAGGTGTTACCGCAGTCACTAGTTGGCCAGGCCTTGGTCAGCAGCAAGTCCAACTTAGAACTGACTGGCAATGATCCTATCAGATATTGGGAAAGCTTCTAGCAGCTTCTTTTTTAAAGAAGCCACTCCTGTAGCACTCCTCTTCCAAAACCTGGCCCAGACAAAGCCATTACACATTTGAAAACAAAACCTGTTTTTAAAAACATTTCAAGATGTAAATTACAAAGAATCTGAACTCCGTGTTTAGAGATGAACTGTAGTCCTATTCAGTTTGCCAGGATTTGAAGAACATTTCTGTGGTGGCAATAAGTTAAAGAGTAGCTGAATTTACCAGCAATAGGCTAAAAACAAAGAAAATTCACAGATGTAAGGTTAATAAGATGAGCACCAAGACTGGATTATGCCCTGCATAGTAAAAGGTGTAAAGATTTGACTGTTGAAAAGACATGATCGACAAAAGGAATGGTAAAGGCAGATCTCAGGTGCCCAGTAACAAGGGGCCAAGAATCCACACTAGTTCTATGCTCTGGTTGCCACAGAGAACATCTAATGGAACTGGATAAATTGACAAGAAAACCTACAGTAACAAAATATTTAATGAAAATGCACTTGAAGGCCTTTAGCTTCAGAAATTTCTCTGCAGTCGAGAAGGGAAAATGCTAGGGTAACAAATTTTACCAAACACATAGTTAACATTAAAAAAAAAAAAACCCTCCTATCTTTGTTTCCAAGAGCTGATGGAGCCACATAAGAAGCAATAGGCTAATCAAGTAATTGAAAAGGGGTAGTAGCCTCTAAACCACAGCTAAAGTGGGATTCTATCAAGCATTAGGTACACACACATAGGATCCTGCAAGACAGTAAGCCCCTAGCTTATTACCACATCCCTTTCCCACATTTCTTGTGCCAAAAGCTGCTGACGATCAGGTCTCAAATCAGGTGGCCTTTCTGCTGGGTTGGGAGGTCTTAGAGCAGGAAAGCTCAAAGCTCTTGGCCACAAATGGGGGAGAGTGGGGCTGGATATGTGTGACAGACTAATCAACTGTCTTCCTCTTTGTATGCAAGTCTTTAGATGCAAAAGAGAGATTGTCATCCCAGCAGGCTTAGGGAATTTAATGCTAGTTAACATTCAGTGGGACAGCGTAGAATCCACAGCTGGCAGCCTGTAAAATGAGCATGTGAGACACATGCTCATTTTACACTGAGGTAAATGGAAAAACTACCACAAATTCTCCCTCTGTGTAATACCTGGCTACAGGAATTCTTTGCCATTAGATGAGCATTGGCAACTGCATTAGTAGATCTCATCTCTCTATAGGGAAAAAAAAAAAAGTGTGTTTTCTTGCAAAACATAGGAAATATTTAAGAGGCTGTGATTGTAACCTCCCCAGTAGGCTAGCAATTATGGTTAATTTCGTTCTAGTTTTCAGAAGTTTAATGCTTCCTGGTGAGGTGTTTGATGCTTTGTTTACATGATTTTCCCTTCTAAAGAAAGCCTGCTGTTTTGTTCTGGTATTTCCATAAGAACCAACAGCAAATTATGCATAACCCAATTAATTTAATTTTCACTAATGGTAGCTTTCAGTACTAACCAGTACCCAGCCCTTTTATTTTATGCGATCCTGCTGTGTTCTGAAATATGGTATGTATGTGTGGAAGCAAATGTCCAGTAAAACAGAGAATGGAATTTCCATAAATGTCTAGTGTAATTAGGATTTCAAATAAAGCATATGCTGTATTATAATGGCACTTATTTGACAAATGAGCATGGGAGAATTTAAAAAAAAAAAAAGCAAATTGCTAAAATGGCTCATTGTGTAAATCCAGCATTAAAGTAATAACAGCAGCAAAAACAGATGTTTTCTCAGGTTCAGAATGCAAGTATCTGAGAGGAAGAGAGGCTTAGGATCTGAACCTGTGTGTAAGTAACAGACTTTTGGCTAGTTTTGGATAATGTTTAGTCTGATTTTTATGTTTTTTTCATTTTGAAAATGTATTTTCATTTCAATTCAAATGTGTAAGAAAACCAAGAGTAGGAACTTTCTTTCATTAAACCAGAATTCTGCTTTTCTGAAATGGCTATTTGAAAGTGGATTCTGAATTTGCTTTCCAAATAGGAAAGTCTTTTCAAAACTTAATTCAAAGCCATCCAATTAAAAAAGTAGGTTCTCTCAAATATACCTAAACCAAAACCAAAAATCTTTGCTTTATGTGAAATAAAATGTATCCAAACTCAATGATTTTCTTTTCCCTCTTTCTTCCTCCCATCACATTCAATTGTTTTTAACTTTCTTTTCAGCTTGAACCAAAATATTTCCCTACTTTCTATTTGATTGCTGTTCATTGATTCCCATTCTCTTCACCTTGTAACAGTGGAAAGTAGAAAAAAAAAAAGTGTTTAAATTTAAATTACATGCTGTTATCTTCCATATAAGAAGAATATCTTATATATTTCCCTACATGAAGACCAAGATTGCAGGACAATCACATAAGTTAGCTCCTTATCTTACCTCACTTCCATTCCATCGTCTAATTGAATAGTACATGACACAACGCACCACTCATTTTTCCTGAACTA